>NW_012098097.1:2679833-2742197 GCF_000951045.1 Mandrillus leucophaeus
AAAAAAAAAAAAAAAAAAAAATTAAAAGTGATAGAGATATTTTCAAAAGCTTAATTCAAACTGAGTTAGTATTTACAAAATTTCAATTCTGTCCCCAAGGTTTATTATGTAAGGCCTTAATGATATTAAATATATGTGCAATAGTAAAATCTTAGAAGACGCTTAGTAGCTGTACTCTGGACACAAGAAAAATAAATCATATTTCAGTCCAGCTATCCTTCATTCAACGGTACATAACTTTAAGGAGAGACCTAAAGAACTTGAGATGCACACAATTCCGGGGACAAGTAACTCTTAGAGGAGGAACAATTAACTGATGGTTTTATCTGAAAAAGAAACATGTGCCAAGTGAATCTAAATGGTGCCTCACTCTATGTTCCATTTGGCACTCCATGTATGAACCTCTACCTATTCCTTGCTGTCATTTTTCCCTTCAGTAGGGTGATGGCGAGAGCAATGGCGTGAAGCCTAGGAATGTGGTAAGATAATTTCTTTACAGGTCAAGATAAAAATCATGAAAATGTAAAAATCCAATAATTCATGTTTTGGGCCAAGTCAAAACAACATGAGGACATCAAAACAGCCTTTAGAAGAATCATGTATCTCTTTTCTCATATTTTCTTGCTTACTTATCCCATATTTACTACAGAACAAGGCATACAGAAAGTACTCAACCAATATATTGCATGGGTGCATATTTTGCATGGGAAGCACTCAACATATATTACATGGCATGCTTGAGTTGCTGTATATTATTTCGTCTCCCTTAAGACCATAAGAGATATAAAGGAGCAGGATTAGCAAAGTTTATAGCAAGCCACGAGCCAGGATAGATACAGTGGAATCAGTTTGCAAAATGCCTTGGAGTCTATACTTTAGGAAGTGGTACTTCATTTTGAAAGAAATTTGGAACCACAGGGATTTGAAAGCAGGGGACCTTGTTGATCAAATTCTGCATGCATAAAGACTACTTTATTAGCAATGCAGAGACTAAATTTGAGAGTGGAAAGGATGGCGGTTATAACTCCATTTGGAAAGCCATTGCAATAACTAAAACAACTACTAACATGGAACATTCAGATTTAATTTTTAGAATATGTGCCATAGAAAAGAATACGTGATATTCTCTGTAGTATGACATCTGTAGCTGCATGTCACTTAAACATAAATATGATTAGGTGCTAGAGGTAATGGGGTCAAATTAGTCTATTATCTAGTTATTTTACAATGTCTGCACCCTACACAGAACCTTGCTAATGTGAATATTTAGTAGGTTTGAACCCATGCAGTGCTATGCAAGAGTATCAGAACTATCAGTGGGTGTATATGAGTTGCCATGTATGTGTGGGTATACGTGTGTGTGTGTGTGTGTTTGTGTGTGTGTGTGTTTGTGTGTGTGTTTCTGGATGAGAAAATTCCATCTGAGGCAGAAGGAGAAAATGATGTTGAGGGTCAACTTTAAATTCTTACTTCCCATTTTAATGTTGATTGAAGATTCTTGATACAAATATGTTCAAATATCATCTATACACAATCTAATTTTAATTTTTATAGAAAACTCATTTTTTATAGTACCTTAAATCTGTTTATACCTTGCTCTTCAAAATCAAAGCATTTAATCTCTTATAGATAATAAATTAACTTCTGTTTACATTACAATTTATTGGGCCTATTCAATACAGATGCTAGTCATTACCTATTTTTATGAAAATATGAGTCATTTCAGAATGACTCATATAAAATGAATTGAGTGAGCACAAAAATCTGAATTATCGTAATTAACAATCATAGGAAAGAAATAAGATCTAACTTAAGGCTTTTCTGAGTATCTGTTGGTGGCAGTAGACACATAGAGGGGTGTTCTAGTCCAAGGAAAGTATTGATTCATTTAAATTTGTCCATCCACATGAGTGAAACAGCTATGCTAATTTTCAGATCAGTGAATGCAACACTCCCAAGTCTAATCGGGAAGTTTTGCAGACAGCCGTTCCTGTTTGTTTATTGATTGTGGTTCAATCGTAGTTCTCATTCTTTCAGATTAGAACAGCAGACTTACGTTGCGTCAACGATCACCTTGCTGTTAAAAATGTCTCCGTGCACACACCAGAGACACACTAATAAAGAATCTGACATAAGCCAAATCTTCCATCTGCTAGGGGATAATGCCTGCCTGCGGTCAGAAGCAAGGCTGGAGTAAGGTGCAGGCGATGCCAAGACTTGCAATGTCCCTCTTTTTGAAAAAAGGCCCTAGTGGGATAATAGATGGTGTTTATCTAAAAAGGAAGACAAACGACTAACTTGTGTTTAATAACGGCCATCCGATGACACTTACTGTTAAAGAAGGAGAACCAGAGATACATCTTGGCAGTTTTCTACGTCTCATTTTGTATTGAGTCCAAGTCATTGACATGAGAATGTAACACAATCTACCTTGTGGAAAAATTGGAGAATGATCTGCTTTTCTCTCTACTTATAATTTCCAACTGAGACGTCCGCTTTTCTTACCATTACTCAAATTGCCCAGTCAGAGGCAAAAACACCTGGTCATATCAATGCGTTTCCCCAGCTGAATGAAAATGGGCCTGTTGGGTGAAGAGAATGAGTATTTCTATTTTTTTTTTTTTTTAACTTGTAGTTTAAGTTCAGGGGCACATGTGCAGGATGTGCAGATTTGTTACATAAGTAAACGTGTCTCATGGCGGTTTGTTGTACAAATTATTTCCTCACCTGGGTATTAAGCCTAGCATCCATTGGTTTTTTTTTCCTTACCCTCTCTCTCCTCCCGCCCTCCGCCCTCCAACAGGCCTCAGTGTGGATGGTTCCCCTCTATGTGTCCATGTGTTCTCATCATATAGCTCCCACTTATTTCATGGCAGATTTGTAAAGAGTTTTTGACAGTTAACTGATCGCACAGTACAACAGAATGAAATTACATTAAATCTATGTATTTGCATAGATTTAACACCATGAGTGGAATTAAATGGACAGAAAACTTTTGATTTTTTTTGAATCGTAACTTTAACACCACGAGTGGGATTAAAAGGACAGCAAAGTTTTTGATTTTTTTTGACTCATAAATTTCAAGATCATCTTGCCCGGCAGTTCTTCCTGCTCATCTATCATTTCCTGGTTGGATACCTGCCTATAACTGCCAGTACTTCGTTTCACAGACTCACAGCTAACTTAGCAACTGATTATAGTTTAAAATTTTAACCGATTCCATCAATTTTTACTGCTCCTGTTTGATGTGAAAACTAGAAAAGAAACATAGTCAGATGTAGATATCTGATGGCCCACAACATAAAGATTGTATGAAGTCAGCTGCAGTGCCGCTGAAAAATATTTAACTGAGAAATGTGACTTGCAGTCCAAGAGACTTGTGCCAAGAGAGGGTTGGTGACCTGAAGCAAACCCAGGTCTCTGTTTCTTCTAGGAAGTTCATGTTCTCACCATTAACTGGGACATAATTTACAAAGAAAAAGAATGGGGAGGGAAGGTGGAGGCTTCCATTTTAAAATTCTCCCTTTTGTTTTCCCCTGCTCATTCCCCTTAAGCAAACTTCAAATAAATGACTAATTTCAGATTTTTGCTTTCCTGAAAAATAGTTTTGTGGCTGGGTGCGGTAGCTCACTCCTGTAATCCCAGTACTTTGGGAGGCAGAGGTGGGAAGAGCACCCGAAATCAGGAGTTCGAGACCAGCCTGGCCAATGTGGTGAAACCTCATCTCCACTAAAAATACAAAATTAGCCAGGTGTGGCAGTGGGCCCCTATAGTCCCAGCTACTCGGGAGGCTGAGGCAGGAGAATCGCTTGAACCCAAGAGGTGGAGGTTGCAGTGAGCAGAGATAGCACCACTGCACTCCAGCCTGGGCAACAGAGCAAGACTCTGTCTCAAAAAAAGAAAAAAAAAAAAAGTAGTTTTGCATGATTCTCTTTTAAGTACTATAAAAGTACTTGTATATCTATCATAAATGTAACCAGCCTTAGCCTTTAGTTAGATTTCTGACACAGGTCAAAAAGCTATGATTCTTCTAGAATGGTGGTGAAATAACTATCAACGTATTTTATTATGTAACATATGGGAGCTCAGAGAATGGTGCAGGCACTATCTGGTCCTGACTGCTTAGACCAGCCAGATCTTTAAGAGCACTGAGCTTCTTTATCAAGGTCAGACAGACTGAAGCCACAGCTGTTCTGCAACAAGGTAGGTCAGAGAGCCCGCATCAACACTCACCTGTATCAGATTACCGCTCAAGCAGAATAAGACCCTGAGCTGGATTTCATGAAAACAATAATAGAAAAAGACTAGCTTGCATCTGTCCCCAGTCGTGCCTGACCTGTATACAATGGGGAAAGAATTAACCTTCCCATTATTAGCGTCTTCAATTTCCTGAAAGGGAAAAAGCTCTTGAAATGGAAAACTAAAGGTTTTATCATGTTGGGAATAATTGTAAAAACAATCCCATCAATGTATTCTAAGAATCTCTGGCACTGGGCAGTAGGTAGACCTAACCTCTTCTTAGTGCTCCTTATTTTCTGTTTGGCTTCCTTTTCTCATCCATTCATATGGATATCTTTTCCTTTTAAAATGTCCAGTTGTTTTCTCACAACATAGAGCAACAGAAATGGTCCAAAACAACAACAATAAAAAGGATTAGCAAAAAAAAAAAAGTCAATTTTTTATCTACATCTCTGTTAACAATCTCCATAGTACTTCGTATAACAAGCTGAAGATTCTGGTGAAGATTTACAGATAATTTCTAGTACTAAGGGTCAATGGCCTAAATCATAAAGTCATTTTCTTTCAGTAATGAAAGTTAAATAATTTTATAAGAACAGGATTTCTCATGAAAGAAGAAGGCGGGTGGTGAATCTTCTATTCATTTCAGGTGCCTAAAATGCAACGATATTTGCCTTCTGACAGAGAAGTAAGATGTTAATGTAATTGTTAGAGACTTTATATTATATTTCAGATTAATATCTTCTAAACTAATTGACAAGTTGCTTGCTATTTAGAAGGCAAACAGTAAAAGAGAAGGCAAAAAGGCATGGAGATTTTTGATTACTTAGTGGATTATCTACAGTGACTTACTTATTCCACTGAATATTCAGCATTAAAAAAATCTCCTTAACTTACCTTTTAAACAAGTTAATCAGATTAACTATGCCACTGTGACAAATTTTAAATTTAAAATCAGGGTACGTATTTAGATGAAGTACCACTTCCAAGTGAAAGCAGTTGGCTAGGAGATAACATTTTGATGTTATCAGGCAATGATCTAGAACTAAAAATATCATTTGACCCAGCAATCCCATTACTGGGTATACACCCAAAGGATTATAAATCATTCTACTATAAAGACATATGCACACAGATGTTTATTGCGGCATTCTTCAGAATAGTAAAGACGTGGAACCAACCCAAATGCCCATCAATGGTAGAGTGGATAAAGAAAATGTGGCACGTATATGCCATGGAATACTATGCAGCCATGAAAAAGGATGAGGTCCATGTCCTTTGCAGGGACTTGGATGATGCTGGAAACCATCATTCTCAGCAAACTAACACAAGAACAGAAAACCAAACACTGCATGTTCTCACTCATAGGTGGGAATTGAACAATGAGAAATCTTGGACACAGGGTGGGGAACATCACACACTAGGGCCTGTTGCGGGGGCGGGGGCAAGGGGAGGGATAGCATTAGGATACCTAATGTAGATTATGGGTTGATGAGTGCAGCAAAGCACCATGGCACATGTATACCTATGTAACAGAACTGCACATTTTGCACATGTACCCCAGAACTTAGGGTATAATTTAAATAAATAAATAAATAAATAAATAAATAAATAAATAAATAAAAATTGGGGCATGCCTTGGGTTTCTTTGAAAACAGTAATCCCATGGTGTAAATGTTACATCCTGAAGGATTCTATACCTATGAATCCCACAGTTTATAAACATATTTTACATGTTAATATTCAAAAGGGTAACATGATGCTGTTAAGTTGAGGTTGACAAACCATAGCCCATGGGCCAAATCTGACCTGCTGTTGGTTTTTGTAAATAAAGTTTTATTGAGAAACAATTGCAGTCACTTGCTTAGATATATGTGTAGTGCTTTTGCACTACAATGGTGGAGATGAAGAGTTGTGACAGAGACTGCATGGCCTGCAAAACCTAAAATACTCACTTTCTAGCACTTCACGGGAAAAGTTTGCTGACTCCTGTGTAGACTGCTTGAAATTAATGTTTACCTACAACTTTTTTTTTTCTCTTAGGCATAAAGGATGACAGTAAAACTCCATGTCTGTGTGCATATGAGTGGGGAAGGCAGGAGGATTGGTAATCGCATGCCACTTTGAAGTGAGTTGGCATCAAACATAAAATTAGTCTTCGTCACAGATTTTAGTTCTTCCTGCAGTCAATAATCCACATTGTTGTACTGTTGCACACAGGAGATTCAAAACTGGGGATAGAGTTAGTTGCTCTATTAGGCCAGCCATGCATTACTATAAAGAAACACCCGAGGCTTAGTAATTTATAAACAAAAGAGGTTTAATTGGCTCACAGCACTGCAGGCTGTACAAGCATGGTGCCAGCATCTGCTTGGCTTGTTGGCAGGGGGCACTCAGGAAGCTTTTACTCATGGCAGAAGCTGAAGCATAAGCAGGCACATAACGTGGAAAACGCAGGAGCAAGAGAGTAGGGGTGGGAGGTGCCATGCACTTTTAAACCACCAAATCTCATATGAATTCACTCATCACCAAGGGGTGATGCTAAACCATTCATGAGTGATCCACCCTCATGATCCAAGCAATTCCCACCAGGCCCCACCTTCAACACTGGGGATTACATTTCAACGTGAGATTTGGCTGGGACACAGATCTGAACTATATCAGTTGCCTATGGAGTAACTTGGCCCTCTTTTAAAAAGATAAGTGATTCAAATTGCATACTTATACTAAAACAGGCCTATGATGTATTTGTGCCAGGAGTATGTTGTTGTTGTGTGTGTGACAAAAAAGCTTTAGATCATGCCAAGTAATCCCACTTTGATTCAAAACAGAGGCCACATGTTTCTGAAATCAGGACCTCTTTCTACTGCTTTTCAGACGTAGCGTGACTCTCCAAGGCCAGAAAAATTGGGTAATTGTTGTTACTATTTTAGACTTTTAGATTTACCCAGGGGGATTTGTCTTTCTCCACTGTTTTATCATGGTGAATATTATTGAAACTGCCAAGCCTTATTCTACACATACAATTAAGCTATTACTGAATCCACCTGCTCCACTCCAAGTCTGAGAATCGCTGTTCAAACAACAGAGTATGCAGCCGTCATTAAAACTAAACCAACAGTAAACCCAGACATAGATCAAAGATCATTTCAGGTGCCAGTTGGGCTAATCAATGCTTCAGTAATTGAGCATTGTTTTGGTTTGGTTTTAATAACTTATAAACACTTTCAGGTACATTATCACATGTAATCCTCATTGTAGCTCTAGTGGGGGAAGATAGGGTGGAGGCCATCATCTATGGGGTCATTTTATAAAAGACGGATTTTAGAGTGAACTTATAAAGACTCAAAATCTTACAGAGAAAATTAACAACTCATAAATAGAATCCAAGAGATTTTCTGCTTAGTTTGCAGGATTATATGGCTAAGTAATAGCTCAAAATCACGTAGCTAAGAAATGACTCAGATGGGATTAGAACACGGGCAATATGGCTGTAGAGTATGTACACTTGATTTCAATACTGCCTCAACATAACAAATGCTTATTGAGAAGTTACTGGTTATTCATACATGAAACACACAGACTTCGTTTACTGAGTTTCTGCTCTATACCAGGCACTGCAGAGAGGGCGCTGAAAATAGAACAAGGAGCAAGGCATTAGCTGGATAGGGATTTATTTACTTATTTCTAACCTACCATGATTCTGATGGCTCTTTGAAGGAAAAGGCCAGGGTGCTACTGAACATGTAGCAGGAGGTCCTGCCCTGTTTCAGAGGAAGGAAATTTTCAGATGTAGCTTCAAAGACGAATGAGTTCTATGGAAGGCTGGGAAGGGGAGATGTAGATGCATGAAGAACATCTCAGGTAGAGGGATTGGTAAGTGCAGACATTTGACATAAATAATCATGGAAAACAATCAAATATTCTCCTTGACTTTCAAACTCTAGTAAACACCCACTCCATGATTCTTGACTTGCTTTCCTCCTCTGTCTTCTCCCCTTCTAGGCCCTCATTTTTCTCTCTTCCTGCTTATATTTCTTTTGTAGGTTCCCTGTCCTCTGCTCACTTGTTAAAGGTTGCTGATTTTCACGGCTCTGCCCTTGGATCTATTTATTTCTTACTTTAACACTTAGACTTTGTCATCCATTCATGGATTTAATTACTATATACATACTAAACACACATACACATGCACGCACACACACGCACACTTGATGTTCAGTTAATAAGTCTATTTTAAAAGCAAACCTGTGGTTTTGGCTTAACTTCTAGTGGACTTGTCTCTTTAAAAGTTCTGTAGGTATCTTAATCTCCACTTGCCCAAAAATAAATCATTATTGTCCTCCCCCAAAAGGCTCCTGCTCATTGCTCTGTATAAATTAACTAAACCACAAATCTGGTTCAGTGCGACTTCTTTTATTTTAAAACGAAAATTTTCCCCTTAATGCAGTTCTGTTAATTCTGCTTATCAAGCTTTTCTCAAATGTTATAATTTTTCTACCCTCATTGCCATTACCTAGTCATACTACCTGTGACAGCTGTGTAATGAAGCATATACTCCCTTGTTAATTCATCCCACACACCAATCAAAAGAATCTACCAAAAATGCAAATCTGATTATGCTATTCCCTTCTTACACTTATATTGACCTTGGAATAAGATGGGAGCACAGGCTTCCATTCTTATACCCACCTACCACCACTTCAGCCCCATTTATTGTCACTTCTCACTCTTCTCATATATCTTCCATTTATTCTCAACTTTCATTCGGCACATAGCATTCTTTGTGTGTGTGTGTGCATGTGTGTGTGTGTGTGTGTGTGTGTGTGTGCTTTGCCTTCAGGTCTATTATTCTCTTACTTCCTCTGATGCCATTTTTGCTTAAGTCTCACCCACTCACCCTCCACATCCTGAATTTGACTTCAGAACACCTTCCATTATTCTGTAATTTTAATGGATCAGATCCACCTGTTATGGTTCTATAACCTTGTGTGTTCCTCAACATTGTATTGGTCATATGTTAGGATATTGCTGACTTAATCATTTGTGAATACAGAATACATGTATCTTTAGCTTATCATTACAGCTATAGTAACATGGTGCCTGGCATATAGGCATCCTTGTTGCACAAATAAATGGTTTGTCCTTGAAAGTCACATACATGTAACAGAACAGAATAACATGGGCTTTTGGATGGGAGAAAAGTTTGAATCTTGGGTCTGTCACTTATTTACTGAATTTATTTTGACAAATGACTTAATTTATCTGGACCTGTTTTGTATCTACAAAATAAGTACAGTAGTAATCAACTCAGGAGGTTGTCGTAATTGCCAAACAGGCCTGTGAAAAACTGGGCACATTTAAGTGGTCATAAAAGGGAGCTTTTAGAATTATTCACTGATTCATTGAAAGTTTTATTAAGTGAAACTTATATCAAATGCATATTTGTTCAGAAAATGTTGGTGTGATCTAGCAAGACGTAACCCTTTCCTTGATACTTAATTTCTTGAAGAACTGTCTTGTTTCTGTATTTATGTTCCCCTCTAGTCTTGTTTTTATATTTAGAGACAGGTCTCACCATATTGCCCAAGCTGGTCTTGAACCCCAAGGCTCAAATGATCCGCCCGCCTTGGCCTCCCTAAGTGCTGGGATTATAGGTGTGAGCCACTGTGCCAGCCGGTCTTAATTTTGAAAACATTCAAAACTGTCTTAATTTTGACAATTTGATTTTCTTTTACATTCTGTTCAATCTTCCAAAGAACATCCACTCTCAAGGAGTCACATCAGACACAACTTGGCATTCTCACATAGAACTTACTTTGTTCATCATCAAAAGTTCTATTTGGGGCCGGATATGGTGGCTCATGCCTGCAACCCTGCCACTTTGGGAAGCTGAAGCAAGAGCATTGCTTAAGCCCAGGAGTTTGAGACCAGCCTGGGCAACACAGGGAGACTTAATCTATAAATATATAAAATATATAAATGTAATAAATATAATAATAAATATATTATAATTTATATATATTATATATATATTTTATATATATATGTAAAATTAGCCCAGCCTGGTGGTGTGTCTGAAGTCCCAGCTGCTTGGGAGACTGAGGTGAGAGGATTATTTGAACACAGGAGTGTGAGCTGCAGTGAGCTATAATTGCGCCACTTCACTCCACTCTGGGTGACAGAGCAAGATCTTGTCTTAAAAAAAAAAAAGTTTTATTTGTTGGTTAGCCAGTGTCTTAGTTTCCCATTGCTGCAGTAATAAATTGCCATACTTGAGGGTTAAAACAAATGAGATTTATTGCTTTATTTTTCTGGAGATCAGAAGTATGAAATAGGTTTCACTGGGCTAAACGAGAACTGTTTTCTAGCCTTCTCCAGCTTTAAGAGGCTTCCCACGTTACTTGGCCTATGCTACTTCTCCGTCTTCAAAGTCTGCAATGGCCAATCAAGACTTGCTCTGCCTCACTCTGAGGCTGCCTCTTTTATTTCCTTCTTCCACATTTAATGGTGCTTGTGATCCCTTTAGACATCTGGATGATCCATTTAATTAGCCACCTTAATTCCATCTCCAACCTTCATTTTCTTTTGTCAAGTGAGGAGCCATATTAGCAGGTTCCAGGGATTAGAATGTAGACGTCTTTGGCAGGGCATTATTCTGTCTAATACAGCCATTCTGTTGTAGGTATCATATTAAACTAAGTACTTGACTGAAATAAGCACAGTTAATACTCCCAGATGTCCTAAGAAGTAAATCTTATTGCTCCACTTTGTAGATAAGAAAAATGAAACTCTATAAGATATGCTTTCTTGCTGGTCCTGACTGGCCATCAGCAGAAGAGGGTTCTGAGCCTCTTTTTGCTGCCTGCAGTCGGGTTCTGTGCTCTTTGCAAGGAGGTCCTGAAGCCTCTTGTGTGGGGCCCTCCTGTCTCTGTCATGTCACATCCTTATCAGGCACGGTCTCCAGGGGTTTTCCCAGTTCATTGTAAGATGAAAGAATATGTATTAACATTCAGCGTATTATTTGAAATACATTTTATTTATTTTTCTCTGCTGCAATAACATAAGGAAATCGAAATATCCAAGCCAACTCTGACTTTCAAATTAAAAAGTGAATTTCTCGATACAGAAACACAAAAATCCAAATCCACAATTTATGAAAATGGAAGCTGCTTTCAAAATTAATTTCAAATTGACAAATAAAACTGGTATATATTTAATGTGCATCTGAAGCAGATTTAAAGACTGTAATGAAGCAATGCCTTTGAATACACACGGCCATCCTGAAAAGGTTTGGATTTCTTTTGCTTGTTAATGGCAGAAAAGGATTGAAAGATTTCTTGTATGTGAGTGAAACTGCTCTACAGTACTGGATTCTGTTGTAAATGTCATTAATATGTCTTTCAATGCGTTTGACTCATTTATGGAGGTGTTTAAAGGCTGTGCTTCATGCATCACATGTTATTGTGTTAATAAGAGATACGGCAATAAAAATCTAGATGTGAGGTGGAAAAAAACTCAAAAAAAATTTGAATCAGTTTTATTGACTTTTTACAGGCAATCCAAATTCCATTTAATGAACTACTTTGCGTTTTTAAGTATAGAGAAATGCTAAATCCTATACCTCTAAGGTACTTCTGCAGTTTAACTGAAGTTTGCAAAAGTTCAGCATGACCTTGCAAGGTAACCAGGCAGAATTAAAACTTCCCTTCTCCCACACCAATCCATTAATATTTCTGTTTTAATTCCTTTATCAAATGTTTCCTTTCCCATGGTGCAGATAATAGTGCTGAAAGCTTTGAAGATAGACTTTGTTTTAGTCCCTATTTCCTGTTACCCTTGAGATTTGGGGCTCGAGTGAGGTAAGGAGAAGAAAGGGAATCAGATTTACAATCATTTTAACAGATCTAAAGACAGGTTTAATCTTTACTCTGATCGAGGTAATTAAGTAGAATGATATTAAAATTCTTTCAATTCTATGTTTTCTTGAGCAAAAGAAAAAGAAATAGTGTCTCATTGCATTGGAAAATATACAAGCCCTCTTGGGATAACAAACATAATTCAATCTCACTCAGGCAACCAGTGAAATCACTTCCTGGTTGCTGAGCTTATAGGTTATTGAAACCACTGGGGTTTGTTAAATACAACCATCTAATAAATCTGTCCCTTCTTATAATTAGGATAATGGTGATAAATTTTCTTAGGAACTTTCCCTCCCTTTTAGGGCAACTTTAAGAAATCCCCAATAACGCATATGTCATGTAGAATTGAATGGAATTGAAATGCCCTGCCTTATCTATTGTTGTGAATTGGCCAGAGAAGACACTAAGTGCTTGAAGCATAGTGATGGGGTAAACAGTACATTTCTTTCTTTGAGTGAGTTTAAAGTTTCCTAAAACATTGGGCAGTCCTGAACATAACACATCTCCTTGACATCGTCTATCTTAAAGGAAAAAGCCATTTCCCATATACTTTCAGGCCAAATAGAGGTGATACCCTCATTTTAGAATTTTGAAATGTTCTAAAAAATAGTATTTAAACAAAAGTAAATACGAATATCCTATAAGAGCATCAGGCAACTTGATTATTTAAGGGAGGCAAGTGGAATCAAATTCAAGTTGATTTCTCATACTGTACACAATTGCTATATTCCCTCATGGAAGTAAGTGTGGACGCTATGGCTTCATTGTTAGGCACTGGATCTGAAGTCAGAGTTCTCAGATGGAACTCCTCAAAATGTCTCCTGCACATCTGGGACCTGGGTAAAGGCTAACCCCACTGATCTTCAGTTTCTCCATCTGTAAAGGGAAAATACTATTATCAACCTTACATTCTCTGTGTGGCTCACATCCATATACTCATTTAATATTAATTGAGCTACTAATAAAATAATAGTAGCAGAAACTAAGATTTATTGAGCTATGTACTTTTCCTATGTACTGGGCACATCCTTGGCATAGCATAAATTACAAGTGTGCCTAAATATTGTTCTTCTCTGGTCTCGGGGAAGCCAGAATACCCAGGCAACTTGCTTCTGGCCACAAGTAGCAGCATCTTTTTAATCTACTGTTTGATATTATCATTTGCTCTGTGCTCCAAAATATAGAAAAGGTTGAAAAGCCTAATTAAGACACACTGTTTCAATTATCATGATGCATATTAGAGTTAAAAAGACTGAGATATAGAGAAGTTAACTAGCTGGCCAAAGTCACCCACCAGGTAAGAAGTAAAACTGTCACCTGAGCCTGAGTTTGTTCATCAAGGATATGCTCTTATTTACTGAATGCTACTCCATTGCCATTAGTACTGTTGTTTATCAAATAATTCCAGTTCATTCCTATTTAAGGCACATGGAAGGATTTCATTCCTTTGCCATCATCAGGTTAGATGTGGCCAATAACTTGCTTTGGTCAGTTAAACAAGATAAATGGCATAAGTCAGTTCTGGATAAGTCAGTTCAGGACTCCCCTTTCTCATGTCAGCTGCGATTAAAGAAGCCATGACAAGATGGTGTCTCTGTCAACCTGTTACCCTAACAGACCACACTGAGTACAATCACCTTGTGTAGCACACATAATATGAACAAGAAATACACTGTTGTTTTGTTGAGACGCTGAGATTTGGGGCATATTGGTAACCATAGTATCATCTAGCTTGTCCTGAGACAATTATGCTGCTGCCAAATATGTAGTAAGTTGTGCCAATGATGTGTGTCAACCCTCCAAGGTTGGGGGAAGCTCTCATCAGTAATGTTGGGGGATTTTTGTGTAGCAAATATTCCCACTGCTATGGCCTGAATGCTTGTGTTCCTCCAAAATTCATATGTTGAAACCTAATGACCAACATGACGGTATTAGGAGACAGAGACTGCTATGGTCTAAATGTGGCCCCCAGATTTTGTGGGTTAGCAATTTAACTCCTAATGCAACAGTGTTGGGAGGTGGGAACTAATGGGCATGGGAGGTGTTTAGATCATGGGGGTTCTACCCTCATCGATGGATGAAGGTTGCTATGAAACGGGCTTGCAGGAATGGGTTCATCTCTTTCTCCTTTCTGCCACGTGAGAACACAGCATTCCTCCTCTCCTGAGGATGTGGCAACCAGGTGCTATCTTCAAACCACAGACTAAACTCGCTGGCACCCTGATCTTAAACTTTTCAGCCTCCAGAACACTGAAAAACAAATTTTTGTTCTTCGTAAATTGCCCAGTCTGTGGTATTTTGTTATAGTGGTAAAAAATGGACTAAGACAGGGCCTTTGTGAGGTGATCAGGTCTCGAAGGGTTGCCCTCATGAATACGATTCATGCCTTTATAAAAGAGACCCCAGAAAGACACTGGCGCTTTCCCCCATGTGAGGTTACAGTGAAAAGAAAGTCATCTATGAGGAAAAGCAGACACCAAATGCCAAATCTGCTGATGCCTTATCTTTGACTTCCCAGACTCCAGAACTGTAAGAAATAAGTTTCCACTGTTTATAAGCTAATCAGTTTATGGTAGTTGGTTATAGCAACCCAAACACCTTAGGCACCCAACACAGTTAACTTCAAGCTGCCGACGTGATGGTTCTGAATGTAGAGATGGGATGAAATCGACAAAATTGGTTCTGGCAAGCCTATGGGAGGTCAGCTGAGGACAGCAGTGGCTCAGCGTATATTATAGTGAATGGATAGATGTGACTCCTGACTTGATTGAATTCGCAGCCTAGAGAAGCAAAATTAAATGTGATAATAAAGATGCAGATGTATTTTATCTCATCAAGCATGAAGTAAGGAGCTCTTCAATTCTTAAGAGCAAAGCTTTCTTAACCTGAAGTTCACCAAAAGCGAGGTGTTGGGATTGTTGTCACATGGTCCCCCCAAAACTACATACTTATTAGACTCTACATCAGTGTCAAGCCGTAGAATTAAGACAGATTCCTTTTGACATGAGTCCCAATTCTAACTTTAGCTAATCCTATTAGAAATATTCAGCACGTTGAATGCATACTGGAATATTTACATATAAATTCATGATGCTATATTCATTGGATTAAACTAACATTCCCCTGACACTGTCCTCCAAATAATGGCAATACTTTGAAATTTTAATAATTTTAGAATAGATTGGGACTATTATAAGTAAACATTCAGAAACATATGCTCATTATACAACCCTCTGTGGCAGAGACTGGCTAGATGCTTATTGATTTTATTCTATTTTGTTTTCCTGGACACACAAGAAGCCTATATCCAGCCTCCTATGTGATAGGTTTGAGGCTAGGGAAGAAGTGACGTCCATGATGGTCAGGCCATACCTGATTTTCCTTGCTCTCTCTGCCAGTTGGCTGGCTGAATATGGAAGATCCAGTAAAGGACTCCAACTAATGGTGCCATTAGAGGGAAAAGGCCAGGATTCCCAGACCACCGGTGTAAGCCCAGCTGCTGAAAGCCAGTTGGACTTTCCACTGGCTTATTTTATATTATTATTGTAGTTATAACAGCTAGTATTGATAATCCTGATTAATACCTCTTCTTAGATAGGGATATATTTGCTTGGAACCAAAACACTAGCATATTATTTTGTATTTTTACATGGATGAAGAAACTGGAGCCTGAGAGTAGTGGCTCATGTCTATAATCCCAGCATATTCAGAGCCCAAGGCAGGAGGATCACCTGAGCTCAGGAGTTTGAGACTAGCCTGGGCAACAAAGCAAGAGTCCATCTCTACAAAAAATAAAAACAAGCTGGGTATTACGGCATGTACCTGTAGTCCCAGTTACCTGGGAGGCTGAGTAAGGAGGATTGCTTAAACCCAGAAATTCAAGGCTGCAGTCAGCTATGATTGTACCACCGCACTGTAGCCTAGATAACAGAGTGAGGCCCTGTCTCTTAAAACATATAAATTAAGTTGAAAAAAAAAATGTTTAAACAAGTGTTTGCTAAAACTCTGTGGTAAAACGATTTTTAAAAATCAAATGAGTAATTAACAGCTTGTGGCAAACACAGCCTCACAAAAACCCCATGGCCCTTGAAGGAAGGACTGGCTGTCCAGCTGCAGGGAGTACAGTCAACAGAGACCTCCAGCTCTTAGCTCCTGCAGTGTCTGCCTCAGCTACAGAGAGCTGCCTCGCCCTTGGTCAGGCGATGCCCTGGTGCCACTGATCCAATGACCCATCGTAGCTGGATTGACCAGTGATACTCCTGAGCTAAGCTCCCCAAAGGGTGGGCTGAGGCTTTGTCTGGCTGACATCCAAGCTGACTTTTCCCTCTATCCAGTCTTGTCTCCTCCTCCTCCTTTTCACAGGCGCTGAGCCATAAAATAAACATGTTTTTTTTCCAAAATTTAATCTCTTCTTGGACAATGCAATCTCTTACACAGACTATTGAGGGGCTAGACAACTGATAATAATACATACATTTAAAATTCAAATTTAATTATAACTGTTGCTCCACCAGAAACACGCTGACAATTAAGTGCTCATACTTCGTGCTCTGGAACAAAGTCTAGAAATTCTTAATCTTACTTTAAGCTTTCCTAACGCTTTTTCTTCTTCTTCTTTAGCACTTCACTTACTAAGGTACTGAGACATACGTTTTTCTTAATTTCTAGCAAATAACATTTTTTTTTTATTCTATACCAGCGTAGAAAGGGAAATTAATTAATTGATTAATTCAGTGCATCTCATGGCTGTTAGAAATCATCAGAATCTATAGCAATGAATGGTATATCAGAATCTCATTATTTCTTTTTTAAATAAAAACAAATTTGGCCCATAGATGTTGATGAGAATTGTTTTTATGTAGTTTTACACTCCACCCCCATAAGGGTGAGCATATTTAATAATATAAGGCAAAAGTGAGCTAATGTATCTTTCAACATTTGTCTTTACAAATATTATAAACCTCCCTCCTTATAATGTTGTAGGATGGTTACTCTTATAATTACAGCCACTGAAGATGAGCTGGGTTGTTTATTAAAATAGTTGTATTAGCCTGTTTTTATACTGTTATAAAGAATGGGTAATTTATAAAGGAAAGAGATTTAATTGACTCACAGTTCCGCATGGCTGGGGAAGCCTCAGGCATCTTATAATCATGGTGGAAGGTGAAGGGGAAGCAAGGCACCCCCTTCACAAGGCGACAGGAAGAAGTGCTGAGCGAAGGGGGAAGAGCCCCTCATAAAAGCATCATATCTCGTGAGAACTCACTCACCATCACGAGAACAGCTTGAAGGAAACCACCCCCAGGATTCAATTACCTCCACCTGGTCTTTCCCTTGACACGTGGGGATTATGGGTATTAAAATTCTAGATGAGATTTGGGTGGAAACACAAAGCCTAACCATACCAATAATGAATCCCATTCATGCCAGTTTCTACTACTATAGATTTCTGAAGTGTATCGTTAGAGCCATTCTTACATAGAGCCATGAAAATTATTGTTAACTATGTTATGAGATGGGCTTATTATGCAATCTCCCTTTACAAGAAGTATCTTTAAATAATTTCCCATAGAGACTGGCATTTGCCACTAATGACAGTTTTCCAGGTTGTGAAGAATAAGTAATGCTTATTTGTGTATGTTATACGTTAGTCGCTATTATGAATCACTTATGTGATTTATCTTAATGAGTCCTCAAAACAACCCTATAAGAAGAACATCCATATCATTGCTATCTCATTTCACCAATAAGGAAAATGAGGCACAGAAATACCCTATGATGTGCCCAAAGTCACAGAGTTAGCACAGGTAAACCAGAATTCATACTCAAGCCCCCTTCTATTCATCAGGCTGTACAATGAATATTTAAGGTACTAGGGTTTCCAAAAGTCTTTGAGTAAAGAGCAAATACCTGTAAAAAAAGATAACCCAAAAGCTATTATTAGTTGTACTTAATAAATGCTTGTTATGTAAGTACCTAAGTAATTGTTAGAATTCCTTTATCAACTTCTCAAGCATTGCTTTGGGATCCTGGGTCACAATAATTGGGATGAGGAGAGATAAAGAGGAAGGAGGGATGGATCTAAAACAAGAAGAGCTCTCTGGAAAGGGGAGAGTTGGCTGGGGAGCCATACTAAAAGGGCTCCTTGAGACAAGCAGAGAGAGGCATAGAGGACAGTGAATGTCTTGTGGCTTTTGGATGGGATTTGATGTAGAGAAAGAGAACGCAGTATGGCGCCAAGAAATTATTTTCCCTCTGGCTAGTCTTTTCCAACATTATTTTAATTTCTCTTTTAACACTGAAGCACAGTGACAGTATGATATTTCACTTTGAATTTCCAAGTAGACTCAAATCTGTTTGCAACTCTAAAGCCATAGAAGAATGTTTATTTTACAAAATTAAATGTGAAAGGTGTTTACTTTGCCTACAAGATGGTGTGACTGGGGCGCCTACATGACTAGTTAAGTAACTGGAGCTTATCTGTTTAAAAGATTTAGTTTCTAATCAAAATGTACAATGCAAGTTCTATGGATTTTTTGTGGGCTCCCTTATTCAGTATATACTCTTTTGAAAAACATTACTGTAATTCTTTGAGTTCTAGCACCAGATAAATTACACAGTTTACTAGGTGTTCTGACTTTTCAGTGTACTGAATCCTTGGGAAAAAATTTGAAAGTACGATTTTTTTCCCTTATGCCTATCAAAGAGAATCCAATATAAAGAGTGGGTTTTTATTTCTTAGATCATCACTTTTTGAACTTTTCAGTTCCAGTTTCACTTTCCCCCCAAACATTTCTCTGATTGAGCAAGTTCATAACAACTAGTTTTGTAAGGTGGAAATTTTTTGCAAGAGCTGATTACAATGTTTATGTAAATTGCTTCGAAGTTTGGCAGCTCTCTTTCTAGAGACAGGGACTCTTCCTGTTATTATTTCTCCAAAATGTGCTTGACATTCTGATTTTGGATTAAATAAACAAAATTCCTATGCTGAATTCTGACATGTCATAAGCTTGATAGTGCTAAATTACCTTTCAAAAGCAGCAAATGTTTCAGCCTGTTTTCTTTAAAAAACAAAAACAAAAACAAAAAAAACTACTAATTTCTTAACTGCTGAAACAGAGCAGAGCTCACATCAAGTGTGGCTCATGATAACAAATGTGATGCCTCTCTCCCTCTTCCTCTTTAAAGACTGACCAAGTGCTTAGTGATTTTCTGAGTGAAAAGGATCAATTCTTGAGTGGAAGAGAAGGGAGGGTTTGGCTTAATTCTTTATGATAATTCAGCCAATCACTCCAAGAATAGGAGAGAACAGTATTCACAAATGTGAAGTATAATGATATTACAGTGTATGTACCAGTCATCTCCCACCAATCAGTAAAATTGGTAACTAAAGAAAAAAAATGGGTTGGATTAAATACTGTAGTAGTTTAGCTGCTCTGAGCTCAAGTCTCCAGGATAGAAATATACGCATGTGGCAAATAGTGAAACTAATTTCCCTCACTGCCCTCTCTACTATTCTATCTAGAAATCTTGACTGCTGTTCTGATGGACAGCTGCTTTCCTACTCCTAATAGTGGGAAGTGATGTGATGGCTTAGGAATAAAATTTAAGTACACCTCCCTGAACTCTGGGATGAGTGGATGATAATCTTCATAAGTAACTGAAGCCACTTAAGAGGTCTGTCCCTACTATAAACAGAAGTCACTTTTGCCCTTGTTGTAAAGAACCCACTTTGTTTAATGGTAAAATGTTGGTATGCTTAATCTGACCTTTGATTTCAAAAATTGGGCATGGAACATAAATATGCTCTAATTTAATATCAACATGACCACATTTTAATTCTGATGTATAATTAACACAATTCCAATATTTAACATTCAACCAATGCCTCCTGAGTACCTGCTGTGTGCCAGATACTGGGCTGGACCCTACTGGCAAATATATATGTAACTTAAACAAAATGGCAACCTGAAGAGTCTGGGTGGATGTCCCTTCCACAACATACTAGATGACTCATGGACGTAAGCAGAGAAGGGACTTGGTCTTTGGTATACAGCAGTAGTTCTTAACAGTGTGTGGGGGCACATTGCCCAACAGAGGGTTATTTGGTAGCGTCTAGAGGCGTTTTTGATTGATTGTCACAATTGGAGGGAAAAAATTTGTGTTACTGGTATCTAAGTGAGTAAAGACCAATGGAGTCCCTGTATCTGAGTAAAAATGTAATTTTTTTGGATACAGTCAATGCATCAAAATGATGCTTAATGACCCCAGAGGGATATGAATCGGTATTACATCCTTCAGTCTTCACTCTTCTGCAATAACTGATTTGTACAATAGCTAGTGTTGTTCGTCAATAACTCTCTAAATATTCTACCATGCACAGGAAATCTGCCCCCCCTGCCCACCATAATAAAGAATGATCTGACCCCGAATGTTAGTAATGGTGAGGTTGAGAAAACACACACACACACGCCCTCTATAAATAATGAGGGTAGGGTAGAAAACAATTTTTAGTATTTCTCCACAGATCTCTGAGGGCAGAAGAGGTTACATTTGCGTGGGGATAGCATCAAGTATAATTGAGAGGTCTTTCTGTTGAAGAACATTTTCTAAAGGATGTTGCCCTCTGTCTTTAGGGACCACACTGTTACAAATGAGACATACCTACCATCCAGTCCTGAAGAGTAGCAGTATTTTAGGCATGTGCCTCATTGGGTTAACAGCTGGTGTGGATGCTGCAATTGTTTTCTTAAGGACTAGTGCTAACCACTGTTCTGCACACTTCTGATATTAACTTTACAACTCCATTAGTGAAGTGGGTACTATTATTATGCCTGTTTTTATAGATGAGGAAATTGAAGTGTAGAGTGGTTAATTAGTGGCCCTGTGGTAACACAGCTGTGAGGGGTAGAGCCTCGATTTTAACCCCAAGGGTTTAGCTTCAGAGTCTTTGTTGCTCATTGCAAATAGGCAAACTCCCTCTTCCTATGTCGCCTGTTGAAATTTTATTCCGTCTCAGCTGTAGTTCAGGTACGTGACCTTAGACAAGTTATTCTCTTTGCCTTATTTCTATCATATCCAAGATATATATACTATTCTATTTCAGTTGTGGTAGAATTTAAATAAGTTAGTGCTTGTAAGCATTTAAAACGGTGCCTAGAACCGAGAAAGTTCTTAGTAAATTTTACCCATAATAATGATATTGAGTCTTCCCTATGGCATGTGCATCTTAAGACAGCACGTCTTCTTAAGACAGCAGTAGGAAAAGTACAAATAGCTTTTAGAGCCAAATAGAGTTTATCCATACCCTTTCATTATCTGCAATTGGCTACGTGACTTTGACCAATGTAAGAAGCTCTCTAGGCCTTGTTTTTCTTTGTTTTTGTTTTTAACTTGCTAATTGGAAATGACCTTTTGGACAAAACAAATATAATTTTTTTCTGTGAAGAGTCATAGTACAGTATCTGACATAAAGAAGAATAAATCAAAAGCAATGAAGCATTAAGCACCTTGAGCCGTTAGGAAAGCATACATTTATATTAGCTTTGCTACTATTACTTGATTTATGTTATTTAAGCATATTTTGTCCTTTTGTGAAATTATCTCTTGTCTTGGATCATTTTATGCTGCTATAATGGACTACCATAGACTGAGTGATTTGTAAAAAACAGAAATTTATTCCTCACAGTTCTGGAGGCTGGGAAGTTCAAACTTGAGACACCAACATCTGGTGAGGGCCTCCTTACTATGCCCTCTTCACATGGCCGAAGGCAGAAGGGCAAGTGGGGATAAATCCAATGTCCTCACATGGCGGAAAAGTGCTTAAGAGAAAACCCACTCCTGTAAGCCCTTTTAATAGCAGCATTAGTTCATTAATGAAGGTGGAGCCCTAATGACTTAACACCTTCCATTAAGCCTCACCTCCCAATACTGTTGCACTGGGTATGTATTAAGCTTCCAACACATTAGTTTTGGGGAACACATTCAGACCATAGCATCTTTGTTAGGAGGATATTACTCTCTGTGCTTAGACAGCTAGTGGGTGGTCACTAAGAAGTTTTGAATGATACTGGTAAATGCAGGGTGTGTGTGTGTATGTGTGTGTCCCTGCAAACATGAATACACATGTGCATATAGAAAACCAAAGAACAGCAAAGACTTGAACCTTCCTTGTCTGCTTGAGCCTATCGGAACATACCCTTTCAGCAGCTCACAAGAGGGGTTGATGCCAGGCTGGATGGTGGAAAACTGGCTTTGGTGAGTGGTTTGAGCATAATGGCTATCAGAGGATCCAGTTGGTTTAGTTGAAAACTGGGAGTATAAAAACATTATCTTCAGCTTTTATTGACTAAATTATTGCCCATAACTAGTACTTGTCCTATTTTCAATTACTAATATTTTTCTACAACTTGTTCCTTTATACACTATGGCTTCTTGCTTTTTAAAGACATTTAAATAGAACTCTCTCTCCCTCTCTGAAGATGTGTCCCAAGTTAAGCTCCTTTTTAGGAAAGCAAACATTGATTATCATTGATTAGGATGGAAATGTATGACTTGGAGTCAGCATGACACAGAATTGAAAGACAGGGAGTTATTGATGACCAACACTAGCTGTTGTACAAATCAGTTATTGCAGAAGAGTGAAGTTTGAAGGCTGTAATGCAGATTCATATCCTGCTAGGGTTATTAAGCATCATTTTGTTGCATTGACTCTTTCCGAAAAATTACATTTTTACTCAGATACAGGGAATCCATTCTAAGAAGGTTGGCTTATAGGAGCAGTCCTTATTATCTTTTGATTATTATTGATCCATGCTGAATTTGTTTGAAGCCTGAGATTCCCTCATCCGATTTTAACAAATTTCTTCTGCTTTTTTTGGAAGATGAAAATTGATTTATTAATTTCTTCTATTCCTATTCATATGGGTTTGCATGGGTGTCCAAGGGAGAGAATACAGTCATTAGTTTTTAGTTTCTGTTTTTGGTTGAGCCAGTATAGTCCCTTCGTCATCCTTCTTTTCCATTTATCACTAGAAATGGAAACTAAACACCATGGCTTTAGGCTGCTAAAAGCCTAAAACAAAACAGAACAACAACAACAAAATAAAGCAGGTTGGACAAGCTTGGGCGAAAATCTATGAATTAGCTCTGTGGTATATTTGGTGCATGTTGAGTAAAGTAGACACAATATCGTGCAGCTTCTAACTAGTTAAAGGTGATATCAGTGGATGGAATAGTACAATACAAAAGGGGGATTTGAATTTAGAAGTCTTGGTTTCCTTTGACCGTGTTTCCTTTCCTTTGTTTTACAGTCCTGGAACTGATTCTACTTCTGATCCTGGTAAGGAATCACAGAAGACATTAAATTCAAGGTGGGTGCTCAGAGTTTCACATCTTCCTTATAAGATGGATTCTTGCATCTCCTAAAATGATAATTGTCATTGATTTTCTGCCTTCCTCTACAAGTCTGAGGATGAATGGTCTCAATCCCAATTGCCAGCGGAAGTGTATCTTGATATGTATATGCCTCTATTTCCCTTGGTTCTATCACTCTTCAGTCCTCCCACTCTGACCTCTGAAATCTTATACCCTGCCATGAGTAAATACTCCAATAGGCTAATCTTTTTATCTAAAAATTCTTCTCATCTTGCTTTAGCACAAATGCTTTATAAACTTATGCATCTCCAGAATCACCCGAATGCTTGTTAAAGCACAGATGAGGGTCTCTACTCTCAGTCTCTCTGATTTAGTAGGTCTGTGGTAAGGACCCAGGACTTGCATTTTCCTCAAGTTCCCAGGTGATGCTGATGCTGCTGGTTTTGGACCACACTTTGAGAGCCATTCCTGTATTAGAAACTGGTACAAAAAAAGACACACAGACTGATGGAACAGAATAGAGAGCCTAGAATAAGGCCACACATGTACAACAATCTGTTCTTCAACGAAGCCGACAACTACAAGCTTTGGGAAAAGAACACCCTATTCAATAAATGGTGCTGGGAGAACTGGCTAGCCTAGCCATATGCAGAAGACTGAAACTGTACTCCTTCCTTATACCATATCTAAAAATCAACTCAAGATGGATTAAAGACTTAAATGTGTAAACCTAAAACTAAAAAACATCCCTGGAGAACAACCTCGGCAATGTCATCCTGGACACAGGAACAGGCAAAGTTTTCACGCCAAAAACCAAGTGGAATCACAATGAAAGCAAAAATTGCCAAGTGGGATCTAACTAAACTTAAGAGCTTCTGTAAAACCAAAGAAACTATCAAAAGAGTAAACAGACAACCTAGAGAATGGGGGAAAATATTCCCAAGCTATGCTTCCGACAAAGGTCTAATATCTATAAGGATTTAAACAAATTTACAAGGGGAAAACAAACAACTCCATTAAAACTTGGACAAAGGACATGAACAGACATTTTTCAAAAGACGGTATATCATGCAGGCAACAAGCATATATATATATATTAAAAAAAAAAAAAGTTCAAACCACCGATCATTAGAGAAATGCAAATCAAAACCACAATGAGATACCATCTCATACCAGTCAGAAGGGCTGTAATTAAAAAGTCAAAAAATAACAGATGCTGGTGAGGTTGCAGAGAAAAAGGAATGCTTATCCACTGTTGGTGGGAGTGTAAATTAGTTTAACCATTCTGGAAGACAGTGTGGCTATTCCTCAAAGAGCTAAAAGCAGAAATATCATTTGATTCAGCAGTCCCATTACTGGGTATATACCCAGAGGAATATAAATAATTCTCCCGTAAAGACACGTGCATGCGAATGTTCATTGAAGTACTATTCACAATAGCAAAGACATGGAATCAACCTAAATGCCCATCAATGACAGATTGGATAAAGAAAATGTGGTACGTATACACCGTGGAATACTATGCAGCTATAGCAAAAATGAGATCATGTCTTTTACAGGAACATGGATGGAGCTGGAGGCTATTGTCCTTAGTGAACTTATGCAGGAACAGAAAACCAAATACCACATGTTCTCACTTAAAAGTGGAAGCTAAATTATGAGAACTTAAGAACACAAAGAGGAAACAGCAGACACTGGGGTCTACTTGAAAGTAGAGGGTGGGAGGTGAGAGTGGAGCAAAACATACAACTGCTTGGTAGTGGGTTTAATACATGAGTGATGAAATAATCTGTACAGCAAACCCCTATGAGAGGAGATTTCCTATGTCACAAACCTTCACATGTACCCCCAAACATAAAATAAAGCTTTTAAAAAAAAAAAAAAATAGACTTAGGGCTGGGCATGGTGGCTCATGCCTGTAATCCCAGCACTTTTGGCGGATCACGAGGTCAAGAGATGAAGACCATCCTGGCCAACATGGTGAAACCCTGTCTCTACTAAAAATACAAAAATTAGCTGGGTGTGGTGGTGCGCGCCACTAGTCCCAGCTACTCGGGAGGTTGAGGCAGGAGAATCACTTGAACCCAGGAGGCGGAGGTTGCAGTGAGCTGAGATTGCACAACTGGCAACAGAGTGAGATTCTGTCTCAAAATAATAATAATAATAATAATAATAATAATAGTAGACTTAGTTCCCCCAAGGATACTGTCTTCTCTACGTGCCTCTCAAATGGTGGCTATTGCTCCATTTGCTAACCAAGTACTACTATAATGTAAAGTGATTTTGGTGTTTGCTTTGCTTCTAAGAGCTATGCCTGTTCCCTTCTTCCTCAAAATATCCTCCAAAGTCATCAGATTATTCCACCTACAATGCTTTTTGTGTTGATTATTTAATAAGCTTTCTATAATTCTCTTTTTCTCATTGAAAAATTTTAGCATCTGGCCAGCTGTCTTTCTCTTTTCTAATATGCTTGCCAACATTCTTGGTGCCTTCACCATCTATTTAGATGACCCAATGATACCGGAATGGGGCAGGGAAGGGCTGGATAGAAAATGGTGGGGTCCCTGGCGAGGGCTCCACCTTCAGGCCTCTGCCCACAGACCTAAGTGAGAACAGGCATTCCTGTTTTCATGCTGAAATGTTGCATTTTCCAAGACCACTATGGTCTACCATGCCCCCCATCCTGTGCCCATAAAAACCTGAGACGCTAGTGGGCACAGACCCAAGTGGTGGGACATTGAAAGGAGCAGAACAATACACCAACAGACACTAGCAGACACCAGCAGGCCATTAACAGTGGGATGATGCAGAACTCGGTTGGAGTTGGTTGGAGGAGAATCTGGCCACTGAGCAGCCTGACTCCAGGGAAAGACGACCTTCCCACTCCATCCCCCTTCTGGCTCCCCATCCACCTCACTGAGAGCTACCTCCAACACTCAATAAAACCTTGTACCCATCCTCCAAGCCCACGTGTGATCTGATTTTTCCGGTACACTAGGGAAAGAACCCCAGGATACAGAAAGCCATCTGTCCTTGCTATAAGGCAGAGAGTCTAATGGAACTGACTTACACAAGCTGCCTGAAGATGGCAAAACTGAAAGAGCGCACTGTAACACACACCCACTGGGGTCTCAGGAGCTGCAAGCACCCAACCCTAGATGCTGAGATGGGGCTGAAGCCCAAAAACACTCCCCATGACTGCCTGTCTGCATGCTCCCCCTAACGGCTTCAGCAGCAGGGCACTGAAGAAGCGAATCACACCCCTGTCGCATGCTCTGTGAGGCGTATAAGGCAACTCCACCCATTTTATTAAGACCCTATCACTACTTCTCTATCACTCCACCCACCTTACTCTCCTCCTCACACAGCTTAGAATCCAGACTTTAAAACTTCCTTGACCCTCTTTTCAAGAAAACCTTCCTATATTTTCCTAGCAAATGCTAATCTGGCTAAGCCCAACCCTACCTCTTCTGGGCCTGAACTCAAAAGGCCTTATACAGCTGGAAACAAAACAAAACAATGCACAACAAAGCTGCCAGTTTTCATTTTATAATATGATTAAAAAAAAAAAAAGAAAAAAACTCCAATGTGCTTACAGCACAGTTACAATGCAGTTCTCCAGCATAGCAACCAATAACTGGGTAGGAGTTCTGGAGGAGCCAGAAGTCTCAGATAAGTGGTTGCAAGGTTAAATCCTGGAGTCTAACATATCTGCATCTAAACTTGTCTCTGACTTTTCACCAATTGACTGGCCTGGGGCAAGATACCTAAACTTCTTACAACTTTGTTGCCTGATCAAGAAAATAAGAAAATAATAGTTTATGCTTAATGAGTTTTTTTGTGAATATGATATGGTATCAATTATTCAGCATATTTGCCCAGCTACTAGTAAGCACCTAGTAAATACTGGCTAGTATTATTATCAATATGCTATTGAACTTAAAAACCATACCTTAATTTTTACCAAAGTATAAATGATTTTTGAACATAAGGTAAAAGCTCCTCCTATATGTTTTGTTTAACAAGAGCAATTCCTATAAATGATGTGTGAGTGTGTTGTCACAACATGAATCAAATTGGCTAAATTATTCATTTATTTGGATGTTCTGGAAACTGAACGTAAACTTTACAACTTGATATTTCAGGAGAATCAGCCTATCAGAACATATATGAATGCATCTCTTGGAATAATTAATTGTTTTTCAAGACCAGCCATTCCTTTTTCCCCACCTTCTAGCAAAGAGATCAAATGAAACAATTTGGAGGAGGCAGTAACACACTAATAAGTAAGTCTTTACTTTATGAGTTAATAATTTCTGGTTTCCTTAACAACCATTAGGAGCACATTCATGAACTGCAGTCAAATCATTAAGAAGAGAGCTAACAGGTGTGAGGCTTGTTTCTAGATTTCAGTTCATCATAGACGCAGTCAGCTTATTTTTAAGTCAATTAATTAATGACATAGGAAAAGGGGATGAGGAAAGGCTTAGTGGCAGCTAAGAGTAGACAGAGGATTGGTAGGAATATTTAAAAATAAAATATCAGAAAAATAGTTTCCTAAAACCACTGAAGTGCAAACCACAGGTAAAATGACAAAGGGTCGCCTTTGGGAAATTCCCGTTAGTAAAGCCAAGAGAAATGTGAGGAGGTAATGATTAGAGATAATGGCCATGAGCTTACTAATGTCTGTTTTCCCATCTGTCTCCAATGCCAGGAAACCATAAACATCTAATTATATTAAGTTTAATGTCTTGATAAAAAGCCCTTGCTTATTCTTTGGTACTCTTGGAGAGCAAACATTTTATTTGAGCAAAGGTTATTATAAAATTGAGATCAATATGGCTATTTTATTAAGCAGTAGTTTTCCTCCCCAGCAACAGATCCTTTTTAAAAAAATTACCAAGTGACAATATTAATGAGATTTAGAACATTACCATATTCTAATTTATGGGTATGATGTGAAAAATTCCTGCAAGGTACAAATACTTCCTTTAGTCCCAAAACAAAAGGGAAAATAACATGGCCAGGAAGAAAATGATGAGGTAATGGCAGAGAAGCTATGAAGGAACTTACATTCAGAACAAACCTTTTTCTTTTCTTTTGAGACAAAGTCTCGCTCTGTTGCCAGGCTGGAAGTGCAGTGGTGCGATCTTGGCTCACTGCAACCTCCACCTCCTGGGTCCTGCCTCAGTCTCCCGAGTAGCTGGCACTACAGGCACGTGCCACCAGACCCAGCTAGTTTTTGTATTTTTTTTTTTATATATATAGTAGAGATGGTGTTTCACCATCTTGGCCAGTATGGTCTTGATCTCTTGACCTTGTGATCCTGCCTTGGCCTTCCAAAGTGCTGGGATTACAGGCATGAGCCACTGTGCCCTGCCAGAACAAACCATTTTTAAAGCTACTGCAGAGTAAGAAATGGGTACCAGGAATTGGAAAGGTGTTTGAGAAAATGATTTTCATATTAGTAAAATGATTTTTGTACATATAACAATCTTCTTATTCAGTTATAAACATGTTTTATATTATTTTTTCAGGTTCCCTGAATATATTAAATCAATGTAATTCTAGCTTAGTTGGGCTATTGGTGTCTTTCGAAGCATATTCTTATATCATAGGATTTTTGCAAGGAATAACATGGTAATGTATGTTAGTGACTGGAACAATACCGGGTATAAATGAAGTGTTCAATAAATGCTATTAAAAAACTATCATCATCACCACTGTGCACAATATGTATGTCCTGGCTTATCAGATAAATCAATTAGCAGCTTTTAAAATACATGTAGATGAATTTTCCCTTAGTGAAGACACTTACATTTTTTTTTAAAGAGACTTAAGAGGGGACTGGTCTAACACTTAATAAACTATTTTATAGAGCTGGGATGGGAGAAAAGATAAAGAAGCAGAAAAAAAGGAACAGACTGTGCTGTTGAGAGCTAATAGTGACAATACTGGTTTTTTGTATTTCAAAGAATACTCAATGGGATGTGAAATCTTTAGAAATATAGCACTCATTGTTTTATTGGTAAAGTTTCTTATTGTTTTAATTAGTATAAAATAGATTCAGCAAAATGCACAAATCACAACTGTGCAGTTTAATGAAATTTCACAAGATAAGCTTGTGTAACCAGGACCCATATCAAAATATCAAGCATACCAGCACCCCAGAAATTTCCTCGGACCCCATCCCTACACTTACTTTCTCACAGAATTAATCACCATTTTAAATGGTAGCTCATATTTTAGTTTTGTCTGTTTTCTTTTATAATCTCATGCAAGTAGAATCTTTTGCATCAGGCATCTTTTCTCAACATTATGTTTCTGTAATTTACTTACTTTATCTTTATCATAGACTTTGTATTTCCATTGTTGTGTAATATTCCATTATATGAAAATAATTACATTATATGTTATTGACATTTCTTATTTTTCAGTCTTATATTTCCATCTTGAGATATTTTATAATATTTAGTATATTGTCAGTAATGATATATTCTTCATGTTTTCTTTCTTCTTTGTAAGTAATCAAATATTTCTTATATATATTTTTCTTATTAGTCATACATTATTTTGCTATTCAATTAGCATCTTTCAGTGTACAACATGCATTCATAACTACGAATCAGTGCTCTTATCATTTTGTGGATAATGTAAGATCTTTACAAAACTGACTTCATTGGCTTTTATGCCACTTTTATGATATGTTTTTAGTGTACATATATTTTAATCCCCATATGGCAATATTGTTATTTAAAATCAATATTTATTTAGATTCATCTATACAATACCATTCTTTAGTTCCTAATTTTAGAGCTTCCAGCTTGGATCATACTTCTTCTGTTTAAAAAGTACTCCTAATATTTAATTTTATGTTCATCTGATGGTGACAAGTTGTCTCAATATTTGTTTTTCTGAAAATATCTTTATTCTACCTGCATTTTAAGAAAATGTTGCTCAGTACAGGATAATGGGTTAACATTTTTGTGGGGACAAGCACATCATGTTCTTATTAAGTGAGAACATTGTGGCTGCCATATTTTCTGTCAAAAAGTCATATATCAAACTTACAGCTGCCATATTTTCTGTCAAAACATGGTGGCTATATTTTCTGTCAAAAAGCCAAATAGCAAACATTATTTTTCCTTTGAGAAAAGTTTGTCCTTTGTTCTAGGTGATTTTAAAACTTTTTCTTTTCTGCAGTTTTCTTTTGCTACGCCTACATATGATTTCATTATTATTCTGTTGTTCGCTAAAGTTTGAATCTTTGGGTTGATATATTGCTCTGCCTCATTCTTTTTAACTCGTAATTCTAAGAATTGAACTACATGTATTTTAGGCTGTTCTAGAATGTTCTATGCATATTTTCTGTCATTTTCTGTATTTTCTCTTTGAGTTTTAGACTGATATTTTACCTATCTTCTAGCAGACTCATCCTTTCTTCTCTTCCGTCTAACCTACTACAGTTAGTTGAGTGCTTAATTTTAATTACAGTGTATGTTTTCAGCTTTGGAATTTTCATTTCTAGCTTTCTGAATATGTTAATATCATTATCTTAAATGTTCTATCTGAAGACTCCAATGCCTAGATCACCTCTGAATCTGCCTCTATTTTCTGTGTTTGTTTATCGTCCTATTTTACAGGATGCCTCAGGATTTTAATTGGATGTCAGCTATTATGTGTGAACAATTATGGAAAATTTTGGATAACTTTCTGCAGAAAGTATTAACTTTTTCATGGCAGACTAAGTTTTAGCATCTGTGATAGTGTGTCTGTTTCTAGGAGTGCCTATCCTCCTGATTTGTAAACCTCGAGGGGTCTCAACTGAAAGCCTGACCTAACCCCCAATTATTATTTTCACAGCATCACGCATCTGCTAGTAGCTGCACTGCTATTTGGCCTGTAACTGCTACTATATGCCTGCTGCCCCATTGCCCACCTTTGGCATTAGCAAATGTCTATGTGTAATATTAATGCAGAATGTGAGACTTACATCTTAGGGTTCCTTTCTCTGGGATCTTGGCCCCTCAAGTCCTTGCGGCCTTGGTAGCCCTGACCTCCAGTCTTTGTGTTTGTAATACTGCTGAAATATGATTGTGATGTTGCTACTGTAACGCTGTTCAAGGTCCTGAGCCATCCCTTTTATTTTGCCTCTTAGCCCCTTGACTGCTTATGGATGAGCCTGTATGGAAAACTGGCAGAGCCTGGCTGACTCACCCTGCTATACCTTCTCTCTTTCAGCATCTTGGATCTTTGAAGCAATCTTTCTGCATTGATTGCTTCCCAACGCTTTCTAATAGCTTATGAAAAAGTTTATCTAGCGCTATAGTTGTTCTCAGTGGAAGGATTTGATTGTTATAAATATTCTCATCTTACCAGATTTTGATCCATGAGTAAGATTAATTTTGCTCTATCGGAATATACATACGCTCTCAGGGCAGTACCTGTTACACGGACAGCTGAGATGTGTGGGTGAGTAGTAAGTGAGAAGCACAACATTGACTCAAGTCAAAGAAAGAGCCCAAGTTTACTGAAATATGTAAGAATGTTGAATCCCAAATATTTAAAAGGGAGCTATTAGTATGAATTCAGTTTACTCAAAGATGGCATAGTGCCCGAGGAAAACTATAAGAAGTGAGATAAACATGGTCTCATGGTGTTAGAGACCATGAGAAATTTCAGTGTGGTGGCATCACCTGATTTAAATGTGCCTAGAAAGTGTTAAGTCTTTTGATACCCTTAATTGTACCAAAAACAACTTAATCTTCAAAAAAGTCATGACAGCACTATAGATTGCTTAAAATCAATGCCATAATAGAAAACAATAGATACAATAAAGAAGATCTCAGATAAAAAAATATTTCTGACATTATCAGAAAAATATTTTTCTGATATTATTAACAATATTTTTCTGATATCATTAAGTAATAATATCAGAAAAAATAACTGTATTCATTAAAATGTATTTAAGAATATTAAATAACCATTCTAGGAAAATTGGTTTTGTGTTCAAAGGGGTAGAAAGAGGTGGAAATAACTAGAGATATTATATCATGTACCAAGATAAAGTTCAAATGATGAATAAAAGATCTAAATTTAAACAATTAAATGTTTTGAAAATTGAAATAAGTAACTGTTTATCAAATTTTTGCATCAGAAATGATTTTCTACACATAAAAGGAAAAGATGGATCATTTGAAATAGTAAACAAATGATCACTTTTTCCCCCATATGTAAGGCAAAGAGAAATATTCACACTATACAAAGGGTACATACAAATTGATAATAAGAACACTCAGAAGATAATAAGATAAAGGATATGAGATGTTTATTCACTATCCAGAGTTCTATTCACTGTAAAGATGAGTAAAAAATAAATTTCAGAATATTAAAACTGATAAGCACTAAAATAAATGCTGTTTAGCTAACAATAAAATATTACAATTCTGCTTTCCAATTGGCAAAAATTAAAGAGAGAGATAGTAAATGAATAGCTGTTGTTGCTGAGGATGTGATAAGATATGAGATGGGCACACTGACAGAAAAAAGTATATAACTTTATCCTAAGGGCATCATAAAACATGTAGAAAAATACTTAATGAAATTAAGTATAGTAAGAGAAAAAAACGGTAAGCAATGATTAAGTAAATCGTGGAAACTAGATAGTGGATTATTATATTGCCATTACAATTGTGGCTATTAAGACTATTATAGAGTAATAGTTGTGATATAATATTAGTAGCGGTACATAAATCTACAATTACATGATCTCAAATACATGCAATTTACAGAAGAAAAAATTAAGATGGCAGCTTTTGTTAGCATTATGAGATTAGTATATTTAACCTCTATTATGTTCTTGGCTTTATTTTATATCTTCTATATTTATTATGTAATAAATACCGAGTTGTTTCATAAGTATTTTTAAAATGCCAGCATACCTTTCATCTAAAAAATATTGCACTTTAATGCTCATACTCAGATGTATGTAAAAACTGCTCTTCTGAGGAACATGGTCAGTTGGTGTGTTGTTTATTTCTAGCTTTATCAAGGCATAATTGACACAACTATATATATTTAAAGTGTATAATGTGGTGTTATGATATACGTATACATTGTGAAGTGATTACCACGACCAAGCTAATTAACATGCCTATGAACTCACACAGTTCCCATTGTGTATGTGTGTTGGTAATGCTTAAGATCTACTCTTAGCAGATTTCAGTATACAATATGGCATCATTCACTATCACCACCATGCTGTATATTCGATCTGTAGATCTTATTCTTCCTCCATAAATGAAATTTTGTTTGCTTCCACCAGCATCTCTCCATTTTCCCCACTCCCCCAGCAACCACCATTTCATAGTCTACTTTTATGAGTTCAACTTTTCTAGATTCCACATATACATGAGATCATGTGGTATTTCTCTTTGTGTGTCCAGTTTATCTCATTTAGCTTAATGTCTTTCAGGTTCATCCATGTTAGTAGCTGGAGTATTCTTGTGTTTCTTAGAGTAGATTAATTTCAGCATGCTTATTTATGTGAGTTTTTTGGTCCCTTCTTCAATAAGTTGCTAAGGCATTTCTGGAGTCTATATCATTTAACATCAGCCATTTATTTTTTCCCCTAAGTCTTCAATGACCATTCTAGCTATTAAGACCAAGTACACCAACTCCAGAAGCTCTTGCCAGGAAGCTGAATTCTGAATCTTGAGTACCTCCTATCAGCCAACCTCTCCCTAATCAGTTTTATAGTCTGTCTGCCTTCCTCTGCAGGGCACACTCAAGGTTTATTTATATAAATGTTCTTCCCGGGCTGGCTGCGGTAGCTCACCCCTGTAATCCCAGCATTTTGGGAGGTCAAGGCAGGTGGATTGCCTGAGGCCAGGAGTTCGGGGCCAGCCTGACCAATATGGCAAAACCCTGTATCTACTAAAAACTAGCTGGGCATGGTGGCATACACCTGTAGTCCCAGCTACTTGGGAGGCTGAGGCAGGAGAATTGCTTGAACCTGGGAGGCAGAGGTTGCAGTGAGCCAAGGCTGCCCCACTGCATGCCAGCCTGGGCAACAGAGTGACACTCCATCTCAGAAAAAAAAGTTCTTCCCATTGCTAATAGTACCTATTAAAGACCCTGCAGCTCCACCTTTATACTCTTCTCCTTGCAAAGCAGGACTCCCGCTTCCCAGTTGGTCCATGCCAACATTGGAGATTATGATAGGTCCGTTGCCATGGAAGAGGTAGAGTGAGCAGGCCTTGAGGGTGATAACTATTGGCTTTCAAGGCATGAGCTTTCCATGTCAACTTCAGGCAAGTGGATAGTTGCTGTCTTCTAGTAAGAAGCAATGAGATATCAGCCCGTGCAGACCATGGGGTTCAGAGATCTGCATGGACCAATGGTGCAATGTACCTGTATGCAGCCACCTGGATAGCCCTTTCCCAAGTTTCAGAGTCTTGTTTCTTACCTTCAGGGCTCTGACTTTGATGCAGTAGATTTCACTGGACTCTGGCTAGAGTCTTCTTAAAGTTCTTTTTCTCTTAGATGTAAGTGCTTGACCTGGTCTTCAGCTTAGACTCATCCTTGGTTACAGAAACCAGGGCCTCATTCAATACTGACGTGAAGGCCTTTTGATTTTCACATCATGCCGTAAGTTGGTAATTCGTTGACCTGAACCTGACATTTTTCTCTTTTCAATACATTGATAGGATTAGCAACATCTAACACATTTCAGTTCTTTTAATGAGTTACTTCTACCTCCATACCTCCTAATGATCAAAATATTGCAGAAGCCAGTGAAATAAGAAACTCATTACATGTAAAGATAAATAGCTTTTTTATTAGAAAACTACATTTTCTAATAAAAACGTATGAAAAGAGAGGCATTTATTTATGTTTTTTTGCAAATATCTTTAATGTCTAACTTAATTGAAAATCTTTATTCTTATACTAGCTTCTGTAGTCAATCTGTTGTGATACATTTTGGTAGAAATATACGAAGAAAATTACTCTGATATAGGATTGGAAAGGAAATAATTTTAATAGCCCTTTGAGAAAGCTGTGATATTTTTTGATACCATACCAATACTGGACAAGGACAAAATTCTTAAAGATTATTTGCAATGTGAAGTCTGAAACTCTATTCATGAATGTGTTCTCCTCTGGTATATTAGAATCCTGTAGCCTATCCTGTACTTTGAATATGTCTTTTGCTCTTGCATAATTAAATAACATCATGCATTGATCATTTGAAAAATACTGGTTCACTGAGTTATGCAGATCTTGCAATATTAACATATTTCATTTCATAATATGAAACATTCTATTTGCTATTGTCATCAAATCAATAAGCATTCTAATTATCATGAAGCTTCAAGCTCACAGTAACTAATATAAAGTTTACAAAACTCCAATTTTCTTATGAAAGCACAAATGTTGTCACTGAAGCAAAAAATGTCAGTTGAATTCCTTGAACTGACAAGCTCACTTTGTAAGAAAATTTCTGCCAAATGTCCATCTGAAAAACCGTAGTTATCATAGGTTATTTTTTTTTTCAGTTAAAAAAGTAAAAGTGTTCTCTAAAGAAAGGAGCTTGTTCAGCTTTCCACTCAAACAACCGCATGACAATACAACCACCATACTTCAGTAGGCAGCATACTGGCCTATGAATGTATCCCAGTCCATTACAATAATTTAAAATGTGTATACTGAGGCCGGGTGCAGTGGCTCACACCTGTAATCCCAGCACTTTGGGAGGCCAAGGTGGGTGTATCACCTGAAGTCAGGAGTTTGAGACCAGTCTGGCCAACATGATGAAACCACGTCTCTACTAAAACTACAAAAAATTAGCCGGGCGTGGTGGTGGGCACCTGTACTTTCAACTACTCAGGAGGCTGAGGCAGGAGAATCGCTTGAACCCGGGAGGCGGAGGTTGTGGTGAGCCGAGATCATGCCACTGCACTCCAGCCTGGGCAACAAGAGTGAAACTCTGTCTCAAAAAAAAAAAAAGAAAAGAAAAGAAAAGAAAAAGTGTATACTGAATAGTGATAATTCAATAAAATTAGTAAATTTTACTGCCTCCTTTAAGTGCAACTGGACATTTCAACGTTTTTAACTGCATGTGCATCCATGATAGTGAACATTCAATTAAAATTTAATACCACTGCCTTAATTTGGGCTAAAGCATCAGTAGTTTCACCAAGCATGACTATTTCACCTTTGATACAAATACCAGAAGTGTCACAGGCAAATACTGTAACATCGTAATAACTGTATGAAAATGTTTTGAGCTCTTGGACCTCCTGAAAGGGTCTTGAGTGTGCTCAGGTGTTTGCAAACCAAACTTTGAGAATCACTGTAATAACTCCTTCATTTCTCAGTGAAATGACATCAATAGAACCCCCATTTAACTTGAGGACAAGGAGAGCTAGGGAGATTAATAACATGCCCAAGGTCGTACAACCAATAAATAATAAAATGAAGATTTTTAAACCAGGCAGCCTGGCACTGTGTGGTCTGGGCTATTAATGACTGGACTATATTACCACTCAGAGTAGAACTAAAGGTTTCCAAACTGAGTTAAATTAGAGAACTACGAGTTTGGGGTACAGCTCATGACCATCACTCAGTGTCACTGCAGATGACATCAGGGGACTCCGCAGAGAAGAAAGACATGAGCCTGTTGCTGAAATGGTGGAGAGAGACGAGCAGGTGTCCTGGAGCCTGGCTCTTTATAATGTCAAGTAAATGGTTAAAGGATCTTTTAGTGGACACTATGGATTTAACAAGAGGAAAGATGACTGGGTTAGGAAAGCAGAGCAGTTATTTAGAAATGAGAACACGAGCTGGGCCGACCTCTCCGGAGAAGATAGTGGAGAATCAAAGAATAGAGGGTTGTACAGGAGATACATTTTGGGAATGAGTGTTTCAGGTATCAATTAAAGTGGAGAGGTAGGGTTGTTTTTGTAAAAAAGCTCCAAGACAATGGAGGATTTGCACACATTAGAACAGGATGCAAACTACAGGATGGCAGAATATTATAGAAATGAAAAATACATGTTTGAGTGATTGGAGTTACCATTCTGGACATATTTCTTACAGAGTTGACTAGCACTATTCATTTTCCACCCTCCAACAGTTGCCGAACGATTTTGTTTTAAGAAAAAATAAACAAAAAGTACTGAGCCTCAAGGGAAATAACTTAAGGATTTTCTGCATCTAGAAATGCACGCTTGTTTGGAACAAACAGCCTATAAACCAATTCTCTTAATTATGTACAAACTGCCTCACGATTATGTACTAACCGAATGCTGGGTGGACTTGGTAGACGCTGCTTGGGAAAGGAACACTACACCGAGGCACTGTTTCTCACTTTTCTTAAAGAAAAAAAAATGCATGACTTTAAAAAAAGAGTTTGAAAATTCTCAGTGATCTTGTTCCCTCATTTATTTTTCCACAAGCTGTGTCTAAACTCAGGCAAAGTTATCAACTTACCATTTAATGATATAGTCATTTAAACATAGCATAACCTTAACAAACAGACCTTCAGTTCAAGCTTGCATTACACATAGTTTCCAAAAGCTGTTTTTTTTTTTCTTGTCTTGAATTTACTGATATTGATATTTTGCATAACTTTAGACTCCAATGCAGTGTTACAAGATGACCTACACTGATACTGGGACACTTTTCCCAGGTTATCTTTTCTAAAATCCATTTGCATCGTATAATTTCAGCCCTAAACTTATAACAATTTCCCATTTTTAACCTGGGCTTGTAATATCTACCATAACTCACCTTTGAAGACATACTTGAAATTTCCATTTCTTTTTTTCTTTTTTTTTTTTTTTGAGACTGTCAAAAAAAAAACCTTGCTCTGTCACTCAGGCTGGAGTGCAGTGGCATGATCTCGGCTCACTGCAACCTCTGCCTCCCGGGTTCAAGTGATATTTGTGCCTCAGCCTCCCAAGTAGCTGGAATTACAGGCATGAACCACCATGCCTGGCTAATTTTTCGATTTTTAGTAGAGACCAGATGCTGAACCTTTTTTATTTAATCCTTACTAACATCCTCAGTTTAGTTTCTTCGCTGCCCTGTGAACTCTCACTGCATCTCTGTATTCACACTTTTCTTCACTGTTGATATCTTGACTTTAATTCTCTCCCTCATCAAATTTTCACTTTCTCCTCCTCTCCTTGACATATTTCACCCAAGAATTTTCATAACAGTTTTATTGATACTTCACGGTCTAACTGTAGGCCACTCAATTGCATTCATTTTTATATCATATCTTTTAAAACTTGCCTATTTTTTTGAGACGGAGTTTTCTTGTTACCCAGGCTGGAGTGCAATGGCACTATCTCTGCTCACCACAACCTCTGCCTCCCAGATTCAAGTGATTCTCCTGCCTCGGCCTCCTGAGTAGCTGGGATTATAGACAAGCACCTACATGCCCAGCTAATTTTGTATTTTTTTGTTTATCGTAGAGATGGGGTTTCTCCATGTTAGTCAGGCTGGTCTCGAACTCCCGACCTCAGATGATCTGCCCGTCTCGGCCTCCCAAAGTGTTGGGATTACAAGCATGAGCCACTGCGCCCGGCCAAACCCTGCCTTCTAAGCTACACAACACCCAGGCCACTTAATGGAGTCTCTATCTCTTGTTGCATTTCTTCTCTCTGATCACCATCCCTGTGAGAGATTGGGTTCCTGTCAGTTGTAGTGTACTAAGTCTTCTATTCCCCAGACACAGGTTCCTGAATTCAGGCGAACCCGTGATCAAGACCAGGCCAGTCAGATTCTGTCTTCTAGAAATGTTGAATTGTTACTGAGATAGGTTAGTTGGTCTGTGATGGTTGCTGGCATGCGCAAGAAGCAAACTAGGAAGCTGCAAGGGTAGCCATGTTTAGCCATGTGAAACAGGGGAAGCGGATTTTCAGAGGAAAAGAAAATGAGGCAGAGATGAGCAGGAATGAGAAATGGGCATTGCCAAGATGTGGGTGTTTTTTTCCGTTTTTGTGTTAGGGCTTTTTGAACCAAACTGCTTTTCCTCCTCTTGTGTTTCATGCAGCACAGAAGTGTTTGTACTTTTGAAACCAGCATTTGTGACTTGTCAACAATAATGTCTTAGAATAAAAGAGATTGTGCCCTTTAGGGTATACATAACTTTTGTCCTTGTAGTTCTTTGTTTATTGTTGCTATTTTCCGTCATGTAAACTAGATGCCCCTTAAAGATACTTACAGTCTGGAAAGGGAAAAAGTGGTCCTTGTTGTTATGAAGATATGATTCTGAACATGGATAGTACAAGACCGTTGGAGTCAGACAAACCGCAACTGGAATTTCCAATTCACTTCTTACTAACTGTGACTTCTTACGGAAGTCACTTATTTCTCTGAGCCATCAATTCCTCTACCTTATTTATGTTATGTCCTCAATTTTTAGTACATTGTCCATCAAATAGCCTAGTAGGCAACCAAAGGTAAAGACATTTGATTTGCTAGAGACATTTTGGGCAGAGATAAGCACACTTTAACTTTCTTGTATATTTTTCCAATTTGGTAAAAATATTAACAATAATCGGAGGGAGTCCCACAGGCTTCTGTGAAGGAGAACTTAGCAAATGACCATGAAATAGATACATGGTATGAAAACCCACAAATAGAATAGAAACGAATGTAAACTATGAACTGGCACTTCTTTTGCCAGGGCATGTTTTTGTTAGAAAAAAATTACCAATATATTTGAGCATAGTGTCCTACTTAGGAAATGATATCTTGAATGACCATGAGTCTTACAAGGTGATTTTTAACACATTTCTTATTTGCAGTTTTTAAAATACTTGTTAAGTTAACCTTCACAACCAAGTTCCATTGGATAAGAATCCATACATAAGCATTTACTTTCTTTTCTATTTTCTATGAAATTCATTCTCATAGAATGGTGATATGTTTTCTCTAAAAGCATTTTCCTCTTTTTGTAGTGGTATGTTCATTAGTGTGATTACATTTTTAATGTCCACTCCAGACTCTTTCCCTAAATGGTAAGCTCTGTGAAAGCAGCAAGTATTCCAGTGCATGTTCAACATTTTAATGTTAGTCCTTGCTAGACAGACTGAAACCTAATAAGCATTCAACATATAATAATTGTTGAATCAATAAATGAATAAATTATCTTGAATTTAGGGGGGGACATTATATATTTTGGCCCCCTGGAAAATGCCTGAAGTTCAGAGATATGTCCATAATGTATTCAGATTTATCAAACTGCTCATGCCTACTTAGAACAAAGTCCTTACTTCTTAAAGTTGGCTATGAATAATTTTTCCCAGAATGGACATTTTAATAATTTGTTTTGTTTCGTACATCTGTTAAACATACCTGTATAAAATGGTGCATGCATTTCAACTTATAAAATCTTCCTTAAAGTCATATTTTAGTATGTGCTAAGTGGTATTAACTTCTAGCAAGTGTTATCTCATATATGCCTAAACTCACAGCTAAAATGAATATATAGACAGCATCTGTGTCACATATTTATTATCATTTTAATGTAAAGAAAGGATGTTGAGTGATGATATATTACATTACAGTTTCAATGAATTAAAATACTTTAAACCTGTGGTGAGAAAAGAATGACAAATAAAAGCGTCTAGGAAGGGATGGAAACAGTAATAAATTAGCATAAACAAAGATATAGAAAAATTTAGTTGAGGCCAAAAATATGGATGGGAGTTAAGCCATTATTTTCAATGGTCTACAGCCAAAAGGCTATATAAAACAGGCTCCCAGATTGGCAGATTTATGAGAGAGCCATAAAACTGGTGATCATAAACTTGTTAGAGTAAAGAAAAAAAATCTAAACACCGTTTACTCTGATTAGATTCAGGATTGAGCTGAGCTAAATCTCAGAGGGGAAGCAGCATTTTGAAGTCCAGAGAACATCTCTATATTATTTACAAACTGTACCAGCCTTTCTGAGAAAGACAACTAATGAGACAAGTCATTTTATCACCTACTTCCTTAAAGTGACAGTAACTGAGAGCCGAGAGGTATGAAGTATGAATTTCAGACCAGGCTCATTGTTTCAGTTCTGTCTGCCTTATCACCACCTTGGACTGAACTACCTCGGTCTCTTGCTGAGATTACTATGCTAGCTTTCAACAAATTCCCTGCTTCTGCTCAGAAGCTCTGTTCTCAATACAGCAGTTGGAGGGATGCTTTGAAACCACACTGAAATCATGTATTTCCTCTGTTGAAATCTTGTTGACTGTTTCCTACTTTACTCACAGTAAAACCAGAGTCCTCTCAATAGACTTTGAGTGCTCTATGACCTGATCCATTCTTGGATTCCATCCCTTTCTTCTTCTCTTTTTCTCCCATAGCTCCAGACATGTTGACCTCAAAGCTTTGCCTCAAACATCCGAAGCAGGTTTTCAACTTACATCCTAATACTGGCCGTTTTCTCCACCCGGAACTCTCTACTCCTAGATATCTTCATTGATATCCCTTTGACCATCTTGAATTTGTTTTGCTCAAATGTCACCTTTTCAAAGAGACAACTGCTGTTAATGGCTGTGAAAATTCAACTTTCCTCTTGACTATCCCCCAGGAATTCTGTGTTGGCCCCCTTTCTCTGCTCATCTCTGCTTGTCACTCTCTAACATGCGAAATAATTTACGTGTTGGATAATTTATGTTTTGTAATTGCGTTTCAGCCCCCACCAGAATGTAAGTTCGTCGATAACAGGGAATAAATACATTTGTTCACTGACATATTCCAAGTACTTGAAACAATGTTTGACACAGGATATGGCCCATAAATATTTGATAAATGCTGAGTTGCCTCACTGAATCCTCTTAAGAGTTCTGCAGAAATTTCTAATAGTATCTTATTATTTATGGTGAAGGCACTGTGGTTAGATTTATTGACTTTTCGTTGATTTTTAAAATTAATGTTGTATAAATTTCACATATATTGTTCCAAATTGTGTATAGAATGCAGCTGTTATAAGAACTAGATTATAGCTTTAAAAACTTTTAAAAGCAGGATAGCTTGGTTAAAAAAATTTTTTTTTGCATAAATAAATCTTATATCCCCGAAGCTAACGGGCAGCATTTTTATTAAAATTTTTGCTTTGAAACTCATAATACGGCGATACAAAATTCCTTTCTCAAAATGTTACAATCAATCTTCCAATTCTGTTTACATCTGAGAATTCCAGTTCATCACTTCCTCTGAAGACTGCAGTCATTTGCTCCTAATTGGGCATCTTGTGCACTCTATCTCAATTGCATGGCAAAGCTGCTCGAAGCTCCTCATTAGAGGCAGAAGGCTGGCAATAAACGTCTTCTGCAGCCTCCATTTCTGCCAGGAAAAGAGCTTTGCTCCTCTTCTAGCTAATGGTATTCTAGGCTCCTAATTGCCTCACATCAAAAATCCCAAAGTACTTAAGTGTCCTCACCAGAAAAACAAAAGCAGTCACAATGTCAAAAGATGTGCTTGAAGTTCCAGCACATCTTTAAAAGCGAGGAGACCTGTCTGACTCAGCAGCCAGCCCCAGGGAGATGAAGAGGAAACAGCTTAGCAATTTGCATCACCCTCCTGGGAGGCTATTGGTGCTATCTGAGCAGAGGACCTGATTTTCCCCCTTCATTTCCTTTCCTCCCCTTCCCCCATTCTCTATCGTATGTGAAGGTTTTGTGGCTTGATGAAAGACCAGAAAAGGTCAGGAATTCTCATAAGGTGCCGCCACATATGGGAATTTTCACATATATACATATCATTTAAATGTATTTCCAAATCAAGGAACTTTTCAGAAATGATGCAGCTTCCCCTAGCAAGAACAATTCTTGTGAGATCTGAATGTCACTACAGAAGTTTAGAAGAAGTTCTAGTCCAGACGATTATTTTTATTATTGAGCATAGCGGTAAGGAGCCCAGGTTCTTACCCTGGGCTCCAGTCAATCCTGTTTTTGTTTTGTTTCCGTTTAAATAAGTTAATGTGGAGCTGATAACTTAGAATAGTGACTGGAACATGTAAAATACCCAATAAACATGAGCTAGTACTAGCATTATTATTATTATTATTATTGAACACTAATTATATGCTAGGAATTATGATAAATCTTATTTAACCCTTTTATCAAACCCATGATGTAGATATTATCTCTTTTCAATTTCATAGTTGAGAGACCAAGGTTTAACTTATTAGACAGTTTGCCCATGTCACTCTGCATGAGGGTGTTGGTCACATTGCTATAGTGTCATGTTTCTATTACACAAACCAGTGGCAAGATTTGGTCCACAAATGCATTTTGTTTGGTTCACAAGTAAAAATATTTGCATTTTAATACTTTGAATTAGAGAGTGCGTTTTCCAGTTAGATGTCATCACGGTCACTGCCTATTATGTACCTTGGTGTCTTTAGTCATTTTTGGTTACTTATTTTGCCTCTATTTTAAGTAAATATCTATTGAGGGCCTCCTATGTGCCAGACACCGCCATAAACATGGGACTTAGAGCTCTGAACACAATAGAAAAAGTACTTACTCTCAGGGAGTTTGCACTGCTGCAGAGCATTCAGCATGTCACAGTGGGGATATATGATAGCCAATATTTCACAAGTAAAGGCAACACTAAATATGTTACCTTTGCAATATAAAATTAAAACTGGGCATATCTTTGAGAGGACAACTGAAAGTACAATGACTGTCTAAGGTGTACACTTAAACTGAAGGTGCAGTTGACTGCCTGAGGGCTACAATTGGGAAGCACTGAAAACAATTTTTGTCCTTAAATAGCTTATCGACTTACTTGAACAACACTTCAAAAACTCATTTCTTCTGGTTGATGCAATGTCTTTGGTAATGCACGCTAAAATACGCATTTCTAAGGAAAATTAATATTGATGTCATAGGTATCTTGTACATAGTTATTATATATGGATAAGTACATAGTGAGTTTAAAGAATTAATCATGGCACAATTATCATATGTCAATCAGATTAGCAAAACAATTACATTTTGGCAGAGAATAAAATGCGAAGATTTTTGGAAGGCAGAGCAGCTGGGAACACTTGATGGAATAATCAACTTGGACCCCATCCCCAGCTGAAGAAGCGAGAACTCTAGCAGGCATGTTTCGTGTTAATTGTTTCTATTCTCCCTTTTATATGAATAACACTGGTGGTGACTCAAGCTTTAGGTTTTAAGTAGGATTGTGTCCAAATTAACATCACCCATTGTATTAGTCAGGGTTTAGGAGAAAGCCAGAACCAATAGGAGATAGAGATAGATATACAGGATAAAGATATAGATAGAAATGATATAGATATAGATGATACAGACTCAGACGTAAGAGGAAATTTTTTATAGGAATTGGCTCATGTGGTTATGGAGCTTGACAAATCGCATGATTTGCTGTACAAAAGTTGGAGATCCAAGAAAGCTGGTGGTGTAAATGCAGTCTGAGAACTATGGCCTGATAATTGGGGGCCAATGTTGTAAATCCCAGTCAGAATCAGAAGGCCTGATCCATGTTTGAAGACCTGAGAACCAGGAGCTCCCATGTCCAAGGACAGAATAAGATGGATGTCTCATCTCAAACAGAGAGGGTAAATTTGCCCTTTGTATTAGTCTAATAAAGACATACCCAAAACTGGGTAATTTACAAAAGAGATGTAATTGACTCACAGTTCAGCAGGTCTGGAGAATCCTCAGGAAACTTACAATCATAGCAGAAGGGAAAGAAATCACGTCCTTCTTCATATGGCGGCAGCAAGGAGAAGGGCAGAGTGAAGGTGGGGGGAAAGCCCCTTATAAAACCATCTGATCTTGTGAGAACTCACTCACTCTCGTGAGAACAGGATGTGGGAAACTGCCCCCCATGATTCAGTTATCTCCACCTGTCCCTCCTAGGACACGTGGGGATTATGCAAACTACAATTCAAAATGAGATTTGGGTGGGGACACAGCTAAACCGTATCACCCTTCCCCCACTTTTGTGTTCTATTTAGGCCCTCAAATAATTGGATGGTGCCACCCACACTGCTGAGCGATACGTGCTTTACTCGGTTGGCCAATTCAAATGCTAGTCTTTTCGGGAAACACCTTCGCATACACACCCAGGAATAACATTTACCAGCTCTCTGGCCATCCCTTAACCATCACACAGATGATGACTGTTGAATGGATTTTGTGGGTGCTCCTTGTTGGGCCATGAATCATTGGGAAAACAACAAGGCTGTATGCTGAGGAGTGAATCAGGTAATGGACTGGACAGTTTCCTATAGCACCTCCAGATCTACTCTTTCCCACTGCTCACTTTGTGCCTGAGGGGATGACTTTTGCAGCTTTCATCATGAAGTCCCTTTTGCCCTTTGACTTCCAGCTGGATTCAGGCCATGGCAGCATCAGCTGGTGCCCAGAGGGTGTAAGGAAAGTAAAGTCAGCTATTAATTTTCTTGGTTGTGTCACTGCCAAGCTGTGGTTGATCAGTGATTGGTTTTCTCTTGCAAAGGTCATAGCTCTTCTCAGTCCTATCCCACAGCTTTCTCTGGCTTTCCATAATCATTCCCTCATCACACTCCTTTAAACCTGTGCTGGTAACAGCTTTCCACTGTGGTCAGCTCCAGTGCTTCACCTCCCTGTGAGTTTAACTGTGCTGTATGTATTTTTAAATGTTCCCTTTAAAAAAAAATCTCCTCAATTTACTCATTTATTTTTTGCCTGGACCTGACTGACTATTCCCTATTATGAATAGAAAATATTAGCTATTCCTGATATTGTCTATGCCTGGTAATAGCCAGTGGAGCAAATTCACTCTGCCCTTTGTGTACATTATTTACCGGTGCAGTTTTTTTGTTTTGTTTTGTTTGTTTTGAGACAGAGTCTCACTCACTCTGTCACCCATGATGGAGTGCAGTGGTGTGATCTCAGCTCACTGCGACCTCTGCCTCCCAGGTTCAAGGGATTCTCCTGCCTCAGCCTCCCAAGTAGCTGGGATTGCAGGAGTGTAATTTTTGTACTTTTAGTAGAGATAGGATTTTACCATGTTGGCCAGGCTGGTCTCAAACTCCTGACCTCCGTTTCTCTCCACATATTGTAATTACTTGATAGGTTCTTCCTGCCCACTGCACAGACAAAACCAGTTTACCAAGAATGTGGTAGTATAGTAAAGAAAGAATTTAATTAATGCAAGGCAGATAATCAGAAGGACTGGAGTTATCCCTCAAATCAGGCTCCCTGAGAACTCCGAGGTTAGGGTTTTTATGGATAATTTGGTGGGCAGAGGTCTAAGGAATGGACAATCTTGCTTGGTTGGGGATGAAATCACAGAAAGGAGAAAACAGTCCTCATGTGCTGAGTTCACCTCTGGGTGGGAGCCACAGAACCAGCTGAGTCATGAGTTACAGGTCCAGGTGGGGTCAGTTGCCAGAATGCAAAAGTCTAAAAAACATCTCAGGAGACCAATTTCTGGTTCTACAATAGTGATGTTATCTATAGGAGCAACTGAGGAAGTCACAAATCTTGTGACTTCTGGCCGTATGGCTCCTGAGCAAGAAAGGCTTGTAGAAAGGCAAGCCAGGGGACAACGGCGAGTTTAGCTATACCTACATCTTAACAGAATTCGGGCTCCTCTCATAATACTAATCTCCTGGCTTCTCATTAGTTTTACAAATGCAGTTTCAATCCCGAAAGAAGGAGGGGATCTGTTTCAGGGAGGGACTATGATCATCCTTGCTTTAAACTATAAACGAAATTCCTCCTATGGTTAGCCTGGCTTACATCCAGGAATGAGAGAGGACAGCGAGCCTGTGAGGCTAGAAGCAAGATGGAGTCAGCCATGCCAGACCTCTCTCCCTGTCATCATCTTTGGGAAGGCGGTTTCAATCTTTGTTTATGTATTTCCTCATTTCACTGTCTCAACAGCTAATGAAAATTGCTCAATTAGTCTTTCCATTTTCCAATTGAATAAACAGAGGCAGTTAAAATAATCTGCCCAAAGTTAACCAAATAGGAGCAAAAAGTTGAACCCAAGAAGTTTTATGTCAAGACCAATGAATGTCTAGATTACAAAATTAAATAAATTAAAAAAAAAGAAGATTTTTTTTGGCCAAATCTACTACATTATGGTTTTTAGAAGTCTTCATGCTGGGGAAGGAAATAACTCTAAAAACAAACCAGAGAAAATTTCAGAACCAGGGCCAGCAAATGGCTATCTGAAAGAACTAGAAAGAAATAGGATCCTACATTTATAAGATAAATGAAAAGAGGATCCACCACCCTGTATACATAGGGAGATACATTCATGCATTTGCATGAAAAAGCTCAAAGGTCATCAGAGCCGAAAAATTTCTGGAACAAAGGCATCTCTGAATTGAAACATTATTGCTTACAAAGTATCCAGTTTCCAAAAAGAAGGCTTCAAATTATCCCCAGCTTAAAATTTTATTTGAGTGGCATCTTCACTTTTTCTCCCTTTGAAAATATCCTCCTTAAAGTCGCCTAAATGTTTTCTTCTCTCTGCCTGATGGAACTAAAAGAAAATTGAGAAGGAAATATAAATGTTTCCAGATTTAATTCAAATTTAAGTCATCATTTATTTCTTCTATTTTTAGTCAAAAATTATAATAGAAAATACATGTTACTCAATTCCTCATAAAAAAATGGAAGTATTCTGATAAAGTATCAGGACTCTTGAAATAAGGTACAATAATATCAGAATGTCCAAAGAAATGAAACTTTCTATTTAATAGGAATTAAGAAGGAACAATTCTGCTTTCTTTATGTATACATATTTTAAATTATTTACAAATTAACTTACCTTCATAATTTTGAGTATAATAAGCATAAACAAATCTGTTTTTTATTTTGGAAAAAACTAGTTAGTGCTTTTGGAAAACTTCAGTTTGTATTCTAATTGTTATAGGCAAAAACACAGATATTAATACTATAAAAGACAGAAGTAAACCCTTAAATCGCCTGCAGAATATCACTGGAGATTTTTTTATGTGTTTTCTTATGTGTATATTAAATGACTATTTAAGCACAATATTTTATTATTAAAATGTACATTATACATCCATTGTATCAGTTAATAAATAGAGTAAAAGTAAATCATAAATTTATTCTATGGTTTAGTATTTGTTATTTTAATTTGCATGTTACCTTGTATGGAGTGATAAATACTATAGAATCTATTATTTTTCTCGTTTGTAAAGGCTTCCAGTTAAGTCAGCATATTAGAATTTTCTCTCTAGTTTCTGACACGATTCTCTGTCAGCATGGTTCAGCAATCATTAGGTACAATTAACATGAAATAATTTGAGTCAGCTTGAGTAAAAATAGATAAATGGGTTGATCGAATAACACAGTGGTTGAGTTAGTAGTGTTGGGCCTCAGCAAAGGAAATAATACTAGAAATATCTCAAGACTTCTGTGTCTTAAATCTGCTTATTTCTTGGAGTCGGCTTCTTTCTCTCTCTTGGTCTAACTCTCTCTTTGTCTTTCTCCGCCAAACCAGGTTTGCTTTTTCTCCTCTTGCTCCTTCCTTATTATAATTCCAGCTCTCTTTCCTAATTCTATCTCCCAGTTGCAATTCCAAATTCCATGCAGAGAGAAATAGACTGGCCCAGCTAGGGTAAGAGGTTGCAAATGGTTCAATCAATTATAGCCAGGTCACATAGTCCAGCACCATCAATGAGGTGTCACTTTATAGGAAAAAGGGACATTTACAGAGAAAAGGAACTTTGGAGTAACCTAGGAAGACAAGCAAATCTTTATGCCCTCCCATTCGTTCATGGTTTCTGAACTCAACCAACTGTTTATTTAAGTGTCCTGCTTTAAACATGTTTTACTGCCTGTCATTTAAAGTTGCTTTTGAAAATACATGGGCTATAAACTTATTAAAGGCAAAGGTCACATGGGATCATCTCAGATTTGAAGCTAGAAAACTTGAGAACAAGACCTAAAATGGAAGACAGTGAGACAGGCGAACACAATTTTACTGTTGCCAACTTAATGGTCTCTCCTTAAACTCATTATTCCCTGTCCCTGCTCACCCAACCATGAATATTAAAATTATATTTCATTATAAAATTATGTATTTTATGCTAAAGAATATTCCAATAATTTCTAAAAGTAGAAGTGAAAAAAAATGCTATCTATAGCTTTCCATGAAAACAAGCAACAAAGCCGTCATATCTTCCATCCAGTGGAACATCTAATGGCAGTCAAGTTAGTCAATCCCATTCCTGGGTATCTACCCAAAGGGAAATAAATCATTGTATCGAAAAGACACATGCACTTCTATGTTTATCACATGACTATTCACAATAGCAAAGACATGGAATCAGCCGAGGTAGCCAGCAACAGTGGACCAGATAAAGAAAATGTAGTACATATACACCATGGAATACTATGCAGTCCTAAAAAAGAGCAAAAGCATGTCCTTTGCAGCAATATGAATGCAGCTGGAGGTCATTGTCCTAAGCAAATTAAAGCAGAAAAAGAAAATCAAATACTGTATGTTCTCACTTATAAGTGGAAGCTAAACGTTGAGTACACAAAGACATGGAGATGAGAGTAATAAACTATGGGGATTTTTAAAGTGGGGAGGCAGGGAGTGGAGAAGGGGTTGAAAAACTACCTGTTTGGTGTAATGTTCGCGACTTGGAGGATGTGGTCATTACAAGTCCAAACCTCAGCATCACACAATGTACCCATATAACAAACCGGCACATATACCCCCTGAATCTAAAATAAAATAAACAAAACAAAAACAAACAACAACAACAAAAAAAGTCAATCCAGGCATTACTTCCTGGAGTTAGAGCTGCCGTAGCTGAGCTAATCTAGTACCAGACAAGTTCCTAATCTGGTATCATTTTTTCTGTAGGGTTCCATTCCCTCTTTAAATGGGGTTACAGGAGTCTCTTCTATTGTCAGGTCTTAGCTTCCTCTGCAGATTTTTGTTCCTCTTCTCTTTCCAAGATTATTTGATTTCATATTTAGGATTGCATACAGTAGTTGGGTTTCAGCCCTACATGTGGTGTCTCACCATTGAGACAATTTAGTTCTCTAAGAGGAGGCAGGAGGATATTTACATTCAGGGTGTTATATTTCATTCTAGTCTTTAATTTCCAGATAGTTCTAACATTTCTTTATTACTTGTATTGTTTTAATGCAATTTGTGCAGACTTTTCCAATTCTCCATTCTATTACACTAATCAGATTCTACGCATGCTACTTCTGTTTTCACATCTGTAAATTTTAAACATAAACCTCAGCATCTCTCCCCCAATATTCCCCAAATAGTTCACTTACATAAAAGGTAGTAAGGTAGAACTTGACACATATTTTGCTTGGCCAGTGAAGGAAAGGACTTACATTGTACTTCCCATTTCTAATGCTTCAACATTTTCCATCACATTAATTTTTCTCATTCTCTTTGCCATTTGGGAGTTCTTTTTTTTCCTTCAACCTCACCCCAGGCAATAGCCAGTTGTCCTCTTTCTAGCAATTATTCCTATCTCCGTCTCTTTCTCCTTTCCTGTTCAGAGTAATTTAATTAGATTTATTGTAAATATGCTTTTCCAGAACACAACCCTTTAGTTACTGTTACTTAGAAAAAAATGGGGAATAATACATTTTTTAAAAATTGTATTGCCTATGGCTTTCAGGAACACTATTTCAATGGCTAATTGATCTTAATCATATTGGTTTATTATGGTTTATTTAAATCCCCTATTACCTCTCATTTAAAGTGGTTTCCTTTTATTCCCTACAATGATTAGTGCTGAAATAAACATATTTTGTATAAAGCGTTCTCTGTAACCTTTGATTTTTTTTGTCTTGATTATCAGAAATGTATGTGTTGGGTCAAAGCTATGAGAACTTTTAATGAAAAAAATGCCAATAATATTTCATCTACTTACGATTTCATCAGCAAATGCATGAAAGTGTCTATTTTACCACTTTCATGGTAAAATAGTCAAATAGGAGTATTATGAATTTTCGAAAAAGTGTTAAACAATAAATTGATATTTTTTAAAAATTTGCACATCTACTTTTAACAGGTCATGTTGGATAATTGTTTACTAATTATATTTCTGAATTGTGAATTTTATAATTTTATATTTATGTTTTAAATAAATAGTAAGGGATTGTATTGTGCTGTGATAAGCAGTAACCACTAAATATCAGTGTCTTAACTCGTTAACACTTATTTTTCATTTATGTAAACCCATGTGAGACCTAGCTGCTCTCTTGGGCACTTCCTTCAGGTAGGAATACAGAACTGCCTGTCTCCAACTACTTGCAGCTCTATCACTTGGAACACATGGCTTCCAGGGTTGCTATGTCAGGGAAGAGAGGGTCCCATGCTGACTTCTCACTGCCTCAGCCTGGAGGGAACACACTTGTCTTCCTCTTGCAACCCATTGGTCAGAACTAGTCATGTGGTTCACCCAAATGCAAAACCTTAGGGAGAGAGGGGGACTGGGTATTCCTGAGCAGCAGCAAACCCTGCCACACACATATTCTTCACTGTTTACTAACAAGCAATCTAGGGTGTAAGAGCTTGTTGTATAAAAACAGTTTCTGACTCTCCTTTGCTACAGATTTTTTTTGTTTGCTATTCGCCTTTTAATGTGTCTTCTATTCTGAATTTGCAAAGACAGCTTTCTGTTACAAGTACTGAAAACACCAAGGAAGAATCAAGAAGTGTCATTATATTATTTGTGTTAAAAATACGTCAGAGAAAAGCATGTCAATCTTCAAGTAATTGTTTCTCTAAAGAACTCTATGAGTTAAGTCCTGAAGCAGGTGACTTAGAGAGCGTGAAGGAAGAAAAGTGCCTACAATGAACACTATTAGATCAACCAGTTTACTTAAGAAATGGGCTACTTGACTTGAAATGAGAGGTTCAGGTACTTATTTTTTCTAGTGGTTCTAGAACTTGTCTTGCTTTCATTATGGTTAACATTTTTTCCCAGAAGATCATTTGGATTCTGTCTTCTCGGAAGAAGCGCACCCACACAAGTGAATTAAAATCTAAGCTAAATTCAGCTTTGTTCAAATGTGCCTCCACCTAGTGTCTCTTCTCTGTTCCCCATCCTCCATTCCACCCACAGCCCTAGGAAGAAAGGAAGACAGTATGAATTTATTCATGCTTAAAACTAAAATGAGCTATAAAATCTGTTTATTTCCTTGACATCTCTACTAACTACTAAGACTGTGAGGGTTGCATTTAAACATGAACATTTATTAAAACTCTTTAACACCCATGGCTCTGTGACCCACCCCAAGTGAGGCAAAAATGTTGATACAAACTTTATTTTTGTTGCCTACTGACAAGCTTTGCTATTTCCTCATGCTTTTCCTTTATTCCTCTTTCCTAGTTTCTTGCAGCAAATGTTTCATTATTTTAACAGTTGCCATCTTCCTGCAAGGTTCATTATGCAGGTAAAAAATCACATGCCATTTTTTAATGGAAACAGCAATTCAGCTTAGCCCAATGCATTTATTCTGAGTTACTTGACTGCAGATTTTTGACCTAGAAATGTTTCAATTAATTTGAATTTTGATTGAACTCTTTGTTTCTGAAATTGCTTTTCTGCACTTCTTTATGTAATCTCTCCGTTGATTTCCATTACCTCTGCAGTTTGCTTTCCTTTTCCTTTTATTTTTATTTGATTTTGTACTGTGTTAAAGCAACCAAGGATAAAACGTCTCTCTCCTTCTTCCAAATGCAGCTTATCACTAATTCAGTTTTGCTAAGAAATGATTGTAAAATTGGAAAACAAGGAATACAATCTCAACAAGGTAATGACTCATACCAGTTAGTACAAACTTTTAACCAGCAGAGTAAGCTGATTAAAATCAGAGTTGTTATCTACTAGTAGGAGGTGTAGGTAGGAAGATGGCAGTTTCCCTAATGAAATGGAACGTATTAAGTACCTGAATATTATAGAGTCTGTTCTATTGAAACATGCTGTATGCATTCACAACATTAAAAGAAAAATGCCGGCCGGGTGCCGTGGCTCACGCCTGTAGTCCCAGCTTCTCGGGAGGCTGAGGCAGGAGAACGGCGTGAACCCGGGAGGCGGAGCCTGCAGTGAGCTGAGATCGCGACACTGCACTCCAGCCTGGGCGACAGACAGAGCGAGACTCCGTCTCAAAAAAAAAGGCCGGGCGCAGTGGCTCACACCTGTGATCCTAGTACTCTGGGAGACGAGGCGGGTGGATCACGAGGTCAGGAGATCGAGACCATCCTGGCTAACATGGTGCTACCTTGTCTCTACTAAAAATACAAAAAATTAGCTGGGCGTAGTGGTGGGTGCCTGTAGTCCCAGCTACTCCAGAGGCTGAGGCACGAGAATGGCGTGACCCCAGGAGGCGGAGCTTGCAGTGAGCCGAGATGGTGCCACTGCACTCCAGCCTGGGCAACAGAGCAAGACCCTGTTTCAAAAAAAAAAAAAAAAAAAAAAAAAAGCCTGATGCTGTTATAACTGATGAAAATCAAAGCTAAATTTCAAGAGCCTAACAAGACAAACAGAAGTGGAATGGAAGGTTGTCAGGTACGTTCGTTTCAGTTTGCAGACCTGTAAAGCAAGCTATGGGTATGCATGAGAGATTTTCTGATAAATTGCTCTTTTTCTAGGAGGTGAAAAAATGCTGAAGAATTTAGCAGATTAGGTGATCCTCATTGTCATTAATTCAGTAGGAATAGGTGAAGTGTTTATTGTGAAGGACATCACCAGATAGCATAAGTGCAACCTTTATCTAAATTGGATAACACCATTCTAAAAAGATAGATCATGGACTTCCTTGAAGTTTATGAGAGTATTTTACATAGATTAGTTTTAGGAAGCTCATTAAGATCTAGGATCCTAGAAGGAAGAGTTAGAATACTGAAGTCTGTAAGCTTTGCCAAATTCCTAAGTGTTTTTAGCTCTTTGGTGGCAGAGGGAAGAGACTTTTGTTCACAAACATATGGCCAAAGTTGATAAGATCTAATTATATGTTTGCAGCTGTTTCGAATCTGTAAATATCTGAAGTTGGTCAACATTATCAACACATGACAAAGGCAGTATAAATAAAGGAAATTAGCTAAAAATTGAAACAACAACAACAGTCCCTTTTGAAGGGAGGAAATTAGGAGCTGAGTTTTCTAAGTGTGACTTAAACAGGATAAAGATCAGAACAACAATGCTGTACATACATAAAAAGTTTGCACCTCATTAACGAGAGTTCTGGAACCAATTTGTGTGTATAGGAAGACCTCTGACAAAAATTCTCAACAGTTTGAATACAGTTTTAACAAACACAATATCAGCTGTATTAAAGGACTACTTTGATTATTTATATAATACTTACAAATACAATTAAATGCTTGTAACAGACTCATTGAGTGGTTTAAAAAAATAACCTTAAAATAAAGATTTACATCTGTCCAGTGAAAGACTATATTCAGCCCTAATAAAGTTTGGCTAAATAAGCAGGAATGATGTATTATGTATTGGATTATCCATTTTCCAAAACAAAATAACAACAACAACAAAATCATAATCAGAACACAAAAAGTTATAAGTAAGGGGGGGAACTTGTGTGTTTAAGTGCAAGACTGTGAATGGGAAAAGTGGAGGGAATAATGGATATTATGATTCAAATATTAAAATACATTGTAAACAAGAAAATAAAAGTTTTATTTTTAATTATGAGAAAAAATAGAGAAACCTACATTTTTACATTTTTTTCTCTTTCCTTAAAGTCTCCTACTGAAATCTGTTATGTCGGAAACAAAATATACAATGCATTTACCAAATAAAGGTAATAAATCTGTCATATGAAAATAATTACTGTTATAAGTCGAATGCCTACTATTCATTTATGTATGTATATATGCATATGTGTGTGTACATGTACACACCTCCTCATACACATCTTTTCCTTCTAGGAGGCCACAAGATGCAACAATTTGTTATGTACATAAAGGGGAGAGAAGTAATATTCTGGATTGATTCAGACAATTGGACTGATAAAGCAGTTCCCTGAGTATTTGTGGGTTTACCATCCATTAAATGTAACATGTGTTTTACCAAGGCCACGTACCACTTCATGCTAACTAGATTTAATTGGTGTGCCATTATCAATACAATTGGCTAGTGTGATGTTCTACAAAATGTCAAGATGGTGAAGGTCATTGAGGATAGTATCACAGGAAAAGAATCACCACGGGAACTGAGAAAAACACATTTACCAAATTGGAAGCTGGATACCAAGTGTTTATTGTGCTAAAAGAAAAACTGTTGAGAAATCAAATGTAACAGAGTTTAACTGAACAAAATACAGTTCACCACCATAATAGATACAGAGGGACTCTGGGGCTGCCACATGGTCCGGTAATGCTTGTGGACAGAAAAAGCAGGTGAGACACAGAAACAGCTGGATTGGTTACAGCTCGGAGTTTGCCTTATTTGAAAATGGTTTGAACAGTCAGCCACCTATGATTGGCTGAAACTCAGCTTCTGTGACTGGCTGGAACTTGGCTATTGATTATAAGAATGGGATACAGTATATTTCCACATCCCATTAGGTTACAGTTCACTATGTATGGAGAAACCTTTAGACCAAACGAGAAATATATAAGGAGGCAGCATTAGGCTAAAATGTACAATTCTCCCGTTTGGTCAACTTCCCAAAAGTTTGATCAAAATTGAGAAGTTGACCAAAACTTTAGGCATTGATGTCAATCTGTCACCAATATAAGTTGACTTGCTTGCTTTCAAATCTCACTGGAAAATAGCAGAACAATGGATTTTGTGAGGTGGGAACAAGGAAATGAAACAAGTAAAAAAACCTCGATTGGTTAACATCAGATTACTTCAGGTTACTTTTCTGGCAAGGGTTACAGCAGATAGGACTTCCTTATTATGGTGGAATTTCCTGATTTCAGAAGAAAAAAAAAATGGTTTGTTATGGGATCTATCTTCTTTCTTAAAGTTTCCATTTGATGAGGTCACATTTAGCATGAATGGCTCCATTTTGATTTGGTCTGGTCTGTTGGGGCCTAGTGCATGAGCTCAGTCCAAAACAATGGCGTCCCATCATTTTGTTTAACAATTCACCTCTTTTGGTCACGTTCTTACGTAGATGAGAGTGTGACCAAAATTTAGGGCTTTAGTGCTATTCTCAGTTACCATCATTTTGAGTTTTCAGTCTCAAGACATTATTCAAAGCTTATGGTATCTTCATGATCATGCATGCATTTTTAGTAATGATAACCCATCTGTAAACATGATTGAATGTTTCACTTGGTTAAATTAGCGTTAGCCCATTTTACTCCTACATAAGCCGTTTGGTTTCTGAAAAGGTTATAGTGCTGAACTGAATTGGAATATAATGGGACCACCAACTCTGTCTCATTTAAGTCCTCGAGGGTAGTGCTAATACTGCTTCCAATTTACTATCTCAGCTGAGGAGAAAAAGCAGTTTCAGGGACTTCCATCCGATATTTCCTACCATAATGACTCTGACTTTATGGGTTAAGGATTCTACCAGCACCCAAATATATCCATCTCTAAATATACACCTGAGGACAGAGGAAACAAGTACTGCATGAGTCTGCTGAGCCATGTGATCCACTGATCCACTGACGGACCAAGGACCAAATTTATTCTGGACTCCATAAGCTTTCACTCTAACAAGGACTGTGCTGGGTGTTCATTTCATTTCAGACAGGGTCTCACTCTGTCTCCCAGGCTGGAATGCAGTGGCATGATCACAGTTCACTGCAGCCTCAATCTCCCAGGCTCAAGCAATCCTCCCACCTCAGCTTCCCAACTAGCTGGGACTACAGGTGCGTGCCACCATGCCCAGGTAATTTTTTTTTTTTTAAATAGAGACGAAGTCTCACTATGTTGCCCAGGCTGGTCTTATACTCCTGAACTCAAGCAATCTCCCAGCTTGACCTCCCAAAGTGTTGTAATTACAGGCATCAGCCACCATGCCTGGCCTTGTGATGGAGTTTTGAATCTTCCATTACTAAGGTTAGTTCAAGCCTGCCAACCAACATCCTTCACAAAATCTCAAATATTTCTTCATTAAGGGGCCAATCAATGAGTGCAATGTTTGTGAACTCATTTGATCTGGAAACATTATAGTGACCTTCCATTTTTTTTCTGGTGATGTAATTTATCATAGGCTGCCCACCTATCTCATCCTGGAACTATTAGTCATCACCATAGATACCTGTGGCTCAGGGTAATGTGATTGTCACTTTGTCCTCATTATCATTGTACTGATTTCTAGCATGCCCTCCTTCCAATTCTGGAAAGAAGCCATCCATCCCAGCAATCACCTTAAAGATGTCAGGGATCCCTTTTTCGTGCATTCTCTAATAACTTAGTAAAGAGAATGTCCTTTGGGCTCCCCCTGGGGACACAGTCATGCGGTGGACTCTCTCCTCTCACATAATGAATACATTTTAACGTATTCATACTCTAAGGAGCTTTTTGGCCCCTTCTTCTGCCAGAGTCAGAGTGGCATATCCATCTCGTTTACCTTTGATCCTTCTAATGTCCAAGCTTCAAGGAGACATTCTGGCAGCCAGAATATACTCCTCTGGCGCTCTCTCTCTCTCTCTCTCTCTCTCTCCCCCCCCCTTCTCCCCACCTCTCTCTCTATATATATATATTTGAGTTTGAGACCAGCCTGGCCAATGTGGTGAAACCCCATCTTTACCAGCACATATATATATATGTTTGGAGACGGAGTTCTGCTCTTGTTGCTCAGGCTGGAGTACAATGGCATAATCTTGGCTCACTGCAACCTCCACCTCCAGGGTTCAAGCGATTCTCCTGCCTCAGCCTCCCAAGTAGGTGGGATTACAGGCATGCACCACCATGCCCGGCTAATTTTGTATTTTTAGTAGAGATAGGGTTTCTCCATATTGGTCAGGCTGGTCTCAAACTCCTGACCTCAGGTGATCCACCCACCTTGGTCTCCCAAAGTGCTGTGATTACAGGCATGAGCCACCGTGCCCGGCTCCTCTGGCTATTTTTGCCAGGATTTTAAACTAAAAGTATCAGGAGAATGCTTTAATACGTTATCTCTTGTCCAGTCTTACATTCTGCCAATGTCTCAATCTAACATCCTTCCACTCCCACGTGTGCTCTCCTGGATCAGGTGAGCCAGGTCCTGTCATTCTTTTGTTGTATACTGCATTTCCTCCTACAGTAGGGACTGTATCTCCCTCCTCAGTCTATGCTAAGACCTGACTCTAATTATTGGAGGCTACGGATAAAGGTGAGAAAAGGCTTTATGACCTTACATGACCTCACTCTAGGTGTGGTCTTTGCATGGTCTCCAGGCAAGGGGAGGTTGTCTTCTACAAAAGGAGAAGGAGCTGTTTTAACTGCCTGGGAGAGTTTGGGAGAATCTGGGAATTCATGATTCTCCCACTCCTAGAGCCAAGGGAGATTTCTGAGCCCCACTCTTTTCCTTACATGAACCTGACCTTATCAGAGAGGACTTGATAAGTCTGTATTTTCATTCTCCTTGCAGTTCTATTACCCTCACAGTGAAGTCCTGGAGCTGATGTTTTACATTTTTAATCATAGTCAGCCCTAAAGATATAATTGTTCACATGATGTTCAATTCCATTAGCTACTGCATAACCTCACACTTTACTCTCCAAATGTACCTCATATTAATCTGCTTGTGGAAGGCAGGGTAACTGCTTAATCCTTATAGGTAATGACACATCATATGCTGGTTGGCCAGGTCTGGAAAATGGTTTCCTAAGGGAACACAGGCTGGAAGGGGTGGCATAGCCTCGTCCCACCTGATTGCATGGGCTGAGAATTGCGGAATGGTGATATATCAAAAGAAGGAAGAAACCATTATTGGCAGGTAAAGGAGTATAGCTGTCTTCCACACTGAATGATTGAGATACGATTGCACACAAGAAAGGAGTCAGAGTAAAAAGAAGTTTTAAGGTTCGATGGGTCCGACAATTTAAAATGTTGAAGTCATTGCAAAGATAGAGAATGTTGAAGCTATGAAGGAAATAAAAATGAGGCCAAATAGATTTATACCTAATTAAATATGAGTTGAATTAGAAAAAGCATAAACAAGCCTTTTACTTACTGAACCAACTGAACCACATGAGGAGGGTTCATAATAGAAGGTTTAGATGAATAGTTCCTATTATAAAAGGATTTTCTGTAAGTATTAACTGAATTCCCTGTAATAGTTACCTAAATTTATGGGTTGAATAATGAGTTGGCTTGCATTCTTTCATTTAGCAATAAACAGTAAACAAAACAAACCCACAGTAAAACAAAACAAAATAACAAATGTATTTGAACACCTGCTAAACTGTACTAGCTGCTGAGGAATCAAGCTCCCGTATTCATTCTAGTAGGAGAACACAGAATATTTAGATAGTAAATATTTAAACTACTATTTAAATAGTAGTTGAGATAAATTCTAAGGAGAAAAATGAAGCAGCATAAGGGAAATAGAGATGTCAGGGAGGCTTTTGTTTTATCAGTGAAGAATCAGGGAAGGCTTCACTGCTAAATTTTCATTTCAGTGTTCAACAGATGAATTGCATGAAATATATAAACCAACAGATGAGACATACACATATATTTATCTGTATATACACCTACCTATGAACAGGTACCTAATCTTCGGGGAAAGGAAAAATGAATCTGAATAATATATTCTAAAAAGCTCAATAACACATATATAAGCTTTTACTATGTCCACAGAATTTGATCAATGGAGTGTGTTAAAGGCCTAAAAGCAGTCAATATATTAAAGTAAAATGTAACCAGTGTTCTCTGATTAAAATGTAATGCACTTAGACCTTAGAAACAAACAAGTTACAACTTCTCCTCAAGCTTTTAGAAATTAGAAAACACTTGTAAATAAATCTTGGATTCCTGAAAATATTAAAGTTGCAATTACGGTATATTTAGTAATTAGCAGTAAATTGAACACTGTGGGCTACAGCCAAAGTTAGAATTTACAACATTGAGTAATTCAACTACTCTTATTAATCACAAAATGAAAATAACTCAAGAAACATTTATCTAAAGAGGCTAGAAAGAAAACAAGAAGAATAAAGAGGTAAAAGTTATAGGAAGAATAATTCACAAATATAAAATCAGGAAATAATGACTTAGGCAACATAAAAATAAGACTTGCTAAGGAGATCCTTTATATTTTAACTTTTTATATACCAATAATATAAAAATATAAAATTTTAGGAAAAAAATGATGATAAAACTGCTAATAAAAATATATTTTTGGCCAGGTGCAGTGGCTCGCACCTGTAATCCCAGCACTTCGGGAAGCCAAGGCAGGCGGATCACTTGAGACCAGGAGTTTGAGACCAGCCTGGCCAATGTGGTGAAACCCTGTCTTTACCAAAAATACAAAAAATTAGTCAGGCATGATGGTGTGCACCTGTAATCTCAGCTACTCGGGAGGCTGAGGCAGGAGAATCGTTTAAACCAGGGAGGCAGAGGCTGCAGTGAGCCGAGACTGCACCTCCGCGCTCCAGCCTGGGTGACAGAGCAAGACTACGTCTCAATAAATAAATAAATAAATAAAATATATTATTAATATATACTTAAATTACCATGCATGACTTCATTTGAAAATGTGATTTGCCCAGGAGTGTTGTACAGAAACATATAAATTACATAATTGTCTCATTTAACATATTCAATGATATTAAACATGAACAATGAAAAGGTAACGGGAAGCATTAATAGAGGAATGAGAGGCACATACCAGATTAATTTTCCTCTAAATGAATTAGACTCATATTAATAATTTACAATGAAGTAATATGAAGACCGGGAAATATATAACCTGTGCACTATTTAAAACCACCATGGTTTGAGAGTCAGACAACATTCAAATCCTAATCGCTGAAAGATAGGGTTTTTACAAACATTTTGATGCTATACATTTAAAACGTCCCCTTCAATTACTTTCATCTCCCTTCCACCAGTCTCTTTCCCTCCGCCATACCATAATCATCACCCATGTCCATATAAAGGATGAAAGATGACATGGAGACACTTCATTACATGAAGGGAACCGACTCAGGAAAGGAAGCAACATTCATTCTTTGTTGCGAGGGGTCTTGTCTTGTCTTTACTATTGATTCAATAACTATTTAAGTGCCTGTAAAGGACAGACTGTTCTCAGTGTTAGAGCACTCCCCAAAGAGAACTGGCTTGAAAAATGTTTAAGGCGCATATACTACTAAGAGAAACTCTATTCTCTTGTTCTTAAATTATCTGTAGAACATTTAAGTCCTGTAACTTGGACAATGAATCACAGCTCAAAAACTAAAAGATAATGGTCAAGGTCATACCTATGTTACTAGAAAGTATATTAATCAGAGTGCTGGTGGGAGAGAGTTAATACATGCAAATTGGGTAATTAGAGGAAGTTAAAAACGGGGGAGTTTAAAAATTAAAAACAGAGCAATCATGTGATCCAGCAATCCCCTGACTAGGTGCGCATCCAGAGGAAAATACATCACTCAGTATAAGAAATATCTGCCAGGCTTGGTGGCTTATGCCTGTAATCCCAGCACTTTGGGAGGCTGAGGCGGGTGGATCAGGAGGTCGGGAGATCAAGACCATCCTGGCTAACCCGGTGAAACCGCGTCCCTACTAGAAATACGAAAAATTAGCCAGGCGTGGTGGCGGGCACCTGTAGTCTCAGCTACTTGGGAGGCTGAGGCAGGAGAATGGCGTGAACCTGGGAAGCGGAGCTTGCAGTGAGCCAAGATCGTGCCACTG
>NW_012098097.1:2745842-2842584 GCF_000951045.1 Mandrillus leucophaeus
ATATATATGCATATTAGCTATGGTAAGGAATTTACTTAATCTGGAATCTCACACGAGTAGTTTAAATATATACTTTTGGTTTAGAAGTTCGTTTAGGGATTTGGGGTTGACCCAAATTTTCTATTAAAACTCTACTTTTTCTTTGGCTTTACTCCTTGTTATGAGGGAAAATTAAACTAAAGGAAAATAGAACTGATATGATGTAAATTGCAATCTATAAATCTCTAAACCTTACTGGTGACGGTGGCACACACATAAATTACAATCATGAATGAAGACAGTTGGGACAAAAGTTCAGAGTTGTTTTATTACACAGAGTTCATGACCGGTAGCTAAGTTCCTCTTCCTTTATGTAATGGAGGTGGGGGTAGAGGAAAAAAAAAAGGAGAGAAAAAGAACTCTTTAGTGAGGGTTTCCTTAACAACAAATCAACTGCTTAGACTCCTAGGCATTTGCGGTAAGTGTAGTGCATTACTGTGAATATCACACACTGTGGCATGTCTGAAACCGATTCACAGTATTTCAAAATGTTCCTGCCAATCCTATACAAATAAAGGCTCTCTGTCAACACTGAGCATATTTATGATTTCAAAAAGACTCTAGCATTTAGAGTAACTCAGGTTATTTAAGAACTATTACTCTGTTAATTATGGTGAACTTTTATGGGGCTTGTATGGTTTCATCATCTATTTTTATTCTTCAGAAGTGGTATTTACTGAAGGTTTTGAAAACTGGTGGCGATCTAGCCAAATTTGTCTAGCATTCCTATTTTGTTTGGCTCACCCAGCTTTTTAAAAAATGATGAATTTATTAATGAATAATCCCTTTAGACAGTGCTATAGTCCTTACAATGGCTTATTTGGAATATCAATTTCATTAGAAATTGTTAACAAATATCTTTGAGTTTTGCTTCTCCCATCATTTCTGCTATTTTCTCTACATGAAGTCTTATTGTCTGCGTATTATGCATGTATATATGTATAAATTTATCCATTGGCTTCAATTCTCTCTTTTGTGTCTTTAATAATTTTTTTTAAAAGCATTCTTTATAACCATCCTGAATTTTGGGTGAGTTTATCCATACTATTCTTCAGTTCTCTGATTTTCTCTTTGAAAATGTCTTTTTGAGAGTATGCCATCTGTGGAGTCTTTTATTTCAATGACTGCAATTTTTATTTCTATGATTTCAAATTGCTTATATTTTATGAATACCTGTCTTTGTTTCATTTATGCCATTTTTGTCCAAAAAATGTTTGTGGTTATTTAACTTATCTCTGCAAGAATTTAAAAATTGTTGGGATGCTATCATCCAAAGCCTGGACTTACAGTGGTACTTGGGTTGCTCTGTTACAGTGAGAGTGGACATGTTGCAGGTCATGTGGATAAGCCAGTAGAGAATTAGGTAGGCCCAGAGTACTGACTTTGAGGCAGACTCGGTTTTCCTTCTAACATATTGCTCTGCATATGCTAAACCCCACATGGAACACTTTAGGTCCCGCTTATACTACAGAAATCAAAATTCCCATACGCCTTTGCCTCAGTGCCTACCTCACTCTTACTTTTATGAGTTTTTTAGTCCACATTTAGAAATACACTCTATAATCATGTTTTATTCTTCTTGATCTTACCATAGATTCCATCCACAGTGATGAAATTAGAAAGATTTTTCAGAATGTGAATATATACAAACATTTCTTTAAAAAATCTTTTATTTATTTATTTATTTATTTATTCATGTATTTATTTGAGACGAAGTCTCGCTCTTGTCCCCCAGGCTGGAGTGCAATGGCACAATCTCAGCTTACTGCAACCTCTGCCTCCCTGGTTCAAGCTATTCTCCTACCTCAGCCTCCCGAGTAGCTAGGATTACAGGCGCCTGCCACCACACCCAGCTAATTTTTGTGTTTTTAGTAGAGACAGGGTTTCACCATGTTGGCCCGGCTGGTCTCGAACTCCTGACCTCAGGTGATCCACCCACCTTGGCCTCCCAAAGTGCTGGGATTACAGGCGTGAGCCACCACACCTGGCCAAAAAATTCTGATTTAATGGTCAATCATAGAGTTTGATATTACAGTCTGTATTCCTTTGCAAACACTACCATGACAAAATACTGTAAACTGGGTGATTTCACTGGCAGAAATTTACTGTCTTACAATTCTGGAGGCTAGAGTCTGCAATCAAGATGTTGGTAGGATTGGTTCCTTCTCTCCTTGGCTGGTTGGCCATCTTCTATGTCTCTTCTCATTGTTTTCCCTCTATGCTCCAATTTTCTCTTTTTACAAAGACACCAGACATATCCAATTTGTGCCCACCCTAATGACTACATTTTAACTTGATTATCTCTGTAAAGACTCTAGCTCCAAATAAAGCTACATTCGTAGGTACTGCATTTTAGGACTTCAGCCTGTGAATTTGGTTGGGGACATACTTCAACTCATAACAGTTCATCCAGGGCATCATTTTGTAGGTGCCAGATTAAGAATTTATGTTTGCAGATAGATTTAATGTATTCTAACTCTACACTTCTGATTTGAATTATTTGAAATCCCTTTTTCCATAAGTTTATGGGTAAAATTATGTTTTCCATTCTTCTAGGTCTGATAAAATGCCAATGGATGTTTTTAAATATAATTCATAAATTAACAGAGCTTCATAGTTGAGTAGCCATTGGAGACCATTTATTCATTCTACCCATTTTAACAATGTATACTTAATATAATAATGGTGAACCAGACAAATATGCTATCCCTGCAGTAGGGCTATGGCTCTAAGGAGAATCAGCCTCTTGATCTCTTTGAGGACTTTTAATGGTTTTTTGGTCCCTTGGTCATTTAACCAGGAATAATTGGGCAAACAGGATCTCTAGTTCTTGCTACAAATAGTTCACCTTCTAAAAGGCGGGAATCTTTCACCAGTCCCATAGATGTGATGACGACCTCCCTTCATCATTTCCTTGAAGGTCTTCAAGGAAAGGAAACATGATTGGAAAATATTTCTTGAAAATATTTACATCCAATATTCCTATAAATCTAACCCATGGCCATGAATTTTGTTGTCCTCAGAGCCATGTACCCTAGCAATAAAAATAAGTCTAATCTACTTTGCATATATTAACCTATCAAATATTTGAAGATGCATTTATGTCTCTTCTGCTTTACCTTTTCTCTTCTGCTTTACCTTTTCTTTAAACCATAGCTAGTTTTTAGTTCTGTTTTTTTTTTCTCCCCACCATTCGCCATATGGTAGTTTCTGTTCCAACCAGTCTCTTTTAGAGCTATTTTAGTAGGTTTATACAGTATGGGTTCCAGAGATGCGAAACATTAATGTAGAAAAACATTTCTTTGGAAAATAAATGGAGTTCTTACAAATACTTAATTTGTTAAATGTGATAAAGCATACACTGTATTGATATATAAATATTCCAGATTTAATTTATAAAAAATGTTGAGTGTTCCTTAGAAGGATAGGCAGGAAGGAAGACTTTGAGCAGTCTAAACTTAGTCCATATGACCTCTAAGGCCTCACAGTATGTGAGTATAGCTATCTGCTGATTGGCAGTGTCAGCACCTCCAGTACTTCATATTACAGTTGGATAAACCTGATGCCTAAACAATTTAACCAGTGACAAAGCTACAATCAAAACTCAAGGCTGCTGAATTGGAATCATTGTTTAATCCACAAAGAGATGAATTAAATTTAAATGCTGTATATTTTAACAAATCTACTTTGCCTTTATTTCAAAGGGCACGATGACAAAACATGACATTTGATATTTGGACTTTTGAAACTTCCTACCTTTTCCATAAGCCCACGAATTACCATTTTAATTTTCTTTTTGTCAGTAAGTGATGCTTAAAACCAGTACCTTCATTGCATCTTAGTATTCACCCTGAGGTCATTCTTAAATATCAGAAATGAAAAATGAAGTAGGGCCTGGAGATGGTTTGAGAGTTGAATTGTAAATATCTATTGGTGTTTACATACATATATATATAAATGCTTGAAAAGCTAAATAGTAAAGGTTTTGGGGGGGAATGTCAATGACTTCAATATAAAAATTATCACATATATGCAATGACAGTGACTTTTTATAAAATATGTAAAAATAACGTAGTAATTAAACTTTTGATATTTCACTAAATGTTTTAAAAATAATAAAACCTAATAGCGAGGGGAATACAAATTAAAATCACCATGCAGTTCTACTATACACACTCTAAAATGGTGAAAATAACACCAAAAGAACAAACTATTGAATTTTAGAATAAAATTATCTGGGGAAGTGAAACAAAAATATGAATATAAAAAGTTATATTGTATTTCAGGATATAGAAAGACTACTTCATGTACTGCTTAAATAATGATGTTTATCAAATCACTTTGGAATTTATATTCTATACATTAAAGGAGTGGGGATAGACTTAATTAAAATACCAATATTTGCTAAAAATATATTCTATACTACTACTTAAGATGACAAGTTAAACATGTGAACATGTGCACTTAAAATGTGAGAAAGGATTCAGTCACATAGAATTATTTTAAATGATACCAGAGCAAATAATTTTAGTTAAGGCTAGAGTCCAGTTAAAAGCTCCAGCTAGGCAAAGTTTGTGAAACCTTTGTCCACTTTGAAATGTTGGCATCCTTCTTTATCTTGCCCTCAATAGCAACTGTAACCCATCAGCTGCCTGTTTAAACCATGTGGGCAGATGCCCATGAATGCCGGAAGGGGCCTTCTTGGTATTTTATTGGCAATAACTCAAAGCTTATTAAAATCCAGATGGAGGAGGACCTGCAGCATATTTAAGTCCATATGCCCAAATGAGTACTGCAGTATTTAATTGCTTGCATTTCAGTCATAATTCCTTTCCCTTGTCCTACTTTGATTTTCTCCAAAGTGCTTATATGGTCTTTCAGTTGATGTCCCTCTGAATTATCTTTAAAACCTGTTCTAATGCTCATTTGTAAAGCACTTAGGTTAAATTCTATGTATGATGTTTTACTATTTTTATATTGGTGTTAAATGAACACTGAGCCATGAAGAGGCAATTGGGTGAGTCATTTGTGACTCTTTCTATTGTAGCTCTATTAAATTAAAAATGTCTGGTTTTTAATCCAATAATATTTTCCTAAACACATTAAGGCTATTAACGTACACATGGCATGCCATCTCTGCAGTTTGGAGAATTAGTAAGAGAGTCCTACTCTTGCAAATATTGTGTCCGTTAACTGACACCTAGAACACACCTCGTGTTACTCAAGTCAGTAATGCTATTTATGGTTTTAATAGCATGAAATCAAAATAATGATAAATAAAAACAAATCAGTTGTCCCAATGGCCAGGAACTGGAACCTCATAAATCTATACATAGCCATTGGCCTTATTGTCCTCATCTGTTGCCCACGTACTCAATCACAAATCTAAGTCTTACTTCCTCTCCTAAATCTTTATAAGAGACCAGGGGCTCCCTTCTATGAATTCTGATTACATTCAAAAAGTCTTAGCACTCGCTTTACATTTATCTTGTACTGTTTTGAAATGTTAATTGCTGCTTCCTGACTTTCTTTTATCTCCCAAATGTATAAGTTTCTGAAGGCCAAGGACCGTGTCCTATTTTTCTGCAGCCATGCAGCGCCTCTGTGTTGTATGCCTCACAGACTTTCCACAAAGGTGCTATCTTGGGTGTGTTTCCAGGATTTGTTTTCATGAGTTCAGAATATGTGGCAACACAGTTGTCCACTTACCACTCTGCAGCCCTCATCTGATGCCGTGTTTTTTAGAGAGCAGAGTCTGTATATGTGCATGTGTGTATTTGCAAGTTTGCTTTTCATAATTATATCGCTAGTACTTAGTCCCAGAGATATAAATGTGGACCATACTTGTCTTTCAGATATTTCCTGGGTGAAAGAACAAAGGCAGCCATAGGACTTTTGTAGATTTCCTGTTTCACCCTTGACAACTTACCGAACCCCCTTGATACAGCTCATCAGCTCACTGTCTTCTCTATGACCATCTAGGGGAGTTGAGTTAGTAGGTAGAACATTTCTCAAAACAATAGAGAGGAAACCAGTTTCTTCTGAATTCAGTTTTGAAACTCTGATTCCATTCATTGTCAATTCTGATATGGCATTAATTAAGGATACATCTTAAGGAAACTTCAAAGTGTTAAGTGACTCACGAGAATGTGGTAGTAAGAATAGTCTCATTTAAAATATAGTAAAAAAGATAAAATGGCCTAAATGTCATGTTAACAAAACTGCTGGCAAACAGAAATATAATTTGTCTAGAATAGACATTTAAGAGAGAGAGTTAACAAAGTCCTTTCACCAAAGTCTTACATTTTTAAACCTACAGAAAATTAAAAGTAAGCAGTTAAGAAAAACAAAAAAACGGGAGAAGAGAATTCTAGACACACATCTACTGCCCGCAGTTGGAAATTATAATTAACTGCAATTGAGTACAAGCAAGTTATACTCTACGTGTGATAGAATTTGAGAGGCATATCAGCTCTGTCTATATAGTCCTTGCCTATGGGATCATTAGAGATTGATTAGGGTACATGTCATCGATGTACCTGGGAAAGGGATTGCATAGTAGTATATATTCCTCAATTTCCTCTGAATCATAACCAGGTTACTATGGAGAAAACCTGTGTGTTGTCTGTATTCCTAGATAACTGAATCCTCCCTCTTGTGTCCTGAACAGCATGCTTTATAGAACCTATAACACAATGTTATACATCAGCGATTACATTTTCACATTCCCTTTAAGGAAAAGGATCTTGAAAAATTTATCTCTGCATCCCCAGAGACTAGCACAGTGACAGATTTTTAACAGTGTTTTTACTATATAACATAGCACTGACACAGAAAAACACACAAAACAACTGTTTAGCCTAGGGAATTGGCAAGATGAACTTTCTCTTTCTTTTTTACTTAAAATTTATTTGCTGAGGGAACCAGATCTCTGATCTGTACAGTTCTCCATAGCCCTGATTTTGATGATGGTATTTCCATAGTGAAATTTAATATGTCCCTTTTTATTTCCTAAATATTGGTGGTTGGGTTGGGTGCATAGACTTGATAAGATTCTGGTTTGATTTTGGCAAGACTACTTTATTGATGATGTGATTATACAAGGCAGGAAACTCATTTCTTGTTCTCTCTTTATTAGACTTTTTAGAGTGATTAAGGAAGTCTTTGAGGGTTTTAAAGTTAAAAGCATTTTGTTTGATACTTTGAAGATTCAGCCTTGGTCAAGGCTAAAAAAAAATTGTTGTGTTTTTTCTAGTGTGGGGCTATTAGAAATAGTAATGCTATGAATATCCTTATAGACATCTTTCAGTGAACATATGCTTGATTTGTGTTGTTATATATCTAGGGATGAAATTACTAGGTCTGATAGGGTCCTTATGTTTAGTTTTAATAGGTACTGCCATGAAGTTTTTCAATGGGTTTGTACCAATTTCCTTGCCCAAAAGTAGGGTATGTACTTCCACAGTTGCTCTACATGCCAGTCAATAGTTGGTATTGAGAGTAAGTTTTAAAATTTAGACATGCTGGTGGGTATGTAATGGTATCTCAGTTATGAATTTAACTTACATATCCCTCATAACTAATAAAGTTAAACTCATCTTCCTATGTGTATTCATCATTTAATATCTTCTTTAGTGAAGTACTTTTTCCCTTGGATTTTTTGTCTTTATTAATTTTTAAGACTGTTTTTTAAATAAATACAAATCATTCCATCCTTTGTTTTCCATCCTAAGTTATTTCCAGGCATATTGTCTGAAGCTCAAGGGAGGTTATGAAATAAAATTCGAGGGCAGAATAGAGATGTACAATATAATGCATCCACATAAAGGCTTCCAAAATTTCTGTATAAACTCTTGTTCATTTTAAAGTGCATAAGGATGTATAAAAGCCCAAATATGATATAAAGTTCATAACTCATAAGTCAATATCCTACTAAATGAAGTTAAACTAAAACTTATCTTACTATGCCCAGTTGCAGCCAGAACGTTTTACTTCAATGGGAATATAACTTACTTTGGTAGGGAATTTTATTTAGCTGTTGCCACATAGCATCTCTTCACAAGGAATGGGTACAGATCTTTCAGTGTTTCAGACACTGACTCAATGCTCTCTGAGTTAGTAGGAAATAAGTTACACAGCCTTGACTGCAACCTTGTATAATCTAGAAAACAAGCTAATCTCTAAGCACTAGAGCAGAAAGTGCAATGATATTCCAAAGTGGTAGTATTTCACCTACACTCCTATAGTCAGACACCATAATGGAGATCAATATGAGTTACACAGAAAAAAAAATATTCATTTCACTTTCTTTGGGATGCACCAAATTACTGTCAGACTATGTCAATTGTCTCATTTTCATGAGTTGGAATTAAACCTCACTGGAAGAAATCTCCTATGCTTCTTTTAATTATGACACTACATACAGTTTGTGTGTGGGAAAGGGGTGATAAAATTAGTCTGTGCATATTGTTTCCTTGATTAAAGGAGCAATTATATAAAATGATATAGCTAGAATTTAATAGTTTAATGGGTGGCAGACACTAAGGTGCCTTGTATGTGTTTAATAAGGAAGGCAGTGTCACTAAGGTGCCTTGTATGACCTTATAAGGAAGGCAGTGTCATTATCAACCCCATTTATTAATATGAAAATTAAAGTATAGACTGGTTAAGACACCAAAATTTACAAAGATAGTTGGCAATTTTGGCTGCTGCAGGCAACAGGTTTTAACTGAATGTATTAGTCCATTTTCACGATGCTGCTAAAGACATGCCTGAGACTGGGCAATTTACAAAAGAAAGATGTTTAATGAACTTACAGTTCCACGTGGCTGGAGAGGCCTCACAATCATGGCAGAAGGTGAAAGCCACATTTCACATGGTGGCAGACAAGAGAAGAGTGAGAGCCAAGCAAAACGGGTTTCCCCTTGTAAAACTATCAGATCTCATGAGACTTTTTCATTACCACAGGAACAGTATGGGGGAAACAGCCCCCATGATTTAATTATCTCCCACTGGGTCCCTCCCAGAGAATGAGGGAATTATGGGAGCAACAATTCAAGATGAGACTTGGGTGGGGACACAGCCAAACCTTATCACTGAGCTTCCCTTTTTTGTGAAACTAAGCCATCTTTCTGGTACCTTGGTGCTATACTGAGTGTTGTCTTTCTAGGGAGGCAGTACTTTTTCCCCATGAGGAGGCTGTTTTATACTTGTGCCACAAGATCTGATGTTCCATGTTTTTCTATGTATACTGGAACTAAAAAAACATACCTAAAAGCAAAGGCTTTCTCTCATCTCCACAGTCAGCTTGGCTAGAGAAAATAACTCCCATGAATTCCCAGGGGCAGGCAGCTGGGGCTGTATCTGTAGCTTTCATGCCTAGAGTCTGTTGAAGACCAGTATTTCTGGCATGTGCATTATAAAGCACTCACTGTCTTTACTTTTTGAATATTATAAGCTTTAAAAGTGTTTCTTCCTGCTGTGTCTTTTGTCTGTGGCAGTGGTTTATATTCTTCTTATTTGGTACTGATATCGTTTGGCTGTGTCCCACCCAAATGTCATCTTATTGTAGTTTCTATAAACCCCATGTGTCATGGGAGGGACCTGATGGGAGGCAGTTGAATCATGGGGCGGTTTCTTGCATGCTACTCTCATGATAGTGAGACATGGAGTCAAAGGAGATCATTTTGGAGCTTTGGAGCTTTGGCTGGGCTTTGAACTTGCATGGAGCCTGTAGCCCCGACGTTTTAGCCAATTTCTCCCATTTGGAATAGGTTTATTTATCAAATGCCTGTACCTCCATTGTATCTAGGAAATAACTGACTTGCTTTTGATTTTACAGGCTTATAGGCAGAGGGGACCTGCCTTGTCTCAGATGAGACTTTGGACTTGGACTTTTGAGTTAATGCTGGAATGAGCTGAGACTTTGGGGGACTCTTGGGAAGACATGATTGTGTTTTGGAATGTGAGGACATGAGATTTTGGAGGAACCAGGGGCACAATAACATGGTTTGGCTGTGTCCCCACCCAAATCTTATCTCGAATTGTAGTTCCCATAATTTCCAAGTTTCATGGGAGGGAGGTAATTGAATCATGGGGGCGGTTTCTCATGCTATTCTCATGATAGTAAGTTCTTATGTTCTTATAAGATCTGATAGTTTTATAGGGGGCTTCCCCCTTTGCTTGATTCTCATTCTTCTCTCTTCTGCCACCTAGGGATGGCATGTTGCTTCCACTTCCGCCGTGATTGTAAGTTTCCTGCAGCCCAGGCATGCAGAACTGTGAGTCAATTAAACCTCTTTCTTTTATAAATTAGCCAGTCTTGGGTATTTCCTCATAGTGACGTGAGAACAGACTAATACAGGTGCTGAACTTGGCATGCTAGATTCCTTCTCCTAAATTCATCCTTTCTCCCTTGAGAAGTTCTTAGTAAGAAGTAAAGAGTGGTCATGTTGAGCCTAGCATGCTGGGTTCTTCTCCTAAACTCATTCTTTCTCCCTTGAGGAGCTGTTAGTAAGAAGTAAAGAATGGTCAAGAGACTCAACACACAAATATTTCTTGTAATGTATATTAATACATCACATACACACACACACACACACACACACAGAGAGAGAGAGAGAGAGAGAGACAGAGAGAGAGAGAGAGAGATGGGTTAAGGTGCCCAGTCTCAAATGCCAAAAAGAAACGAGGCGGGTAGTGGAAAGGTGATGTTTAGTTGAAGTTTTGTTTGTTGTTTAATACAACAATGATAATGTATAAAAGTAGGTGGGAATGAGTCAGTTGGCACAGAGACATCGGCCATACATCTGAGAAAAGGGACACCTAGTAAGGTAAGGTTGCTAGAAAGGTGAGGAGTGAATAGGATAACAGGTGTTCGTGAAGCCAGCCCTTTCACTTGTCAGAAGAGAAGGGGCTGGGGATGGCATAAGACAGTTATGCATGCATGTGAATTCATATGGTGGATGGAGGGGTGATGAGAGGTTTTCCGTGGTATGGGTTCTGATTTGTCCATGAGGTAGGATACAAGATCATCCACCCAAGGTTGAGGAATTGAGAGGCAGTGATGACAAATTTGAGAAGCATTAAAAAATTTTAGAAACGCTATTTCAATTCAAAAGAGAGTGAGTTAACCAGAGAAATCTAAGTGGGACTTATCATGAAAATCATTAAGGAATTGTAGGCTCCATTAGCAGCATGTGAAATGTTACATAACTTGCACCCAGTATTTGTTTGAGTTTTAATTAACTTTATTATATTGCTAGTTTTCAATGTGTTATCTATCAATTCTTTATATTTCAAGGCTCTCTTATTTTTCTCTGACAGCAACTGCTTGAAGATCTATTAGGAGATCATTTCTGAATATCAAATTCTGTGTCAATAGAACTAATTATCTTAAAAAAAAAAAAAAAAGCAACCATACTCAGTGATATAGGCCAATGTGGCTGTAGTCATCTGTCTAAACCAGGAGAAATAATTCTTTTTTTCTTGCTTAGAATCTTTTTTTTTTCTTCTTCTTCTTTCTCCTTTAAAGTCAATTGCAGTTGAAAAAAACCTGCCCTTTACAGCTGAGATCTGATTCATAACCCCAGGTTTTCCCATTTTGTTCTAACTGAAGGGTCCATATCTATTTCTGTTATACCTAAATGGTGGTTATTAGCTCCTGGGAGAAAGCTTCAGCTAAGTTCTGAAAAATAATTTTTAAAGAGTGACAAAGAGAAACAGCCAGGAGGAAAAGGGAGTCTACTTTTCTGCTGCCTGCCTTAGGCCCCTGAGCAGTGGGCCCAATGTACCAAGAGTTAGAAGTACCCAAAGTCTTCCAGCCCCGAAGGAAATGTCCCCATTTACATCTGCAAAAGATATAACAAGCCTGTGTTCAAGGCTGTCACTCTGAGCTGTGCTTCCTACGAGTTCAGGCTGCTCTCCTTTCCAGGGGAAGTTGAGGAGAGGATGGGGATGCAGTGGGGGAGGGAAGCAAAATTCTGTCATGTCCATCAACAGGTGAAGCCTAAAAATTTCACTGGAAAAAGTTGTGGAAGAAGTAACAGCTGCAGGCCTGTTTGGAGAAAGTCAGCAGAGTAGTTTCCATCTGGCATTTGTTTCATCTGCAGAAGAATTTTTTTTTTCCTTTTTAAATAGGGCTTGAGCTGAAAGCCCACTTTATTTAGATGTTAAGTCCTAGGATACCAAGGACTTTGCAAACTGCCAGGATACCCTCCTCATTCCCTTCCTTGTACACCTCCCACCAGCCAGTCATCCTGGAGCTCAGTGGAAAAAAATAAGATCCAGGGATTAAAATAGTTCTACTGCAAGGTGAGAACCTTCAGGCCACCTGTGCCCTCTTAGTCTCGATGAGCAGCATCAGCCACAGATGAATGGGCTCGATGCGAGAAGAACAGAGGTTTGCTTTTGTAGTCAACATATAATGCTGTGTACACAGATATTCAATAAGCTTCTGTGTATCTGGAATAAATAAATTTTAAAAAGAAACAACTAACAGCTTATTCAAGCATGGAGCTGAATACTGCATGACCTACTCAAGAAAGGGTGTTGCATAAAAATAACCTGGTTTCAAGCTTCAATACATAAAACAAAATCGAATCTTGATGCAGTGAAGGTAATAATCATACAGCCCTCAAAAGAGCGTGAATGTAGGTTAAAGAATTTCAGAATACCTAAAAACCCTACTTCATAATTTTCAGAATCAATGGAAAACAAAAAACAAAGCAAAACCAAGGAAAACAAAGCAAAACACCTCATTTGCTTAGATAAAAGAGAATTAATGTAGATATCTGATATTTACAGAAGCAAACTATTCTTACAGTTATCTTCCAGCAACTTAATTTTCCTTTTTTCATTTAGTATATAAGATAGCTAAATGATAAACTCTTTGTTGCATTCTTGGTGAGGCACAGATTATCTTATTATTGGTAAAAATATAGGACAAGAAGGTGAAATAGGCAGATGACAGACAGCCAAAGGGTAAGTTTAATCAAAAGTAGAACTCCGTACAGGTACCAGATGGTGATATATATTGACTTATTTAGAAAGAATCTTCTAAGTCATTATTTCTTCTTAAGAAAGAAAATTTGATTACAATCGCTCTGAACAGGATTATCTACCCTAGGGAGATTAGAAGTGAACTTTCTGCTTTCATTCTCTGCCAGTAATATATTTATACTTTAAACAGGTCAAACTTCAAGTCATCTCAATTAGGATCAGCAAGCAAAGCTGACACATAGCTTTAATCAGTGGGAAGAAAATAAACTTACAGGCTGCTTCTTCTTCTAGGGTTTGTCTTCTGTATTTGGCTAGGATGATAACACTGGGTCCATGAAAGAAGGAGCCAGAGAGAGGAAGAAAAATGAATGGCTCATAATTCTTTTATTCAGTACTTCAGGATCTACAGTGGGTTTATCAACTAATGATAACTGTCAGATAGAAATTTATTTTTTAGAATTCTCATTTATTGAATAATGGTAAATACCAGATAGAATTTTATTTTTCAGAATTCCTCTTGTGAAGAATATTGTTATATTTTTATAGAAAAAGTGTTTTGATAAGTTATCTAGAGTTGTGACTAAGACTGAAATTGTACGTTAAAGTAAAAAAAAAATGTAGCTGAGAAGTCTTCAAAGGAGAGTAATGGTGCCTCCTTTTCTTGTGTGGCTGTCCTATTTTATAGTGAAGAACTGTTGCTGAAACTTTGCAATATATAGAAAACACTTGGGGATTTCTCAAAATGTGCATTCTGATTCAGTATGGCTGTAGTAGACCTGAGTCTTTATTTCAGAAAAGCTCCTAGGTGATGCTGATGCTGCTAGTCCGAGGACCACACTGAGTATCTACTTTATAGAATGCATTGATTCCATTTTCTTTGCACATTTTGGGGTAGGCATTGTAAGGGAATAAGTTATGTGTAATAAAGGACCTATTTAGAAAAGACATGTGTCAAAGAATTTGGGCAATGCCCACCGTAGTAGAATTATTAAGGAAGCTCAATGGGCAATATAGCTAAGAATGTTTAAGTTGTTGCTTTGGGGTATGCAATGGCAAACCCTTCTCTATGCTCATACAATATATTCAGTGAAGAGTTCTCAGCAAAACTAATAGGTTCCCAGTTTTCCACCCAGGTAGGCTTAGGAGAAACCAAAGATACAAGAGTAAGAAGGTATGGAGCCAAATGGCATCTGAATGGCAAAAACAAAATAATAGCCAACATTTATTGGGCATCTATCTGTGTTAGTCCAAGTGCTTTGCATTTTTGACTATTATTACTGCCATTTAACATGCAAGAAAACCTAGGGCGTGGAGAGGTTAAATCTGCACCCAGGTTCTCTCAAGCTTAACTACAAAGTCCAAAGGCACTATATTCAGTCACTCAAGAGCTGAAATGTATTTTCAGCTTGAAAATGATTTTCCCTTATTTTCAACTTAAATGAGGCAAAATCAATCTTCTTCTGTTGCCCTCTCCTTTTCTCTGTCCCTTCTCCTTCTTGCTCTTTGTCTCTCTGTACCCTCTGCCCCAATAATTTCAGAGACAAGTGCTCCTTAAGAATTCCTGAGAGCTGCATTTTAGTTCATATTCTCTCACCTTACATAACATTTTGATTTTCTTTCCCTGTTTACAGTCACACCTTCAAACTGTACTAACACATCTTCATTCTGTTGGGTTAACTCATGCTTTTAGTGAGTCACAAGCTCTTAAGGTGAAATAAATGAAAGAAATCACAAAGGAATTATAACAAGTTTTATAGATACATTTTCCCTTTAAAAATTGTATTTATTACCCAACTTAAAAAATAGAATATTAACAAGAGTGTTGAAACCCCCAGGTATCCTTCTCCAAAAGGTAACGACTACCCTAAATTTTGTATTCATTATCCCCTTGCTTTCCTTTATAGCTTGAAAATAAATGAATGTGTTCCTAAAACAGATATTTTGCACATTTTGAACACTGCATAAACGACAGCATTTAAAATGTTTTCTCCTGAAGTGTTTTTTCCCCCCAATCAACCTTATGTTTGTAATTTGCATTGATGTAGGTTTATATAGGTGGAGACCATTTGTTTTTTCACCACTGAACTACAAGGCATGGTTATGAATATAACACAGTTATTAGTCCTGTTGTTCACACGACATGTGGCTTGGTTCCAGGTTGCTTTGCTTTTGTTATTACAAATGTTTGTTTTTTGTTTTTTTGTTTTAAATCCATGAGTTTCACAATCTATTTTCTCTCAGCCTGCCATGTTATATCCTCTTCCCTTCACTATTTCAGTAGTTCTCTTCCTTGGCTGCCTGTTGGAATACCTGGGGAAATTTTAGAACCCCTGATGCCCATATTGCATGCTAGACCAAATACATAAGACTCTCTGAAGCTGGGACTCAGGTATTAATATTATATAAGGTTCTGTAGGTACTGCCAAAATGCAGATAAGGTTTCATAACATTGCTTGAATTCCACCTTATTTAAAGGAAAAATTGCTTCCCTGGTTCCAGTTGCATTTAATATATTTTTCTAGATAACTAACCTGAAAAATAAGAAGCTAAAATTCCCCTTCACACACTCTGGAATTTATTTTCATTAGCTGGTTTTATTTTGAGCTCTCCGGTTTGCATGTCCATCTATCTGCTTATGTCAAATGTGCCCAGTGGTTGCATTATTGCCTAATAGACCTCTAAGCTGTGGCGTCTTCAGGAAGCATTATTTATTTATTCATTGTACTTTTTGGGTAACTTTGTAAAACAGTTCTGTTTACCCAGGGTCCGGAGGTAAAGACACAAAAGTAGACCCAATCCTTTAAAAAGTTGAATCAGAGGGAAAGAATCACAGCATTTTACTCTAAAGTAAATATTAAACCTAGAATCATATGATCTGTCCTAGGAATTTGCAAACCACAGATACACCATCCCTTTTGCAGAAATATGTTCTTTTGGCCACTAGCCATTTCTTAAAGCTGAACCCTTGGTAAAGGATGAGTCAACGGGGTGCATGATGACAGGCTCCAAGTAAAACAGAGAATCAGTTGATTTAATGGCTTTTAAAGTGGTTTGCTACCCTGTTTTGCAAAGTGTAGCCCAATATCCAAGAAAACAATAATTTAACATGATCCATTGGTCAGAACTGAACTCTTCATTATCCCAGTAGGACAGCATTAGATAAGGAGCTATTATGAGCCATTCTTTACAGAGCTTAATAACAGCAACACAGAGGCAATTTGGATCCGTAAGCAACCAATACTCTCAAAGAACAGTGCACAGCAAAATGAAGCTGCTAGTGAGATTCCCTGTCCTTTGAAGTGGGGGTGTCGTTGATGTTATTTGTCAACTATGTCAAGTATTTTCCCCAAAGGGTGTCCAGGAGTCATTGATATTAAGAATTACTCCCATCCCTTTTATCTATCCCACACTCTTTTTTCTTGACCATCAAGATAAGTTTTTAAAAATCAAGTTTTGTACCTTCTTAATATCCAAAAAATAAAAATTTGGAGGAAATGAACTTGCCGACAAATATAATGAAGGCCTAAGTTACATCTACACAGCTCTCTTGTGATTATGTAAAGTTTACAGAATTTTTTGTACATAAGGGTCTAATGCCTAACCGAGGAGTTTATTCTGGCAACAGATTTGATGCAGTTACATTATGTAAGTGTTTGAATAAAACAGTAGTCTGACTTCTCTTCTTGGACAAGTGACAATATTTTTGTCCTTCAGATTCTCTCAGATATGGAGGTTTGCTGACACTAGATAAAGAATCCTTATTAAAGTTTTCTAATTTCTGCAACCAGAATGACATGTTGCATTTGCCCATTTTTCTCTGCAGTGCTATTTGCATCACCAGAAACTTAAATAAGCCTAGATTAAAGGCATACTTTATGGGCATACATAAGCCTATTCTTGAATGCATAAATTTTGGATCCTTTCTTAACCTATATTTGGATAAATGAATTTTGAACTATTTCCAAAATATTAAGTCCTTGATGATTGTATACCGGCAGAGAAGCAGAAAAATAAAAACAAATTAAATAGGTAAGGACAAGAGAGATTTTCACTTGCTTGTTTGTTTTCTCAAGATAAAAATTAAATGACAGACTTATTGTGAGCTTTCACCAATTATATTGCCAGGTACCCCAGTTTTATTTTCTTACTCACACACCTGAATGCCATAGCATGTTTGGGAAAGGTTCAGCAGCAAATCTAATGCTGTTCCACTGGGGTAGTGAACCTATGTGTTCCCTATACTTGGGTGAAGGATAATAATCATAAAACCATATATTTGGTGAAAATATTTATATACTTTAGTTACCCAGTAGTTATCATCTATAAAATATGTTGAGTTTTATTTATCCATATGGGAGGTAGAGAATTAAATATATATTCAAAAAATGATAGAAGTAAGAGAAAAATGTTAAAGAAGTCAGAGAAAGAGGAGGCAATCCCTATTCGTTACTCAGTTTTTCTTTACTGGCTCTTATAAGTAGTTTCTCATTGAAATTGTTGGTAAAGAAGCCTAAAGAAGATTTGACTGTCCTGGACATCTGTTTATTTATAAAACTAAGACCATAGGAAACCCTACACAAATTTTTGTGTGGAGGCTTTATAATTTACATTTCTGCCACTGGACGGGAAAATGTGTCTGCAACGTGAAAACAGAACAAGTAAATTATGCTTGTGTTCAGGGCTTTTCTATTCAATCCGTCTGGATATCTGCTTCTTTATTTCTATTTATTAAGAGTTGTATGAACACAAAGTACCCCACATTAAGCAATAGCTTATGTCATTTTAATACCATTTTAGTTACCATATACATGTCATGTGATCTAAATTCTGGTGAAAAGATGATTGATAAGTCAAATGTATATGAAGAACATGCTTCATATTTTGAGATGAACTACTATGAAATTGTTTTTTCTGATGTAGTTTAATGGAAGAAAACGAAAGTAATTGGGGTTTTTGCAATACTTTTAATTGCAAAAACTGCAATTACTTTTGCACCAACCTAAATACAAAATAAGTTAAAGCAAATCAGATTAGCATTTTATTGTTTTGTGGCTGTCTAGCTCAGTTGGATGGAAGAACATATCAATGAATGTAAGGCAGCAAGTTCAATCCATGTGCGTACCAATACATTTTGTTCTATCCTTGGCCAGAGCCCTATCCCTTAGCTCTGCCGCATGTCCCTCTGATGTAGCCTTTATTACCTGAGAGAGGATCCAAGAGGGAGAACATAGATGCAACACACACACACACACACACACACAGTTTGAGATATATCTTCTGGTGGTTGATCAAAGCCATAATCTCTTTATATCTGACAGCACTATTAGTATGTGTCATGCACCATTGCTCTGATTTAATAAACACACTCCATTCAAAAGCAGAATCCAGCAGACCCTTTTAATTTGCTCTCTTCAGAAGTTCAACACACCTTATGGAAACTTGGACCTCTTCTGTAAGAGCAAAATAAAATGGAAAATTGAGACTGATTCCAACAAAATATATTGATCCTGGCACCAGTACGTGTGGGTCTTCCTCTAGGCTTTTCTTAATGTCATTATTCAAAGAAAGGCTGTTTTCTTTTTCCTTCTCTCCCTCCTTTCCATCTTCTCTGCCTTCTTTCACACTCTGTTTTCTTTCTTTCCTTAATGCTTACTACCGGTAGTTAATAACAGTAACAAATACACATCTTATCATGTTTCAACCCCTGTTCTAAGGCTGACCATATATTAGTTCATGTAATCCTCATAGGAACACTATGAAGTAGGTCATATTATTATCTTTATCTTAGGAATTGGAAAGGTGAATTCCAGAGAGACTAAGTAACGTGCTTAATGTGAAATTGCTAGCTAGTGTCAGTCAGGATTCAAACTCAGGCAATCTGATTTTTGTCTGGAGATCATTCTCCTAATCCTTTTTCCTTCTCCTGGATATAGATAAATTAGATGGAACCACAAAATAAAAATATGCTTCTACTAATTAAACATAAGATTTGAAATAAAAATCGTGCTTGAAAGTGCTGACTTGTATATGTTTTAAACTCTGTGTATTTGTATATTTCTGTCATTTTCAAAAATATGAAGTAATTTCTAACTACATAATATTAAACATATACAGTAGTTGCTTATAGTGTTATATGCCAAAACTGCTTAGATGAGAATGATTTTAACACTGCATTTGCTGTTGGCATGGATGGGAAAAAAACGTTATCAACACAAACTTTAAAAATTAAGAAGTGTTTGTTAAAGAGGTCAGACATTTCCCTGCCATCTTTATCCTAACTTCCATTGAAAAATTTCCCCTCCATATATAGCACAAATGTAAATTTTAACTTATCTTTTCTAAATTTTTATAATTTCATAATTAGCAAGATCCAACTAGATGGGATTTAATTGTTATTTTTCTATTGAGGCTTGGAAAACCTCAGAATATATCAGATGAATTCGTTATAAAATGTAATAGCATATAGTCTTTAGAGAAGCAAACAAATATTGAGCTTTAAATGATGTGTTCTGAGTAGATTTTTTATATGTAAGTGTTTTACTGTGCTGCTATAGAATATCGTTTGTTATATATGAAATAAACAGTATTCTATGTATGTGGTTAGCAGACAAAGAGTTTCAGATCTCATCTGTACAGCGGAACTATGGCCTTTTGAAATAACATTCCACTCTTTTATCTTAAAATTAATAATGTCACATGGATTAAAACATTATTCATTTCTTTTCTGTACCATGCCTGGCTCATGTGTCTTGGAGTCACAAAACCACTTATTACCAGGGATGTATTGGTCTTTGAAGTTCATATAATTACAGGAGAAATTTAACTCACTCACCTTTAGTGGGTTTCATATATTATAGCAGAAGATTATTTTAATTTTATTGAATTAGCAGAATGAAAAGGTAGCTTGAAAAATATTTTTCAGTTCTTGTTCGGGTGACTCAGGGGCCATTGTCAATCTTCCACCATGGCAATTTAATGTCCCCTGAAATGTTGTATGCCAAAATGATTAAGTATCACTACAAGGAGAACATTTTATACAAAAGCAAATACCACAGCAGATCATGTTCACTCAATCACAATTAAAAGTGAATGCACTGTAATAGCACTCTGTAGTTTTGTTGATTAAGCACAATGAAGCAGGTGCTTTACGCTAGAAAAATTCATCTTGTTTATACCTGAGACATGTAACCAAAATCATCCTGCTGTCTATATTCTTTGTTGGAGCTTCATTTATTTAGTAAGCTGTAGAGAGAAAAATAGGCATATCACATAACATGACAGTGCCAGCCTCTTTCAGCCCAGCCTTGAATTGTCTAAGCACCTTCATGTATTACAAATAAATTCCCTGGGCTACATTTCCTCTGGAGTCTAATTAGATTCCGCTCCACGTGTTTACAAACAGGAAGCAACAAGGCTGTGACTTCGTATTTCCACTCAGAGGCCACCTCAATTAACACATGACATTGGTGTTACTTGGGAATGAACATTGGGTTCGTTGTAAGTTCCCCATATAACAAAGAAAAATGGCCTATATTTTCTTATCTTAAAGATGGCAATCATTATATTGTTTCCCTGTTATTACTTGACCAATAGAGACAGTTGAATACTAAAATGTTTCTAGTGCCTTTGAAAAATGGGCACGTAATAGGTGGGAATCATAATTTAGGGATTAAATAACTGGAGTGCACTTGGAGAATAAACTCTTTGATAAATAATGGCATAGAAAAGGTCCTATTACACCAAAAAAGATGTGGACAGAGGTAAAGTGTCATAAAAGCATGCACCTTGTTAAAGGATTGAGAAAGCAGTGCCCAACTGATACCATCAGTGCTCAAACTGCTACCATCTTATAGTTCTTTAAAAAACACTTATGCATGTAAATATCTCTATATGAAACAGAGATTCCAAGATGATTCAAGGGAACCAAAAATATTTTTCTGTTGTTTAGGTGTTCGGTATTATTTTAACAGAGCCAACTGCCATTCTCCACAACCAAAAATATTCTTAGTACGAAAAATCTAATTTAATTGAAAGCCATTTTAGTTCAATTTCCCATTAAATGTTCTTTTAGGCCATAGTATATCTATATATTGTTAGGGATAGTTTTTTTCTTTTGGCATTAACAAGAATATATGCTATGCAAGCATTGGAAAGCATGAATAGCACAATTAGTGATTACATGACTATAAAATAACCATACAGCTGTCAGTAATATTTACCATTCTATATTCGTAATTGTGTCCCTGATAAAGCACTGCAGGCCTCAGAACAGGGTATTCTCCTTTCTGTTCCACTCCAAATGGAACAAATAGTGACATGCCGTTTCCGACACTTAAGTTTGGCGGTGATTATTTTGCCTATCGTTAAAATAACAAGAATGCCAATCTCGATTGGATTTGGTTACTGTATGGACTGCTGGAGATTCGATGTGGTTCAACAATATCGCTGAAAATTTGCAAACGTAACACATTCTAAATGTCCACTTGTTCTTTATCCAGTTACAATTATTGAAATTCCAGGATTTTTGAAAAGGTAAGGTCATGAATGTTTTGTTAGTGGATCACATTCTATGTGTTCCCTGCTCTGACTTTTAATGGCTTAAAGTACATGTGATATACACAAAACAAAGTAATCTTGAATTAGGTATTAATTTGTCTTTTTCAGTTGCAAATAAACTTCTATTATGGCAAACACAGGGGCCAAGTCTATACATTTTCTTCATACTTTACAAGTAATTGATACATAGAAATACTTAACAGATTCCAAGTGGATGATGTGGGTAAGGAGAAACTTACCATGTCCTAATATTTTCATGAATTTCTTTTTAAAAATTTTTACTTCAAGTTCTGGGATACATGTGCAGAACGTGCAGGTTTCTTGCATAAGTATAGATGTGCCATGGTGGTTTGCTGCACCTAACAACCCACTATCCAGGTTTTAAGCCCCACATGCATTAGATATTTGTCCTAATGCTCTCCCTCCCCTTGCCGCCTACCCCCTGACAGGACCCTGTGTGTGATGCTTCCCTCGCTGTGCCTATGTGTTCTCATTGTTCAACTCCCACTTACCAATGAGAACATGCGATGTTTGGTTTTCTGTTCCTGTATTAGTTTGCTGAGGATGATGGTTTCCAGCTTCCTCCGTTGAATCTTGGCAGAACACTTTAATTTTATGGGGATAAACATTATTCATGGTGGCAATGGTAATAGCGGCTGTGAGAATTGTGAGGCGTGTGACAATGGTAGCAGCACCACGGATTAGGTGTGATGGACTTGAGCATTTAATGGCGGCAGTATCAGAAGTGTGATACCATGAAAAGTCACCTAACGAGAATGTTTTCAGGGGATGACTGTGCCCATGCTGCTTCCACCTTGGGCAATACTCATATTTCTTGCCTACATTGATTATCAGTCATTTTTGGCACCTGGTTCTCTAAGCTGTGAACTACCCATATCCCTGTAGTCTATTTCTTTTCTTCTTAAATTGACCAGAATCAGGTTCTGCGGATTGTAACCAAGAGTCTTTACTGATTGATATTCTTTTGAGTAAGATCCTTCAGGAAAATTTTTTCAATGGCGTGCTCTCTGTAAGAACACCTGATTTATAAATTAGGAAACTTGGAGCAAAGAACAAGTTGTCAGAATAATGGTACAGCTTCATTGGTCAAGCAGGAGCTAAGACAGCTGACAATCTGGTGGGAATGCCCTTTATGCAGATGACAGGGGAATCAATATAGAGGTCTTAGAACAATGGTAGAACTAGGCTTGGGTTGGGCCAAATTTGATAACTGAGGAGGTAAATTTAGGATGTGAAATGTGACAGCAAAAACCTAGGGGAGAAAGATTACTTAAAATTTTTTTTTAAGTTATACTTTAAGTTCTGGGATACATGTGCAGAACGTGCAGGTTCATTACATAGGTATACATGTGCCATGGTGGTTTGCCGCACCCATCTACCCATCATTTACATTAGGTATTTGTCCTAATGCTCTCCCTCCCCTTGCCCCTGACCCCCTAACAGGCCCTGGTGTGTGATGTTCCCCTCCATGTGCCTATGTGTCCTCATTGTTCAACTCCCACTTATGAGTGAGAACATGTGGTGTTTGGTTTTCTGTTCCTGGGTTAGTTTGCTGAGAATGGTGGTTTCCAGCTTCATCCATGTCCCTGCAAAGGACATGAACTCATTCTTTTTTATGGCTGCATAGTATTCCATGCTGTATATGTGCCACATTTTCTTTATCCAGTCTATCATTGATGGGCATTTGGGTTGGTTCTAAGTCTTTGCTATTGTAAACAGTGCTGCAGTAAACATACATGTGCATGTGTCTTTATAGTAGAATAATTTATAATCCTTTGGATATATACCCAGTAATGGGATTGCTGAGTCAAATGGAATTTCTGGTTCTATATTGCCATTTTTAATAAAAACTATAAAGGTGTATTATGTGCCAGAGAATTTGCTGAGTTATTAACATGGATTTTCTTTGTCTTGCCATTAATCTCTAAGATAGTTACTATAACTATCTTTGTTTTAGGTATGAGGAAGCTAAAGTCTAGAGAAAATAACGTGCTTGAGATCACATAGCCTGGAAGTAGCAAAGCTATACCTGAACCCAGGCATTGTGAACACCAATGTCATTCTCTCTCTCTTTTTTTTTTTTTTGAGACGGAGACTTACTCTGTTGCCCAGGCTGGAGTGCAGTGGCATGATCTCAGCTTGCTGCAACCTCCGCCTCCTAGGTTCAAGCGATTCTCCAAGCACAGCCTCCCGAGTAGCTGGGATTACAGGTGCCTGCCACCACGCCCAGCTAATTTTTGTATTTTTATTAGAGATGGGGTCTCACCATGTTGGCCAAGCTGGTCTTGAACTCCTGACCTGAGATGATCTGCCTGCCTCGGCCTCCCAAAGTGCTGGTATTACAGGCGTGAGCCACCGTGCCTGGCTGCCAATGTCATTTTCTTAATCACTATGTTGTACTGCCTGCTATTTTAGTTAACTTTTCCCAAATTCAATTGCTTCTTTGTGCACTTGACTATTGCTTAACATGCAAGGAGGTTTAAAGAATTATCTTTCAAAAAGGCGTACAATGCAGTCAATACGAAACAGAGAAGGGAGAAATTGAGTTCCAATTGTAGATTGGCTTTTAAGAGGATTCAGGGACATTTGGTGTTGAACTGAAGAAGTCAGTATAGAGAACTGCAAATCAAAGAAAGAAAAGTAGGTACTTTAGAAGTTCAGCAGTGCTGAGGATAATTAGATATTCATATATAGAGGAGCCAAATACTTAACACTTTGAAAGATCCCAAAGAAATTAAATAGAAGCCAGTGGTTGTGAGGCGTCCACAGGAATTTGGAAGGGTTAAGGATAATGAGGTGTTTTTCTCTGGAGTTACAAGCAAAGGGAGGAAACCAAAAGCAACACAATTGTTATTAAATTCATAGAAATGGTCTTTCCTCAGTATTTTTCTAAGTCAGAGAAGACAGGCAAACAGATGCTTATCATCTAATCTACTTATCATCAGAACTGTGTCTCACAGTTCTCAGTAGAATTGAGCCAAACTGGATATAAAGGTTATAAGATGATTATTTGAGCTTTACTTCTATAATCATCACAGTTTGGACTCTGTCCATTTCAGGGAATTCATTTAAACTCCTGGATGGCTGCATTTTTTGAATTTAAAGTCTAAAAACAAATGTGCTTGCTGGAAACACTCTTCATCCTGTGGTGGGTAGGTTAAAGCATAAATTAGACCAAATGACATGTCTGGATCCAGACAACTGATTCAGGGAAAATTACTTATTGATAATATTTTGTTTATTTTGAATTATGTTTTAGAATTCAGAACACATTGTGCTGTATTAAAACTAAAGCAATTCCACTAACAGGGCTGGGGGAATTATCATCTAATTTTGTTTTAGATGATTTTGCTGGTCTGCTTATGGGATTTACTATGTAAAGCTTCTTTATCCACTCACCTGGAAAGCCCATATTGTGAAATATATAATTACATAATCTTTTGAGTGGAACATTTAGCTATTTTCTGATAGTTTTAAAAGTGACTTTAATGAGCTATTTTCAGATAGTTTTAAAAGTGCCTTTAATGAGCAATGAGGTGGTAGAATAAAGGGGTGGTTTAGAGGATACTGTTCTTTCTTTGTGGCCCTAAAGGATTGACAGTATCAATATATGGGAAGGCAAAGAATGAGAGTCTCTTTTCCTTGTGTTATGTACTTTTAGACATCCTCAGAGATGAGGATTTTTAAGCACCAAATATTAAATAATCTAAGTGAGATGTGCAAACTTTTAGATCATTACATTAACACTTTCTTTTAAGTGAATATCCAAATAAGACTTTTAAAAGTGATATGATCGATAAAACTCTAGAGTTTTCTTTTTCCACCTGATTTTCCATGTGAGCCTGAGGTAGTAAAAGAAGCTACCATTGAGAAATGATGGTAAGATTTAAAGGTAAAGGGTTCTTACAGGTGCCATAAGGGAGAAAAGATGACAAGGAAATAAACTTGTCAAATTCATAAACGCTGGAAAACCATACACATGGAATTTGTTTGGTATGAAAAAAATCAAAGTCAGTAATGGAGTTAAGTTATAGGCAATGTTTTAAAGAGGAAACAGGAAAAAAATGAAAGAGTAAAGGAAATGTGGCAGCATGATTTGTGAAAGGATTTACGAATGTTTGATAGTGTGATAATGTTTGATTTTATTTATACTTTTTGTGTTTGGAAACCCAAGGCATTCTGGCTCCTGTGGCCTTCCCCCTGGTTAGGAAAAATATCATTTCAAAATACTCTATCTTAACCCCTAGGGTTAACACTATGATTAATAGGAATTAAAAAAAAATATTTTCCCAGGCTTACTTAGAATGAATTGAAGCAGTGAAAGAGAAACCAAAAAACAGGAGAAAGCTGTATGTATGACCGGTTGAATATTTACATTTGAAAATTCCCTTATGTTGTTGAATGTAACATGTAAATGATTTTCAATAAGGAATGCTTCACAGAATAGACTGAGTCCCCTTTCTTTACCATTCTTTCCCTCTGAGAATAATGAGCTAAGTAAAATATTCTTACCCTTTTTGCTAGTCTATGATTAGTTCCTAATTGAAGATAGCCTTGTGGTTTGAAGTGAAAGGGAATTTTTGGAAGTGGCTTTAAGAACCTGATTCTAAATCCTAATGAAAACATATAGAAAAGAGATATCCGCAGATAAATTAGAATGATTAGTCAGTGAGTGGGCTAAATTGCAGCCGAAGAACCCAGACTGGAGTTTGAGTTGTATCTTCAATTTTCTAGCTGCGTGTCCTTTTAGGCAACTTAACTTCTCCGGGCCACAGGCGTCTGCACTGTATTCTAGCGCTGTGATATTTTTGGCCACTCAGGTAACCTTTCAGTTTCCTCATCTGTCAAATGTAGATAATAATACTACCCATCCCACAGGGTTTCTATGTGGATTAAATGAAATGGTAACAGTAAAAACATACAGCTCTCAACAATGTGAGCCTATCATTATTAAAGGTAATATGATGTGGTGAATAGATCTTATTAAAATACTTATCAATCATAAAAAATGCTTGAAAAAAATAAACATGAACATATGATTTTTTTAAATGAAAAGGAAAATGACACTATGACACCAGGGAGACTGCTTTTTAGATAAAGACTCAGAGAAGGCATCTCTGAGGAGCTGATATTTAAGTTGAGACCTAAACAAGAACCTAGTGAAAAGATAGTCACCCTTGGTGGTGACTAAATAAAAGCAAGTTAAACTAACTAAAGATGATTAATCAGTCTATTAGATACAATAGAAAGGTAAATAATAAAAGTGTTGGTAGGAGAATGGGGATACAGTCTCTTCTAGGAGAAATTTCTTGACACAAGTTAGCAGCACATTTCCCAGTTGCAAAAATAGGGAACCAGCCTAAATGTGGTATGGATACTCCATGGAATATTACTCAGCGAAAAAAGAGAATGAAATAATGGTTTTGAAGCAGCTTGGTTGGAGTTGGAGGCTATTATTCAGAGTGAAGTAACTCAGGAATGGAAAACCAAATATCGTATGTTCTCACTTATAAATGGGAGCTAAGCTATGAAGTTGCAAAAGTACAAGAAAGAACTCTGGGGACTCGGGGGAAGGGTGGGAGAGTGTGAGGGATAAAAGACTACATGTTGGCACAGTATATACTGCTCGTGTAATGGGTGCACCAATATTTCAGAAATCACCACTAAAGAACTTATCCATGTAATCAAAGCCCACCTGTTCCCCCAAAACTATCAAAATTAAAATAAAAATAACAAATGCAAACTGAATATTCCTCACCTGACATTCATATCTCTAGAATATTGCCTAAAGACATAATAGAATCAATGCTCAAATATATGCATGTAATTATTTATGACAGTCATTCTTCAGTATTAATGTTTTTGTTTTTACTATTAATTTTTAAAAGCTGTTTATATATTAAAGATGTTTACATTTAAAAAAATGAAAAGTAAGTAAGTGTTTGTTGATATAGAGGATTTGATTAAATGAATTATGGTACCTATCTGCAATGCAACTGTTAAAGAAGTCGTTACTCAATATTCTTTTAGGTAGAGAAGGTTGTATAATGATCAACCTTTTTGAGACACATGACATAAAGTCATTAACTCATGATTGCTTTTCTCCTGTTAGCTATTTTGATTTATTATTAGAGAGAGGGTAGAAATTTGTCAGTTTGACTTGTCTGTATATATTACCTTAATATTTGCTATCAGAATCAAGTTGTTATTCACAGAAGTTGTTTTTGGCCATCATTTTGTTCCAAGTTATTGTCTGAAAAATGTATTTGATGTACTCCTTTTGGAGTCAGTGGAACAGTAGTCAGGACACCTGGTTTTTTCCTTTCTACAAATAAGCCATGAGATCATGGAGAAAGTCATTTGCCAAAGAATTCTTATGTCATAGCATGAGAGCTGTGCTTTGACAGTTTCCCATGAGGTTTACATTGCACTGTCTGCACCTGGGTCTAAGCCCGTGACCTTCTGTGAAGCTTGATCTGATGATATTCTGTTCGATTTAACAAACATGTATGAGCACCCATCATGGGCCAGACAGTGCTTAGGACAGAGGACATTATAAAGATGCAGGAAATAATGATCCTTTTCTTTAAAGTATTTCCACTTAAACGAGCTATTTGAGTTAGCTATCGGGATGTAAAGGCACTTTTTCAGAGTGTCAGATTAGACTAAAGCCCCAATATTTTATCAAGCAAGTAAACTGGATTTTCTGATATCTACAATTGAGTTGGAGCGATGAGGTCTGGAATATGAATTTTCTGTCTCTGAATACAATGCTTTGTCCATTGAACTTGACTTAGTAAAGAGTTTCCTAAGAGGGATCAGCAATTATTACTTGGTCAATATATTATTTCTTTTATTTCTTATGAACAATACACATCTATGAATTAATTGACCTGAGCAACAACTCTATGAAGTGGTAGATACTCTTGCTATCACCATTGCATAAATGAGGCAGCTGAGTCCCAGAGAGTTTAAGTAACTTGCTTATGATCACCAGTGTAGCCCAGCTTCAGAGTGCATATCCTAATAGATAGAACAAAGGTTATGAGAAACATTGACATTAACAGGTAATTCTTTTAAAATGTGATAAAAGCAGGAGTACAGGTTGCTATGGAAGCATGCACCCAGGGACTCAACGTATTCAGTTGATGAGGCTTCCCTGAGAAAGAGGTGCTCCATGCTGGGTCACGAAAAATTAATATGAAAACTGTCCACTTCAACCCCTAGATAGACTTCAAGCTACTGAAGAGTGGAGTCCTTTCTGCATGTCACAGGTACCTATTATATTGCTGGGCATAGAAAGTATGAGAAGACATTTATTGAATGAATACATAAATTAAAATGTTAAATGTCTTCTATGAGCTCTCTCAGAAGCTTTTACTTTATTAGTCTGTGTAACAATCCTGCAAGGCAGTTATTTTTTCTTCTCACACTACTCATTGAGAAATTGAACTTTGGTTCATTTGTGGACTTTTGTGTATTTCAAATTTCCTTGCTGTTCCATTGCAGTCTCAGGATTGACTCACAGCTCTTCGAGGGATCAACAATTGTTTCTTGATCAATATATGATTTCTTAAATGATGAATTAAACCATCTTGATATTGGTAGACTGTCAGAATTTTAATAAATTTTCCAAATGTTTTTTAACATCCCAGGGCACTTCATGTAACTAACCATTAATACCTTAGGCACATACTTCCTTTAATTTCATATTTACAAATGAATCTTATCTCCAAGTATTGTAAATAGGGAATTCAAACACCTGAATAGCTAAGGTGTTACAAAGGCAAAGTCCATTACCCATTCTCATCACCATACTTTGAATATTGTTAAAATATAAAACTACCCCCTTATGAATTCTTCATAAGAATATAGATTGGTATTCCAATCTATACTTTCACTTTAGTTATCCTTCCACTTTCCTTCTAGGCATCCACATAACTCACTCTCTGACCCCATTTACCTTACCAAGATCCTTTACCTCATTAAGTTCTTTCTTTTATCAACTCTCTCCTAATTTTATTTCTTCCCCAGTGTAGACAATACTGATGATATATCATGTCAAATTAGTTCAGGCTAATAACTGGTTTTATTGACTTTCAAAATCTCATCAATGACTACTTCTGACATTTGAATTTTCTGCTCTTACTCCAGACCTTGTGAGTGCCTTTCAAGGAAATTTTACTCTTAGGAAGCAAATGTGTGCTGTGGTGAAAGGTTATCTAATCTCAGATGGACCCAGCGTCACTAAGTAACTGTGTGACTTGTTCACCTATTTCTTCCATTCCCTTAAAGACCATTCCAACCCTCAGATATTTTAAAATTCTCTACTATAACATGCTTCTCACTCCAAAACCACAAGTAAACTATCGTGTGTGTCACTGGCAGAGGAGGTTACTCCTACTTGCATCCTTGGTTCCCAGATTCATGTGTTTCAGTCTTCAGGGACACAGTCCCTTGTACTGGCCATTTATGAAAAGAGTAAACTGTTTCTTGAATGTAAAAATTGCAGCCCTGCAGAATGTCTTGCCTGATGTGGCACCTTAGCTATACTTTTCAGAGCCATTCCAATATTCTTACCTGCAGAGTGAGCTTATCTATAAGGCACAATAAGCACAGTGCCTAGGGCCCACAGTACTTAGGGCTCCATGAAATGCTTTAATTTTAATATCTTTTAAAATCAGAAGAAACAAATTAATATAATAATGAATATATAGTCAGGAATCTAATCTTGACTATATTCATATTTATACTGACAAAATAATAAAATATATACATATACATGTGTCTGTGAGTCTACATATTTTTTCTAATGGAGATAAGTATTTCGGGTCCAAGATAGTCATAATGTGGTCCTTTCCATCTGACTGGCAACTTCTAGGCTACCTGGTATGTAGATGGCAAATGGGTGACATGATTTTATACTCGCTATCACATCTCCCTTCCATAAAAAGAGACTGTGATCAGAAATGATGAAATGAAGGATATTATAACAATAAATTCACTCTGTGAATCCCCAGATAATGGTGTTGGCTTAGGAATTATAAGCACCAAAGGCTAATCTACCCTTAAAATATGACTCAATCCTAGTGACGGGTAGGTCTTCTCAAGGGATAATAGCACACTTTAGTTGCTGACAAGTCAGATGATTTGTGTGGCTATAAAAATACCAGCCTTGAAGAAAAGAAAACCATGATTTTGGGCTCATGTGTAGCCTGCATCCCTATTGCTCCACTCTTAAGTGACTGGTGCAAGTATTGGGGTGGTCAAGGTCAGAGGTTTGGTGCCCTCCTGTATGAATCACTATAACTCCTGGTTGCAGTGAACTGTTTGTGGCTTAATGCTCAAAGATTCACACACTGTGTCCAATCTGACAGGTCTAGCCACATGCCTTTATATAGACATTTTTGTACCTGATCTTCCAACATTGTGCCTTCCAGGTGCCTCCTCAACTAGCTAAGCCATTCGTCAGTGCCCAGAAGATCATTTATGTCCTTACCTGAGTCTACTGCTTTCTCCATGCCAAATTCATGACCAAGTGTGCATCTCGAATATATGTTTCTTTGTAGAACTTCACTTTCCCATGATCTTTCACAGATACCACAAGATGGGATGTCCTCCGTGCATTTCTGGCTTTTGCGAACATATCAGGTCAGACCTGAGTGTATGTCCTCCATCAACAAGGCCATAGAGGTTGAGGGAGAGCTACTAGTGCAAACTTTTTGGGTGACATGGAGATCTGGGAAACTTGATATAATTTCTTTTGTGCATTCTGGATTTGACTAATGTCTGAACAATCTTATGACCAGTGCATCATGGGCAGTTGTTTTTTACTATAGTCCTTTTATGTCATGGTTAGGTGCTCAGTTTCTAACAAGGGCCAAGTTCAAGTTTTTGACTGTTTCCTGGATAGTGAGTACTTCTCTGCTGAAGATGGTGTGACCTTGCTCCTGAAATGAACCTTGCTTTTCATGAGCCCTGCTGGTCCATGAAAGCTGAGATGTACAACTCTTTCCAGCTTCACTTCCAGTGGCATCCCATTGATAGCTTGAAGCTGGCCATGACAGGAGTATGTACAACATGGACATTGGCAAACATTCCAGATAGGATCTTTTGATCCCCACAGAGCTAGTTTACCAGTGTGCCAATGAGTTTTCTTAGTCACTCTTACTGGAATTTCCCCAAGAAACCAAACAGCATAGCTCTGTGCCATTCACATCTCTATGCTCTAGTGCCTGGTCCACTTCCAGAATTTCATCCTGAAGGGCTACTTCCCAAGACCACTTCTAATGTGAGCTGCCTCAGCTTGGGTTTCTCAAGAATCTAACCCTGAGGCAAAAATTATAGTGCAAGTACTTTTCTTTGTTAGGTATTCCCAGGAAACACAAGAGAGTAGACACAGGGAAGGAAAGAAAACCAAAAGCCAGTAAATGATGTGTTATCAAGCCTGTTACCACTGTGGATGCGTGGAGATCATTCCTTCTGGGGAATGCTTATAAACTGTACAAGATGTACCTTAAAGTTATTCCAAGTTAGGGCAGGGAATCTGGGATATAATAAACCAACTCCCTGTACATTACTGGTTAAGGGCTGCTTCTGGGAACTCATTACTTTGTGTACAGGCAGATTGCATATCCTGGCCCAGAAATAAACCCTCAGGCAACAGTTCACAGGTATTCATAGTTAACAAACTAAGGTGAATTCTGAGGGTATACAAAGGCACCAATAATATTTATGACAGGAAGTAGCATTTATTTTTCATGCATTTTCTTTTATATATGTGGCAAATCATTTTCATTCAATTTCTGCAAACTCTAAATTAAGCCCTTGGGATCTCAGCAAAAGGAAATCTTAAAACAAAAAGAATAATGTGCCAAACAATACAGGTCCTCTCAAGAAAGAAACTCCATAATCATACAAGATAAAGAACATCAGTGGCAGGAAAAGTGGCCTTATGAAGAATCTATACCCAAAGGATTCTTGTTAAAGAATAAATATTAAGTTGTATCAAAGGAACTTTAGAAAAGGTATTAACAACTGCAACTCCCCAAGAAATGGGCCTGGATTTAGATCAGAGGACTTGCTTTTCAAACATGCAACCACACACTAACAAAAAACAAAGTCCTCATATTTATTTGGATTTTAGAGGTTTTGACAAAGAGTATCAAAAATGGAAAAAATCTGACTTTGGGTGACTTATTTTTATAGTAAATGCTGACGGATTTCCTAAAAGATCTGAAGTAGACTTTGAATTTTTCACTATGAATTTTCAATATTAATACAATTAGTAGAGAAGGATAAAAAGTTATCCAGTCCAGATAGGTAAAAAGATTTTAAAAATTCCCAAGGTCTATTACCAGGATATAAATCTGTTTTTCTTAATTTGGTATGCACTCTGTATGTATGTATATGTGCGTATGTGTGTGTGTGTGTGTGTGTGTGTGTGTGTGTCAGAGAGAAAGAGAAAGAGAGCAAGCCAGAGAAAAGCAAGATTATTTTCTCTTTCAACATAAAGAGTTCTTTGTATTACTTCAGATTTTTCAACTGAGGGAAGTTTTATATCTTATATTTGATACTGCTCCAGTCTTTGCACCCTTTCATGTAGGAAGGAGAATCTCTTGTACATGGAATCTATCTTCATTTCTCCATGTGTATCAGACTTTTCTAGTTGCCATTTTGTCTAGCTTCAAGCAGAATTTGTTGAAACTGCCCTTCCGTGGACTTACTTGTAGTTTTAGAAAGTTGATTTTGCTCTTTATTGCTTTCAGTAGAATAATTTATGTTATTTCCATAATTAGCTTCACCCCTTTTAATTTCCGCTCACTGTCTTAGCAGCTCATCTATGCTCAGGATGAACCTAGAGAAAACACAAGTGCTGTGATCACAGTGGCTTTGTGAGGGAGGGACACCTAACTAATTCCAGACATCTTGACATAAAGATAAAAGTAGGAGATAAAGACATACATATTTTCCAGCAGCAAGAATGCTTGGGCGAAAGCACAGAGATAAAAGAGTGTCTGTTTGTGAATTAGAGGAAGTTTATTTTTACCCATCATGTTTGGTGCATAAAGAGAAGTGAAAGAAGTAAGAAGGGCTGGGCGCGGTGGCTCACGCCTGTAATCCCAGCACTTTGGGAGGCCGAGGCGGGCGGATCACAAGGTCAGGAGATTGAGACCATCCTGGCTAACACGGTGAAACCCCGTCTCAGCTAAAAATACAAAAAATTAGCCGGTCGTGGTGGCGGACGCCTGTAGTCCCAGCTACTGGGGAGGCTGAGACAGGAGAATGGCGGGAACCCGGGAGGCGGAGCTTGCAGTGAGCCAAGATGGCGCCACCGCACTCCGGCTTGGACGATGAGCGAGACTCCGTCTCAAATAAACAAACAAACAAAAAGAAATAAGAAGACAAGAGAAATTGGGGGCAAGATTATAAAGAAACTTTAATATAAGTCATAATGGAAAATAAGACCATAGATCCAAACTTAAAGTTAGGCTCTTCTGGTTGTCTGAATTAAGGAAAAAAATTAAGAGGGTCTCACTGAGCAAAAGTTGGGTGATTCTACCCCGCAGTTCCCCAAAACAACAAAATGCAGCCTTCCTTATATACAGTGGGACCCATTCAGAAATTGGATTATGATACTCATATAGGGAGTTCTTCCAATCACAGGTTGCCAAACTTAAAAAGGTCCTTTGAAGTGGTGCTGATAACATACATTTCTAAGCAATCACACTATTTTTCAAATCTATTTTAAAAATCAGGGTCCTGGCAGTTTTCTGAGTTGCTAGCATTCTTTGGTTTACATTTCATATTGATCTGATTTTATGGTACAGAATTCTTTACAAATTCTGAGAAGTATAATTTATTTAGATTATTTTTGTAATACATGATGTACATATTTGTGAAGTGATAATTTATTATATTGATATGATTTGTAAAGATAAAATCAGTGGAATTGTGATATAGCCTTAAACTCGCTTTTCTTTATGCTAGAAACATTTGAAGTATTGTCTTCTAGCTAGTTTGAAACATATAATCGATTACTGGAAACTGTAGCCACCCTAATTATCAAGCACTAGGTCTTATTATTGGAAGCTTGATTGGAAACCATTGTTTGTGCATATATAATATAACATTTCTAAGATTTTGTATGTTGTAGATATGACACACCTTAGTTAAAACAAAAACAAAAGTATGTAGATTCAATATTTTTGTGGATATTATTCATTGTGAATTTATCTTGTAGAATTCATATGAAAACACATTTGATTTTAGAGCAGTTATACAAATTACAAAAGCCTGATGCATTCAGAATCAAATAAGCAGAAATAAGCATAGGAAAGATAACCTTGAGCCCATACTCTTTCATGGAAACTTTCTAAGGTATAAAAATAAAACAAGCCAATAGCATTATAGAAAATGTGATATCCAAATAGAATTGTTTATAAATAGAATGTTTTACAAAGTTTCCATGAGGCATCAGCTGTTCTTTAACCCCTTGCATGTTGACATTTTCCAGCCCACTAGCTAAATTAAGGCTTAGGAAAAAATTACCTATGCATTGTATTTTTATGTGACTGTTAATCTATTTTTATATGCTCTGGACATACAGCATCAGTTCCAGTATAAACGTATCAAAAGATACGCACGCCCTATACACACAACACATGTATGTGGGCAAACGTAAGAAAGAATATAAAATGCTTCTTTTACTTCTATGTCGCAGAAAAAAAACTGTAACAAAACAAAAGTTTAATATGAGTAGAGTGAGCCAGCCTGCTTGGTTTTCTGGATTTGTTGCAGTTTAAGCTTATTGTATTAATCTGGTTAAAAATAGTGCCCTCATATATGTGCTCAAAAGTGTCCCACTTTAGATGATCAATTCCATGGCAATTCCAAGTAAGAGGCAAGAACTGATCAGTTATTTGTGAGTTACTATAGCAGTCAGAGGAAGCTAGATTAAATATGTTTGAATGTATTTGTTATCTATCAGAGAGAATTCCATTCAGTTAAAACCAGATTTCAGGACAATTAATATTTAAAGACTGTTTCATCTGCCCAAGCAGCAGTATCACTCTTTTAAAATTAGCTATGTATTATTATTTTTCTCTGCCCATCTATTTCTTTCTCCCTGTTACACACACACACACACACACACACACACACACACTCCAGTTGTAGTTTGATACACAACAATAATTTGGCTCGTATCATTACAGTTTAGTAAATATAATAAGCCTAGAAACAAGGAAAACAGTCTTCATTTTTCATATAAAAATGCCAATCAGTTCCCATGATCCTGAAGCAAACACCTTTGTTACTTCCTCTTCACAATAGGCACAAAGAATAAACAAAAAACGGTAGTTCTGGTGAGAAATGCTTTTCTGGCCATGAATGTTCAAGGGGGAAAATGAATACAGGCATTTCTTTGCAAAAGCATGTTAATGTTAATTTTTTTCCCTTTTCTTACATTAATTTAAATGGATCATATATACTTGTACTTGAGGATACACTCACATATACCCCACAATCAAAATGCATTAACATTTAATATAACTTTAATTATTGTAATTTTTCCAAGGTGTTTGATGTGTTTGTATAGTGTTCTCTTGGTGTTTTGTCTTGTCCTTTGTACCTGCTGTATATGCCTTAGGAGATGAAAACGTGCTGATTACTTCTCTGTGATAGTTTGATGATCACCCTTGAAGTCAGGGGAAAAAAATTAAATGGTTTGTTCCCCAAAAATCAGTTTCCTCTTCAGATGTTTAGGAAAAATGATTCCAAAGTCAATCTGAATAGAAATGTTCTGTATTTTTTTTTTTTTTAGTGGCTAATGGTGGATTGGAGAGACCCCTTTTTGTGTGTATGAATTTAGTGTTTAGGAAACATTGTGTATGTAGAGCTCACCATTGTATCAGGCAATGCTGGAAAATTCAACTTGGTGTCAGAAATATAAACTAAAATGTCAAGAACCTAAGATGTGCAAAACGTTTGGCACTTCCGCCACTCGCAGAAAAGACTTTTATTTTGGCAGTGCCCCTAAAATGACTATTTTTACAAAACCCATAACACATGCAAAGAGCACAGATGTTAGATTTAAGCAGTCAGGAGTTCTAATCCGACAGCTCCTAACTTACTAGCTGTGTGCCCCTGAAAATATTTTTCAGATCCTGTGTCACTTGTAAAATGGTTCAAATGAGTTATTGATGTCAAGGTCTCATTACAATACCTGGCATATAGTAAGGATTCCATAAATGGGGAATATTCTTTGTGGAATATTTCTGAATAGAGAGACTGTCTGTCATACATCTTGCAGTGCCCCCTGCCCCCCGACCTTGGTTGCTAAAGGAGCTTGTAATACAGAGAATAGCTAGAGCTTGTCACCCATTCAAGATTCTTTTTTACAAGTCAGACAAGTCAGTGAATCAGTACTCATTCATCTTCAACTTCCACCTGCAGACAATGTTAAACTGACAAGCATGTCCCTCTCTTACCCTCCTCGTGGACAAACTGACAGGTCTCTAAAACAGTTTCTATTTTCTCAAACATCTGCTTTTCCTATAATCATTATAATTATTTTTGCTGGGCAGATGTGGATGTGACCTTGGCTTTGGGAAAGCAGATTTCAAAATGTTCATAGAGAAAAAATAGGTATGATCCCACGGCAGAGAGATTCTTAAAATATATATATATATAATTCTGATTTTCAAATCACAATTCCAATGAGAACGAATTAGGGACAGAAGGATTAGTCATCACAGCTACTAGATAAATTCTGAAAAACTTTTTAGAAGATAATCCAAGCACAGACTGACCTCATATTTTTTAAAAAAGATAAATTTGAGAGGGTGGAGGTGAAATAGAGTCAGAGAAAAATCCAATAAAGTCCAAAAATTTCCAAAGGAGAATAATAAGATTTTAAAAGCATTGCCTAGAAGCTGATGTCAGTCTCATATATGACAGAGAAAAGGCAGAGCCATTAAAACTGAATTTTATTTTCAGCCCTGTTAGAAAAGATTATAAATAAAATGGAAGGTACAGAGATAAATTTAAAATGCCTGAGAGGAAGACATAGTAACAGCTGATCAGTTTTAATTCAAGTAGTTTCCTAGAATGCTCATAATAATTGTAATAGTAATAATAGTAAACACATTGGGTTTGGTATCTGCCAGGCACTTTTCTAAGGGTTTTACATGTTTAATATTTATTACAACCCCATGAGATAGGTTTTTTGTATTATCACCAGTTACATGAAGAATTAAAATACAGAGAAGTTAAAACAACCACAATTTACTCAAAGTCGTGGAGTTTGAATGTGTCACAGCTGAGATAGTGTAGGGCTGTAAACAGAAAATTGAATTTCCCACCTTTTGTTTATTTTGAATGGGATAAAAACTTTTCCCCAGCAGACTTTTCCCGAATCGGGTCTTCTTGGTACTTGACAGAGATGATAAGACCGCCATAGATTGCCTTATATCAAGCATGACATTCCTTAGAGCAGAAGATGAGCCCAGCACCCTCAGGAACAGGTGCCCTCTTAAAGAAGGTGAACAGGATCCTGGGTAGGCAGTGAGGAAGAAGGAAGACAGTCTCCAACAAAATGTCCTTGCTATTTTTAACAGTGAGCATTAAATTTAGTTTTCTGGAATTTAATAGAAGGAAAGAATACAAATAAAGCTGAAAGATTTGATAATTTCAGATAATGATTTCTTTAGTACAAGAGTTACTCGTTTTTCAAAACAGAAATGGAATTTTGTTTCTAATAAATAGAAACTAAGAGGCTGGGTTCTTTAATTTTTTATTTTCAAGTTTGGTATGTTTGCACTCTCTTCTATGATAATGATTCTACCAGTTTAAAATGTTTATGTCTTAATGTAATACTCATTAACATCTTTTTATCATTCTTTAGTTATTTAGGTGAATAATCAATTACCTGGATTACATCAATATATTATCCTTGTACCTTTGTATTGATTCTCTTATGTATTGTATTTCTAATGTTTTGAAATTTTGACTGATTTCCAGACAATATATGGGTTTATCTCCTTAAATTCTTCAAATAGGGCATGGCTCTTATTCATGAACTCATTTTTTCCCTCCCCAATAGCCCTCAATGATCCCACTCAAATAAATATAAATAGATGACATGCACTGCTTTTCATACTTCTGTCTGAAACCCTCCACAATTATGCTCCAAGATTGGATGTACTGATTTCTAGATGAGTATAAAAAGTGAGCTTCTGGCAGTGTGATGATTCCTCAAAGAGTTAAAAACAGAACTATCATTTAACCCAACAATTTCATTACTGGGTATATATCCAAAGGAATATAAATCATTCTACTATAAAGACTCATGCATGTGTATCTTCACTGCAGCAGCATTTACAATAGCAAGGACATGGAATCAACGTAAATGCCCATCAATGACAAATTGGTTACAGAAAATATGGTGCATATACACCATGGAATACTATGCAGAATGAGATCCTTTTGGGAACATGGATGGACCTGGAGGCCATTATGCTTAGCAAATTAATGCAGGGACAGAAAATCAAATACTGCATGTTCTTACTTATAGGTGGGAGCTCAATGATGAGAACATGTGAACACAAAGAGGGGAACAACAGACGCTGGGGCCTACTTGAGAGTGGAGGATAGGAGGAGGGAGAGGATCAGAAAAAAGTAACTATTGAATACTAGACTTAGTACCTGAGTGACGAAATAGTCTGTATAATAAACCCTTATGACATGAGTGAGAATTTACTTATATTGCAAACCTGCGCATGTACCGCAAACCTAAAATAAAAGTTTTAAAAAGTTAGCTTTTGAATATAGATGGAAAAATCTTCCATAAAATATTGGCAAATCAAATTTCACAATATATAAAAATAAGTATAAACCATGACCAAGTGGGATGTATTTCAGATAGGCAAAGCTGGTTCAACAATTTAAAATCCACTAATGTACCCTATCACATGAACAGGCTGAAGAAGAAAAAAAAATCACGTGATGATATCAATAGCTGCATAAAACACATTTGATGAAATCTTACACCAATTCGTAATAAAAACTCTAGGTAAACGAGTAATAGAGTGGAACTTTCTCAATAAAGAATATCCACAAAAATCCTATAGCTAACATCATATACAATCAACTCAAAACATGCATGTTGAATTTCTACGCGCACCGGAAGACGGAGGTCCTCTTTCCTTGCCTAACGCAGCCATGACTCGTGGTCCCAAGAAGCATCTGAAGCGGGTAGCAGCTCCAAAGCATTGGATGCTGGATAAATTGACTGGTGTGTTTGCTCCTCGTCCATCCACCGGTCCCCACAAGTTGAGAGAGTGTCTCCCCCTCATCATTTTCCTAAGGAACAGACTTAAGTATGCCCTGACAGGAGATGAAGTAAAGAAGATTTGCATGCAGCAGTTCATTAAGATCGATGGCAAGGTCCGAACTGATATAACGTAGCCTGCTGGATTCATGGATGTCATCAGCATTGACAAGACGGGAGAGAATTTCCGTCTGATCTATGACACCAAGGGTCGCTTTGCTGTACATCGTATTACACCTGAGGAGGCCAAGTACAAGTTATGCAAAGTGAGAAAGATCTTTGTGGGCACAAAAGGAATCCCTCATCTGGTGACTCATGATGCCCGCACCATCCGCTACCCCGATCCCCTCATCAAGGTGAATGATACCATTCAGATTGATTTGGAGACTGGCAAGATTACTGATTTCATCAAGTTCGACACTAGTAACCTGTGTATGGTGACTGGAGGTGCTAACCCGGGAAGAATTGGTGTGATCACCAACAGAGAGAGGCATCCTGGATCTTTTGACGTGGTTCACGTGAAAGATGCCAATGGCAACAGCTTTGCCACTCGACTTTCCAACATTTTTGTTATTGGCAAGGGCAACAAACCATGGATTTCTCTTCCCCGAGGAAAGGGTATCCGCCTCACCATTGCTGAAGAGAGAGACAAAAGACTGGCGGCCAAACAGAGCAGTGGGTGAAATGGGTCCCTGGGTGCCATGTCAGAGCTTTGTATGTAATTAAAAATATTGTGGCAGGATAAAAAAACAAAAAACAAACAAAAACAAACAAAAAAAACACATGCATTTTCAGGGCAACACTCAGCAGCACCTGGCCGGGAATACATTTACTGTGTGCCAGAAAAATGGGAAGAGATTTCACGGTTGGTCCAAATGGGAAGATACAGAGTTCAGCCATAGTTATAGTAAAGACACCTTGGTGAACTCCCTGGGAATGTACTTGAGGTCCCAGAAAAGCCATGTTTATGAGTAAGGACAGTTTTCTATATATCAATTTAATGCGAAAATTTCTCCTTTTTTTTTTTTCTTTTTGAGATGGATGGAGTCTTGGTCTGTTGTCCAGGCTGGAGTGCAGTGGTGCAGTGTTGGCATGCTGCAACCTGCACCTCTCAGGTTCAAGCAATTCTCCCACCTCAGCTTCCTGAGTAGCTGGGATTACAGGTGCCTCCCACCATGCCAGCCTTATTTTTGTATTTTTAGTAGAGACGAGGTTTCACCATGTTGGCCAGGCTGGTGTTGAACACCTGATCTCTGGTGATCTACCCACTTTGGCCTCCCAAAGTGCTGGGATTACAGGTGTGAGCCACCACACCTAGCCTCTCATCTTTAATAAAGTCTAAAACCAAGACGTGACAGGTCAAGTTGACTCACTGGCAGTCTAACTGCCTGCCAGAAAAAAACTTGACAATAATTATAGGAAGATGACATAATACAGAACATCCATAACGTCCCACCTACAATATCCAACAATCAATTAAAAGTACTATATATGTGCAAAGAAGTTGCAAACAGTAATTAACAATCAAAAGACAAAATGGATAATAGAAACAGGCTCAGTGATGATCCCGTTACTGGCAGTGTGACTTTGGGAAGCTCTGAGCTTCAAGTTTCAACATAGAAAATACAGTTAAATGAAATGAAATCCTGTAGATTTGCTGTAAGAATTAAATTCATTAATTGTATGTGGAAGTGAATTATCATGATAAAGTTCCCTATTATATGATTGCCACTAAGGAACCGCACAGGAAACAATAAAAAGGAAGAAGAGATTCTGGTCTAACAGCAACTTATTCTTAAAAATAACTCAGTTTTAGTTGCATTTATTGTAAGAGAGACAATATAGTTTATTAATTAAGGGTTTGATAGTCAGAACTAGCTGTGAGCAGATTTCTGAATCTCTCTGACCATCATTTTTCTCAAATATAATTGAGAATTATGATGGTACCTGTCTTGAGGGTGTTGAGACACGACTGGAGAGTAGAAAACATACAAGAGGTTAGCATAGTTCCTGAATAACTGAAGCCAGCAATGTGTAGACTGCTAACAGAAGCTTTACGTGTTAAGAGTCTAGACTGATAGAATTATAATGTTCCAATGACAAGCAGTAGTAAACCCCAATGAACTATTCTGAAAGTAGATGACATATTTAAAAATGTACACCGACAGGCTTGTCTGACTAGGCAATAGGAGTAGTTGAAACAACTGGAGATGGTGACATTGGAAAATGAAGAATACAGGGTGAGAAACATTTGGGAAGCTTTTAGGTTGAAGAGGGATCAGATTTATTCTGTGCTGCTCTAAAGGCAGGGCTGGGACTGGTGCAAAACACTGTGGTGAGGCAGCTTTCATCTCAGTATTAGGAAGGACTTTTAAACAATTAGAGGAATTCAGTGATAACATGGTTTGACTTAAGAAGTAGCAATTGCCCTGTCTTCAGAAACTTTTAAGCAGATGTTGATTGATTCCTGCCCAGGGTCATTATGGAGGAAATTCCTGCACTGGGTAGGATGTTGGACTAGGTGGCCCCTATGTCCCTTCCAGCATTAAGATATAAATATGTGGAAATTCCATATATGGACTGTTTTGTTTTTTTTTTTTTCAGTTGTACTCAGTAGCTTTTTCTCCATGTGGATTAAATGGATATCAATTCCTCATTATTTCGAGGTGAGTCAAAGGAAAATAGCATGTACAACAGCACAGCAGCCCAAACAGTTCATCATGCATTTTAAAAACACAAGTCAGTGAAGTAGGCAATTTCAAAGGGGACCATATCATTGCCAGAATGCTCCCAAGAAGCCAACTGCTCCTGGAAAAATACATTACGTTTCCCAGTTTGGCACCTGAGCCTTGCGATTGCTGTCCAAGGAGTGAAGAAGAATGGGTTTATAGGCAGCCATAAATAACTAAGGCACTGCAATTCTGAAAATGGGTCAATTTCTTCCTTATGATTCAAGACCCAAATGGGAGTGAGCTACTGTTCCAGCCTGAAAGGAAGAGAACTTTAACTACCCATTTTCGAAAATCAAATGAAAGTAACTAAGAACTCTATTATTCAATCAAGTGTTCTGCAAAATTCTTCACAGTAAATCTTGAGTATGCTTTTATCTTAAAGATATGGAGAGGAAGAAATAGAGATGCTTTGAATGGGATTTCCAGGAATGTCAGTCAGCAAGAGGGAATATGCATACTATTTAGCCATGTCTATATAGTCTGATGTTACATTTATGTTCCTCCAAGGACAATGCAACATATGTGTGGAACTTGTTTGGAAACCTGCCCTTTTGGACAAAGAAATATCCATGACTCAGCCCCCTAAAACTCTTCCAGAATTTTGGCATTCTAAAAATGCATCTTGTCCTCCATGTGGAATTTTGTCCTTCCTAAATTCATTCACTAAATAATCTTTTATTGTGCCTACTATATTCTGGGTATTTTTACTAAGTGTTTAGTATTCAAAAATAAATAAGACCCCATTCCTGGCCATTACAGATGCAAAAAGCAGTACTCATCTCCAGTGGTCTTTTTTAAAGTCCTATGACTAAATTTTAAAAATATATGACATACATACATATAACATAGAGACCAATATGTTGTTGTTGTTTTTTTTTTTTTTTTTGAAATGGAGTCTGGCTCTGTCACCCAGGCTGGAGTGTAATGACGGGATCTCAGCTTACTGCAACCTCTGCCTCCCGGGTTCAAGTGATTCTCCTGCCTCAGGCTCCTGAGTGGCTGGGATTACAGGCATGCGCCGCCATGCCTGGCTAAATTTTGTGTTTTTAGTAGAGACGGGGTTTCACCATGTTGGTTAGACTGGTCTCAAACTCCTGACCTCGTGATCCGTCTGCCTCGGCCTCCCAAAGTGCTGGGATTACAGGTGCGAGCCAGCGCGCCCGGCCAAGACCAATATGTTTTAAAATAACTCACAGCAGGATAATGTTTTCCTCAGTCTTCTCAAGGTAGATTGGAGCATCTATTCCAAAAAGCCCTTCTCCCTCCCCTTCTGTGCCCATGTTCAGTCCTTAGATATTATCTTATAGACCTTCTGAATGCTACATGAAAATAAAGATAGGCTGACCTTTCTCCTTGCTTCAGGAAAATAACAGTCTGCCCAGTAACGTGCCCGACACTCCTTCAAAATGCAGATAACCGAATTTAAGATTTTTAAATTCTTAAACCATCACCTCCAAACTATCTTTGTTATAATCTGCAGGTGCTTGGAGAAAATTATTACTTAATGCAGAAGATACATGTAAACGGTAAAGAAAGAAATCATTAGTGGCACATATTCCATTTCCTTTAAGACAGTGGTTTTTAAACATCCAATTTCCCTATAGAGGATTTTAAAATGCTATATATTGCCTGACCTCTCCATCAGCAATTGAGTCATTTGATATGGCAAGATCCTGTGTGACTTTGCATATTTTTTCACTGTACCTGTATGTCTCCAGATTATTCTGATGTTTGTTCATCTGGTTTAGGAGCTATTTTCTTCCTTCCTTCCTTCCTTCCTTCCTTCCTTCCTTCCTTCCTTCCTTCCTTCCTTTCTTCCTTTCTTTCTTTCTTTCTTTCTTTCTTCCCAGGCTGGAATGCAGTGGTGCAATCTCAGCTCACTGCAACCTCCACCTCTCAGGTTACAGTGATTCTCCTGCCTCAGCCTCCCGAGTATCTGGGATTACAGGCGCCCAATGCCATGCCTGGCTAATTTTTGTATTTTTAGTAGAGTCTGGGTTTTGCCATGTTGGCCAGGCTGGTTTTGAACTCCTGACCTCAGGTGATCCACCAGCCTCGGCCTTCCAAAGTGCTGGGATTACAGGTGTGAGCCACGATGCCTGACCAGGAGCCATTTCTTAAGGCAGTGTTTATTAACCCTGGGTGCAAGTTAGAATGACATGGGAACTGTTAGAAATTGTGACATCTAGGCTGCGCCTCAGACTCCTTTGTGTACTGAACATTGCTGTATCCTTGCTACAATGGAACTGAGTATTATGACAGGAGTCTTCTGGCATGCAAGGCCAAGGATACTTATTATCTGGCCTTTTACAGAAAATTTTGTTGATCGCTGATCAAGGAACCATAATAGCGAATTAAACCTAGGATGAATAGCTTTCTAAAACTACATATGTGTCTCTAATTTACCAAATCATACACTCCACAATTGACAACTTATGGTGAGCAATTGGCGATTGGAGGGGGGGAACTACTGTCTTCACCATTTTTCACTATTTGGTCTCTATAAGAAATCATTACCTGTCCCATTCTGCCCTTTAAAAATCAGTAACTTGCAAACGAATTGAGAAATTTTAAAAGTCTATGAGGTCAAACACAGCTCTGTTTCACTGAAGGGGATTAAAGAGCATAAAGTTCCAGTTAAGAGGAGTAAAATTAGGGATCTATTGCACAGCATCTATTGTTAATAATAATGCAATGTAAATTTCAAAATTAATGTAAGAGTAGATATTAAAGATCATTTAAAAAGATAAGTAGGTGGGTGATGGATATATTAGATTTATTTAATATTTCGATAATGTATACATATGTCAAAATATCACATTGTACCCAATAGATGTATACAGCTATTTTTAGTCAATTAAACATTAAAAAAAAGTTTAAGAGCTAGACTGCCCTATAGTACTGAGTATTTGAAATAATCTTTTGATTGCCTGTTTAGCATCACTGTTATCTGAAGCTGTTCTTTGCTTTTTGAATATGCTAAGCTCTTTTCATACATTGGTTAAATATTATTGTAAGAAATATAATTTTTGAGTAGGTATTAAAACTGGAATCCTTTCTCACAATTTTAAGGGGAAAAATCCATAGCAACAAAATAGCCTAAGTCTTTGCCTGTTAATTAAATGTAAGTTAATGGCTGTGTAGGAAAACAAAAAATGCTACCTTACGTAGAAAATTTAATTAGCTCCAAAAGAACATAAGTCAAAGACTCCTGCATTAGTATTCTGTTGCTGCTGTCACAAATTACCACGAAGTTAGTGGCTTAAAACAACACAAAATTTATTACCTCACAGTTCTGCACTCAGAGTCTGACATGGGTCTTACTAGGCTAAACTCAGGGTGTTGACAGGGCAGACATTTCCTTCTGGAAGCTATAGGGCAGAACTTGCTTCCTTGCCTTTTCAGCTTCTAGAAATAGTCATATTGGCTTGATTCATAGACCCCTTCCTCCACCTTCAAAGACCTCCTCATGTGACAATCACTCTGACCTTCCTTTCTGACTCTCTCACTTTTAAAGACCCTTGTGATTATGTTAGGTTTGCCCAGAGAATCCAGGATAATCTATTTTAAGATCAGCTGACTTGCCACCTTCAATCCATTTGCAACCTTAATTTCCCTTTGCCATGTAGTATGTACCCTACATATGTTACAATATGTAGTATACTCACAGTTTTCAGGGATTAGGATATAGGCATCTTTAAGGGCCATTATTACAATCACAAGTCCAATTGTAGTATTGGTCAGGGAGGGAATGAGTGAATTTACCCTATCTGAAGACCATTCTCCTTTTTCTAAGAAATTCCCCATTGTCTGAATCTGGGTAAAAACCAGAACCCCAGTTCCCTTTCTAGAAACGCCACTTCTCTCACCCTTGACAGCTAGAACACAAGCCAACCAGCTGCACCCACCCTGGACTTTGAATCTTGGCGGAGCACTTTAATATTATGGGGATAAACATTATTCATGGTGGCAACGGTAATAGTGGCTGTGAGAATTGTGAGATGTGTGGCAAAGGTAGCAGCACCAGGAATTTAGATGTGATGGGCTTTAGCATTTAATAGCAGCAGTACCAGAAGTGTGGTATTGTCAAAAGTCACCTAACGAGAATGTTCTCAGGGGATGACTGTGCCCATGCTTATTTCACCTTGGGCAATACTCATATTTCTTGCCTACATTGATTATCAGTCATTTTTGGCACCTGGTTCTCTAAGCCGTGAACTACCCATATCCCTGTAATTCATTTCTTTTCTTCTTAAATTAACCAGAATCAGGTTCTGTGGATTGTAACCAAGAATCTTTGCTGATTGATATTCTTTTGAGTAAGATCCTTCAGGAAAATTTTATTTTCAATGGCTTGCTCTCTGTAAGAACATCTGATTTATAAATTAGGAAACTTAGAGCAAAGAACAAGTTGTCAGAATAATGGCACAGCTTCATTGGTCAAGTAGGAGCTAAGACAGCTGACAATCTGGTGGGAATGCCCTTTATGCAGATGACAGGGGAATCAATATAGAGGTCTTAGAACAATGGTAGAACTAGGCTTGGGTTGGGCCAAATTTGATAACTGAGGAGGTAAATTTACAATGTGAAATAACAGCAGCAGAAGCCCAGGGGAGAAAGATTACTTTTTGTAAAAAATTATACTTTAAGTTCTGGGGTACATGGGCAGAACAAGCAGATTTATTACATAGATATACATGTGCCATGGTGGTTTGCTGCACTCATCAACCCATCATCTACATTAGGTATTTCTCCTAATGCTATCCCTTCCCTAGCCCCCATCCCCTAACAGGCCCCGGTGTGTGATGTTCCCCTCTCTGTATCAATGTGTTCTCATTGTTCGACTCCCACTTATGAGTGAGAACATGCAGTGGTTGGTTTTCTGTTCCTGTGTTAGTTTGCTGAGAATGGTGGTTTCCAGCTTCATCCATGTCCCTGTAAAGGGCATGAACTCATTCTTTTATATGACTGCATAGTATTGTATGGTGTGTATGTGCCACATTTTCTTTATCCAGTCTATCGTTGATGGGCATTTGTGTTGGTTCCAAGTCTTTGCTGTTGTGAACAGTGCCGCAGTAAACATACATGTGCATGTGTCTTTATAGTAGACTGATTTATATTCCTTTGGGTATATACTCAGTAATGGGATTGCTGGGTCAAATGGTATTTCTGGTTCTATAGATCCTTGAGGAATCGCCACACTGTCTTCCACAATGGTTGAACTAATTTACACTTCCATCAACCGTGTAAAAGTGTTCCTATTTCTCCACATCCTCTCCAGCATCTGTTGTTTCCTGACTTTTTAATGATCACCATTCTAGCTGGCGTTAGATGATATCTCATTATGGTTTTGATTTGCATTTCTCTATTGACCAGTGATGATGAGCTTTTTTTCATATGATTGTTGGCCTCATAAATGTCTTCTTTTGAGAAGTGTCTGTTCATAATCTTCGCCCACTTTTTGAGGTGGTTGGTTGTTTTTTTCTTGTAAATTTGTTAATGTTCCTTGTAGATTCTGCATATTAGCCCTTTGTCAGATGGGTAGATTGCAAAAATTTTCTCCCATTCTGTAGGTTGCCTGTTCACTCCGATGCTAGTTTATTTGGCTGTGGAGAAGCTCTTTAGTTTAATTAGATCCCATTTGTCAGTTTTGGCTTTTGTTGCCATTGCTTTTGGTGTTGTAGTCATGAAGTCTTTGCCTATGCCTATGTCCTGAATGATAATGCCTAGTTATTATCTCGTCCTAGATAATCAAGTAAGTCATAGGAGAAAAGCTGTATTTGGAAGGACAATAAGCAGAATTCGGCTACCTAGAGAAGGTGGCAAGCAGGTTTGAGGTCACAACGTTGCTCCAGTGCCAAAAGTAAGTCACAGGTTTCAAGGAAACCAGGAGACCAGGCCCATCTCATGGCCTGTGCCAGCACATTGGAAATGAAGAAGTTTTTGGGCACACAAGAATCACTCACAATGAGATAGACACTGAGTAGATGCCAGGTATATTAATTCTATGGCACTGGTAAACTGACGTTCTTACTCTAATTTTTGCAATCACTTTGAAATTGAGCTAAGTTGAGCCCCTGGTAGAAGGGAGTCCTCTCTTTCATTTGGCCAGGGTTTGAGATGAAAGTGACTGATGTGCAGCTTGCTTAATAAATATCTTGATAGTATTCTCATTTGAAGATAATAGAAGCTGGGCAAAATGTTCTCAGCAGACTAGAAAACAAATTCTTTTAGCATTCAAGTTTTGTCATCTTTTCGGAACACCATGCCAGGCTGGTCTTGGTACTTGAATGCTCTTGGATTCAAGCAGGTTGGAAGGCATTCTGAAAATGTTCTGAATCTCACACACAGAGTTAATATCAGATTTAGACAACAACAAGATAAAATGTATTAATATTAGGAGGGCAACACAAAAGGACGCTCAGATAACTGCAGCAGAGAAGCTATCAGTTTGGTAAACCAATTGGCTTTTAGTGGTGATGACGTCATAGCTCAACTCAAGTCTGAGACATGATATAGCCACATGGATAACAACATCGTAGCGGAAGATTCATGTAGCACTGGTGCATAATTTACCAGATTTTGACAGTGACTAGAGACCTACAAACTCTCATTCCTCCTATGTATTCCTCAACCTCTACAAAGCAATGTTATTTTTTCTCTGACCCCGTGGGATTCTCTGCCTTCTTTGGCATGGGTTTTCCCTGGTTGTGTTTTCAGGATACTCTGAAGGACGCAAACAATCGCATTATAACAGAAAGGACACAATCTTCATTCACGTTCCCATTAGGTTAAATGCACCTCAATTATGTTTCTTGTCCTCCTGTTGTTTGTTGTTATTACCCTTCCTGTATTTGTTCCCAGACACCTTAAAAACATGAGTCACAATCACTTTTTAGGTGTTGGGAAGGTGGGTAAGAGGAAGGAGAGTTGGTAAGAGGGCACGGAGAATTCGGCCTTGTTTCCTGTGCTGCATTGATCAAACTTAAATGTTATCCCAGGATTTGTGTGTTAAATCTGTGGCAGATGTATTTTCATTTGTGTGTTTAATTGCTTCATGCATATGCATAATCTCTGGGAACACTATATTGTGATAACCCACTTTGAATGTCAAAGGACTTTTTAAAAGCCCTCAGTATCCCACCCTTTTTGCTTAAGATGATTCCTTGGAAGTAGATTTATTATTTATACAATGAAAAAAAGATCAAAAAGTTATTATTTACTAGGAATATATATGTGTCTTCTCCTAGTAAGTATGAGTGTGTGTGTGTGTGTGTGTGCAAACATACACAGTGTTTACAGTATATGAGCCAACCATGCGGCAACAGCCCTAATGATATGGAATTTTACAAGGAAGGATATTTAATCTAGATTTTTACCATTATCTTGACTGGGAGCAGCAAACTTTTCCTGTAAAGGTCAGGCGGTAAATATTTTTGCTTTGTAGATCACATGCTATCTGTGACATAGTATAAAAGAAGTCATAGACAATACATAAATAAATGTGTGTGCGTATGTTACAGTAAAACTTTTGTTTTCCTTTTTATTTTTTTTTTGCAAACACAGGTTCTTGGCCACATTTGGACCACAACCTGTAGTTTCCCAGCTGCAGAGCTTGGTTCTTATACTCAGTTAGGGTGTGACTCTCCAGGCACATATATGTAATAATTGGCAGAAGTTTTCTTTAAGGTGAAGCTTTATGAAAAAAACAAAAATAAGAAAAGGAAAAGCAAAATAACAGGTGGTTTTCAATTCACTGAAACCATCCTCTATAATAAGAATCACACATATTTATTAAAAACACATGACAAGGTACATAGAGCTGATTTCAGAATCAGTTTCCTTCTTTAAGTGACTGGAGCCAGCTCTTGAGCTGGGTAATAAAGAATGGCTCTGGGACATTCAGGCTGTGTGACCCACATGCTTTGGAGAGCACAGTTTCTGGCATCAATATAATTCTCATTGACCACAGATGCTTCTTAATATTTGCCGGTTTATTGCTGAAACAAGTACAGCAGATTAACAAAGGATTGTGGTCTTTTGGAACACTCTGGTCTCTCTATTAGATCAGTGTTTATTTTCAGTGTTTATTTGTATTCTGAAGATGAGTGGGATGGATATAGCAACTTTAGTTGGGAAAGCTACTTTTTTCTTGAAAACAGATTTGAATATAAAATCCTATTATACAGAAACATTACATACCATGTCTAAGAGTATTAAACACTTCCCAAACCACACTCTGTCAGACACAAGTAGAAGCTTGGGAAGCTAATTTTAATTACTGAATGTCCGGTATGTGTTATATCTCCTTGCCCAAGGACCCCTCAAGAAGAGAGAAGACCATATAGGCCTTACTACTCAAAGGGTGACCCATGGACCAGCAGCATCTACAGTATCAGGTAGCCTATTAGAAATGACAAATCTGAACATGATTCTCAAGGTTATTCATGTGCTTTTTAAAACTTAAGAGGCACTGGTCTACATAATCTATATTTCCAGTCATCTTACATCAGTTGTAGACATGACATGGTATAAATAATAAATGAATGAAGAAAAAGATGAATGAATGAATATTTAATGATTAAATGGACTAATGCTTCAATGGATATATACAATTAAATGAGTGAATGAATAAATAATTTTTCCTGAAATATGTAATCAAGTTTATAGAGTGTCTTGGTAGTTTTATGAAGATGAAATGAGGTGAGTTATGCGAAACATTAGTGAACTATAAAGACTTACACAAAAATATTCAGTGCCACATTTATAGTACATATCATCTCATGACACCTTAGTAATAATACAAAGAAGCCAGCAATCAATTTGCAGAGAGATGCTTCAATACTTGCATTGATTTATTTCGTGCGTAGCTTAAAATTCTTAGCCTTTATTGGTAAGAAGCATGGGAAAGTGTTCTTGAAGGACATTGGTTGGCGACTACACAAGTTATTGTGTGTAAGAACACTTCCAACTATTGTTCCTTCTGTGTGAATTGAAGAATGTTTTCCTGTGAGCACTCTCTCTCTCACACACACACTCCCCACACATACATACACTCCAACAAATCCACACAACTGTCAGTCTCTCCTTCATCTTGGTGTGGAGAAACACGGTATTTCCACCTTGGTGTACAACAGAAAAATCTTGGCTTAACAGTGTAATGGATTTAAAATTTTCAGTTTGAACAGATGACATTTTCAGTCCTTTGAGATGAAAAGCACACATTGTTCGGTTCAGAAATACCATAATCTTCCAAAACAGATTGTTCCTTCTGATATGAGTGTGCATAAAGGCTGATCCTAGGCAAAATTTAGTTCAGAGATATGGATAAAACTGCATTAACTCTATTTTAAAGATACACAACTGATTTTTATAGGTTTGGGGACCCATAGACTAAGGGACAGACAGAGTGGCAAATAATTAACTGACTCACCTAGCAGTGAGGAAGAACTAGGACATTCCAAAACTTACCTTGATTGCGTACATCACATATATAATAGGGAGCATACATTCAAGGTGTTTGTTTTAACTTCAGCACTTGTTTAGATTTCATACGGGCCAATAAAGGACCAAAAAGAGTTTATCTGTAATACATTAACAGTTGACTGAAAAGGGAAACAAGATTCAGAATGAAGTGAAATAATTCATGTGCACAAGTTTTCCAGGTAATTTATATGAAGAAGAAAAATCAGTACGAGTTTAAAAGCGGTAACTCAAAACAAGGCTAAACATTGATAAGGGCCAAGAATGGAGCCAAAGGCTATATTTCAGTTTGAAACTAAAGTCACATATTTAAGATATGAATATATTTATATGTAACACATATTAAAGAACACATTTTAAATGATGGTTTTGTTTTTATATTTCTGGGAGAATATCTGATTTTTTTAAAACACAAAGTTATTAGGTAAGTTTAACAAATTTCTTAGCCTTTTAAAATTACATTAAGTGCCATAAAAATTTTAAACTAGACCAAATTAATAAACCATTCCAGCTAGAAGACACAAAAGTCATAAATATGATAAGCAGTGTTAGACATCAAAATTATTCAAAGCTAAAAATAAGTGATATTTTGTCCCTGTCAACAAAATTTAAAATTGACCCTTGATCAATGCTAAAGATGGGAAAAAGCTGGAAAAGTTATTGAATGTCATTCACACTGTAGATTGATACACTCCTTTAAATTGCATTTCAAAAAAATAATAACCCATTCCTGGAAGTTCTCCTAAGATAAGAAAAAATTATAGAAAGTAGCTAATACAGCATTATATGTAATTGGAGTCAGAAGAAGCAAAATTCCTCACATTAGAATCACATAAATCTAATAAAATATTGCAAAACTATTGAAATAATTATAATGTTCCCCATGTAACAATATGAAAATGCTTAAACATTAAAAAGATTTAAAAATAAAGTAGAATCAATGAAGATTAAATCCTCAGAATAAATACAACAAAAAATGTGCAAACCCCACGTGAGAAAATATTTTAAACACTGTTTGTTTGAAGAATGTAAGAGTAGACTTAAATGCAAAAGCATTTGCTTGGGAAAATTAAACATTACAAGTTTTTTGTAATTACATTGCAAGCATTTGCTTGGAAAAATTCAACATTACAAGTATGTCAGAACTTCCTAAGTTAATTTATAAATCCTGTAAATTTAGCAAGTTATGTATAGGGCTAGATAAACTGAAAATAGTTTATTTAGATAAAACATGCAAAAATATATGGGAAAATATAAACAAAATGGGAAAAAGACAACTAGGTGAATTAGCTACAATCAGATGTACAGTAAAGTTTCCTTAATTAAAAATTGTGGTATCAGTATGCGAACAGACAAATAGACCAGTGGGAAAGAACAGAAAGTTCAGAAATAGACCAAATACACATAGAAATTTAATAAATGATAAAGGTAGCCTCTCATATCTCTGTGGTGAAGAAAGTCTTTTTTTTTTTAATTGTGCTAGCATAAGTGGATAACCATTTTGATTGAATTAACAAAACTGCATTTATGTTTCACACCATATACAAGAATAAAACAAGGATATAAATGTAAAAAACAAAAGTGTTTAATTTATATATGATAATATGGATGAGTTCCTTCTTGACCTTAGTATAAAAGAAGACTTTCTGTGAATCAAAATCCAAAGGCAATAGAAGAAAGATTGGTAAATTTCCCTACATAAAAATGAAAAATTTGCATCCCAAAAGCCACCAAAAGCAAAGTCAAAAAAGACAATTTGTAAACTGGGAGAAAATAATTGCAACATATATCTAAGACAAATAGCTACTATTCTTACGTATTAAAAATTCTGAAAAATTGAGGAACAAATATTTTACAGGCAAATGACCTGATAGAAACAGGAAAAAGATATGAAATGACAACTTTGAAAATAATATTTAAAAATGAGCATCCAACATTCAATAAAATATTAAAATTTGCTGATAATTAGAGAAGTATAAGTTGAAACAGGGATATCATTTTTATCTATTGGACTGACATTAAAATAGTGTCAGATACAATATATGACCCAATAATCACTTTCCTTGGTATTTTCCCAAAGGAGATGAAAACATGTTCACACAAAATCCTATACACAATGTTTGTGGTAACTTGGAAGCAATCAAGATATCCTTCAGTAGGTGAATGGATAAACTGTGGTGCACCAAAACAAGGGAATAATATTCACTGCTAAAAAGAAATGAGATTTCAAGTCTCGTTAATGCATTTATGGAGTAAACATAAATGCATATTACTAAGTGGAATAAGCCAGTCTTCAAAGGCTATCCACTGTATGATCCCAACTATATGACATTCTTGAAAGGATAAAACTATAAAGAGAGTAGAAATATCAGTGATTGACAGGGGTTTTGGGGAGGGAAGGATGAACAGGCAGAGAACAGGGGATGTTTAGGGCAGTGAAACTTCTGTGTCATACCATAATGGTGGATACATACCCTTGTATGTTTGTCCAAACCCATATGCAAAACTAAAAGTGAACCCTAATATCAACTGTGGGCTTTGGGTGATAATGATGTATTAATGTAGGTTCATCAATTGTAACAAATGTATCACTAGGGCGGGGGATGATGATCAAGGGAGAGGCTATTCCTCTCTGAGGCAGAGGTTATATAGGGCAAGGGTTCCCAACCCCTGGGCCGCAGACGGGTCTAGTCTGTGATCTGTTAGGAACTGGGCGGCACAGCAGGAAGTGAGCAGTGGGCCGGCAAGCATTACCGCCTGAGCTCCGCCTCCTTTTGGTTCCTCAGCAGCAATAGATTCTCATAGAAATGCAAACTCTGCTGTGAACTGCACATGTGAGGGATCTAAGTTACGTGCTCCTTACGAGAACCTAATGCCTGACGATCTGAAGGTGGAGCAGTTTTATTCCCAAACTGTCCACCCCCGTGGAAAAATTGTCTTCCAGGAAACTGGTCCCAAAAAGGTTGGGGACCCTTGATACCGGAAATCTCTGAACTCTCTGTCCAATTTTGTGGTGAACCCATAACTGCTCTGTGAGAAAGGCTGTGAGGAAATTGGCATTGCCATGCTTTGCTGACAAATATGCAACTTTGCACAATCACTCTGAAAGGAAATGTGGCACTATCTAATAAAACTACATATGCATTTGTCTTTTGACTCAACAATTCTGATTCTGGGAACCTACCCTGAAGATACACCTTTAGGAACCTACCCTGAAAAATGCATATCTCCAAGGTTATTCCTTGCAGTACTGTTTGATTGCAAAATATTGTGAAAACCTTTATGTCCATACCTAGAAAAATGATTGAATAAATTACAGTATATCCACTTAATTAAGGGCAATGAAGCTATTTTTAAAAATGTTCAGGATCTCTGTGGACTAATGGGGAGTGATTTCCAAACAGACTGATAAGGAAAATACATAAACGATTACCTTGCATATGCTACTGTTTATGTAACAAGGAAGAAAATCTAAAAAACTACTCATGAATCTACTCATTTACACAACAGAGATACAGAAAAAATAAACCAGAAATTATGAAGTTGGTACATAGAGAGGGATCACTGAAAGTAGTAGAAGTGATAAGTGAGTATGGGGTAGTAGAGAGGAGGTGGTAGTGGCACAACTTTGTGCGTATTCTTTTGTAGAGCTCTGGCTCTTAGAATTATAGTAATATGTCACATATCTCCCAATTATGCAGTTATTAAAATCAACCACAATATAGGGCAAGAACCTAGAAATGCAGTAAAACAGTACCAGAGGAGTCTGACTGTATTACAAATACAGTCCACTCTGGGGAAATGGAGAAGACAGTAACGAAAATAATAACTTTAGAAACAATGTTTTGACTGGATTCTGTAAGTCAAGAGATAAACAGATCTATAAACAAATACTCTCTATTTCTCACAGAAGTGTGTTAGCAATTCTGTAACAACTTTAAGTGTATATCATAGTCAAATAACAAATATGCACACATAACACACCAGAAACATAAATATATTTGAATAGATACACATATGTACACACAAAAACAGATGTGCATGTGTGCATGTGTGGGTTGGCATACACACATACATTTCCTAGCTCTGCTGAGAGGGCTGGGAGCAATGAAACTCTAGGAACAATGAGTACAACTAGCATTCAGATTTTGGTCTCTAAATACCATTCTTCTGTCAAAGGAACCAGGGCTCACTGAGGAAGTGGTTGATTCCAGGAACCGGGCCAGGAGAATACAAGATGAGCCGGAACAACTTGCAATGCCATGATAAGGGAGTTTTCGGAAAAGGGTGGGACATACCCGAAGAACATAGGAGCCAACTTGAAGGGAATCCTAATGGCCAAATATGGAACAACAATCTGAGCAACAAAATAACTAATAGTACTGGACCATAAGCCACAGGACAGAATAAATATCCATGAACCCATACTAATCTGAATAACTGAATAAGTAAAGAAATTGCAGAAAGGAGTCTGTTATTTGTTGCAGAAAAATTCTACTGATACATATAAAAAGAGGAAAAACAAAAAATTACTAGTGGACAAACACCATAATTATTGTTGCAGGCAAGACCCATCATTGAGTCCTAAAATTGTTGAGCACATTTTTGAGAACAGAATATTTACATGGCCTCAAAGTATCTTTCTCAGATTATTTATTATCTTGCCTAAGGTACAACAGGAAAATAGTAATTTTATAGTGGATGAACCCAGCAGATAACACCTTAACCAAGAGATCAGGTTAACATCACCCACTAAGACATAATATCACAAATCCCATGATATGATGCACTGAGAAAGACACAACTGTACTTCTGCCAAAAGTGTATAGCCTTATTCTAAGCATGAAAAGCTTCAGACAACTCATAATTAAAGACATTCTACAAAATAAATGCCCAGTAGTCATCAAGTGTGTCAGGATGACAAAGACAAGGAAAGATGAAGCACTGTTACAGTTGGAAGTAATCAAGGAGCCATATGATGTGGGATTCTGGATTGAAGTATTATACTGATAGTATTACACTTGGTTTTGATCATTTTAGTATGATTATCTAAGAAGCTCAAATTAGGGGATGCTGAGTGAAGGGTTATGGGAAGATTTGGTATTTTTACAACCTTTCTAAAAGTCTAAAATTAGATCATAGTCAAAAGTTAAAAATGAATCTATACTATGATTTATCATATCTACAGCTAAATAATTGGTGTTTAACATTTGGATAAAAACTGTAAAAGAACATAGAAGAGTCAAAACAGGTATTAGAATGACAGATACTCAGTAAATACACATATAAATATATACATATACATACGCGTGTGTGTTTGTGTGTGTGTGTCTGTCTGTCTGTGGTTCTGGAAATGGCCAGGTCATGTTAATCACTGCTTACTAGTATTTTTTTGGTAAAGGATAGGAACATCTGAAAGTTAAAACCCAGTGAGGATTTTGGAAATGCGAGTTTGTAATTCACAGAATCACAGTATCAGAGACTTCAAATTTGTCAGGAAAGTTAGAACAGCTTTGGCTGATATAATAAGATTTTACATGAGTAATTAAACACTAACCATTTGCCCTGGATCTCCCTTAATCTCCCATCTGCTGCCCTCATTTTAAGAACCATCTGACTCACTCTCTACCTTCATTTTCTGAAATGTTTTATGCATTCTTTATCTAAACCATCTAAGATGCTTCTCATTCTTTCAACTTCTTCCAACCTACTGTTGTCATCAGAGAGCTGCTCACTTTCAACATAGTACTGGGTTAACACCAAAAATCTATTTTTGGCCTAGAACCAAAAATCAATTTTAGGTGTCAGCTTAGTACTATATGTGCATTTTTATGGAGAATCCATGTTAGCATCAGGTGATCGCTAGTGGTGGAATTGCAGTTGCTGTAATATTTGGTTGATGTAAATTTCTGAAGGGAGAGATAATTATTTCATATTATCCCCAAGAGCACATACATCAGTAATAAAAAGACTTATGTTTGCTTTTCATTGGAAATCTAATTTTTCAGCAGAGAGAGGAGCAATGGAATGAATGATATTTTCTTTAGAAAAAGTGAAGCCTGAGGCATTTAAAGTTCATAGTTTATAAAATCAGATTTTTTTTTTTTTTTTTTTTTTTGAGACAGAGTTTTGCTCTTATCTCCTAGACTGGAGTGCAGTGGTGTGATCTCAGCTCACTGCAACCTCCGCCTCTGGGGTTCAAACGATTCTCCTGCTTCAGCCTCCCGAGTAGCTGGGATTACAGGCGTGCACCACCACGCCCGGCTAATTTTGTATTTTTAGTAGAGACCCAGTTTCACCGTGTTGGCCAGGGTGGTCTTGAACTCCTGACCTCAAGTGATCTGCCTGCCTTGGCCTCCCAAAGTGCTGGGATTACAGGCATGAGCCACCGTGTCTAGCCCTAAAATCAGAAATATTTCTAAGAAAGCAAAACAAAACATCAATTTCTATTTGCTTCCTCAGAAGTAGCCAGTGCTTTTGTTTTATCCTGGTAAAAAGAGTTAAGCATACTTAAGTGAAAGAGGAGACTGGGTTCTTATAGCTCCTTCACCCACACCACACATCCCACCCACTCTCCTCCCCAAATGCTTGGGTAATGCTGCATGTGTAAGTTTTGTAAGTTGTATCTATTTCTGTAGATAGTTTCTGGGTCATTTTATATTAGATGTTGCTGACACTTGGCTACCTAGCTTGTTTGAGAATTATTTCACTGTCTAGGATAAATAGAAAGAAGGCCTGATCCTCTGTTGCCTATGATTTGTGTCATTAAATATCAGTGCTTCTGTTGGTTGCCAAACCATATTCCCAAGATGGTATGGCATTGCTTTCTTTGGTCAAGAGTCAAACCTTACCAACTTCCTTTACATTCCTGTGCTGCAATAAAAGTATTCTTGCCTCAGACCTTTTTCACTTGCCATTTCTTCTGCCAGGAATGATCAGCTTGTTCTTCCTATAACCAGTCCATTTCTCATGTTTCAAGTTTAGTACAAATACTATTTATTCAGACGGGCTCTCTTTACATGACACTCTAAGGAGCGCCTCCCTCCACTGCATCTTTAGAAGTGGTTTTCTGTTACAAAACATATTTTGCTTCAAGGTGCATATCACATTCCAGAATTACCTATTTACTTTTTAGTTTTTGGGGTTAGTCTCCACATGAAAACGTAAGCTTCATAGGGTAGGGATCACATCTGTTTTCTCTGTCCAAACAGCAACATCGAAGTTGAAACTATTACAATTTTACAGTTGAGATTTACAATTTTACAGTTGAGAAAAATGTGTTAGAGGCTAAAGGCTATGCCCAGATTATACAGCTAGTGAGTGGTGGAGCCAGAACTCAAACACAAGCAGAGAGAATGGAGCCCTTGGCCACTTTATTAAGCTTTTTGGTTTAAATAAAATTAAAGACATAAATACTGACAGAACATGATACACGGCATGTAATAAATGACTGTGGTTATTAGTTTGAGCTCATCTTCAAAATCCCCCAAGGAAACAAAAGTATACTTCATTGCCATTTAACAAATGAAAGAACAGGTTAAGAGATAAGCCCAAGAAAGTGGTGCTATTTTGGTGACCAACTCATCCTAATTTGCTTAGAATTTTCTGGGTTTTAGCACTGAAAATTTTTTTCCAGGAAAACTTAATCTCTGGGGTCTTAGTACATTTGGACTACTATATTAAAATACCTTTGACTGAGTAATTTTAATAACAGAATGTATTGCTCACAATTCTGGAAGCTGGGAAGTCCAGGATCAAGGCACCAGCAGATCAGGTGTCTGGTAAGACCCCAGGTCTCCCAGATGGCTCTTTCTTTTCTGAGTCCTCACTTGGCAGAAAGGAAAAACAAGCTCCCTCAGTCCTTTCTAAAATAAGGGCACTCATCCCATTTATGAGGATGGGGCCCTCATGACCTGATTACCTTCTGTATTAGTCCATTTTCATGCTGCTGACACATACCCGAGACTGGGCAATTTACTAAAGAAAGAGGTTTAATAGACTTACAGTTCCACATGGCTGAGGAGGCCTCATAATCATGGTGGAAGGTGAAAGGCGCATCTCACATGGGGGCAGACAAGAGAAGAGAGATGGTGCAGGGAAACTCCTCTTTATAAAACCATCAGATCTCAGGAGACTTATTCACTATCATGAGGACAGCACAGGAAAGACCTGCCCCCATGCAATTCCCTCCCACTGGGTCCCTCCCACAACACATGGGAATTCAAGATGAGATTTCAGTGGGGACACAGGCAAACCACATCACCTTCGAAAGGTAGCCCCTCTTAAAACCAACACCTTAATACCTTGGGGGTTAAGTTTCAACATATGAATGTTGGAGGCACATAAACATTCAGCCCATAGCACTTGATAAACCAGAACAGCCTCATAGAGTCAACCTCATAGAGTCCATATTGAAATCAGGTCTATATATTCCCAATACCCTCTCTCCTTGTCTCCCAATATTATATTGGATAGGCTTTTGCCCCAGGACCTTCCTACATTGAATTTAATTGAATTTATTGAATTTTGTTATCTTTTTCCAAGAGATTGTATATAGAAGCTCCTTGGAAATATCAGAAAATTGGAAGTGTTTATTTTAAGACAAATGCATGGAAACAGTTTAATATGAAATCATTCCTTAGAACCCTGGAAATTTTAACTTTGTAAGTACGGTATTATGTACTAAAGAACAATGGGTCCAACCACACAGCTGTGAGAACTGCCACATCTAAGGGAACCGAGCTATTGCCTTTACATTTCCAACATTTAACTGAAGCCTTTTTAGAAAGAACAAGATGTCCTCTGAGCTTTGCCTGAGCCGGCTCTAGCATTCCCCATAAATGAGTACAGCAACTGTAGATGATAAAAGACATCCTAATACATCTCGTCACAGTTGAATCTCAGTGTCACCATCAAAGGGACGTTAGGGATAGAAAGTTTTTCTTGGGCAAAGGGTTTAGATCTTTTATCGTGTTCCTAAAGCTGAAGAGCAGAGAGGGGGAAATCAGGGAATTATGTAAAACAACTTGTGTTTGGATATTAGCTCCCCATGTTTCTTAAGATTTAAAATAAAATTTTAATTAATTTAATTTTTAATGACAGATGCAACACTATGCCTTTCCTGGAAGAATAAATTTAAAAATGGAAACAATTGTATTTGGAATTCTGCACCATTTCTTAGCTTTGATGATAAGGAATAATCTGCTAAGGACACTGAATACCTACAGCAGTTCTCCACACCTTTTATAAACACAGTTTAACAGCAAAACATCCAGTTTGCTTACTTAGAAACTGTTTAAATGTTCACTTTCTGAAGAATCATCACAGTAAGTTCAGAAATAATAGCTTATTGACCATCGCAACAAGTTTGCTCAGGGTGGATTTTGTTACCTCCTTTTACAGGAGAAGAAATTAAAATTCAGGTTAAATGACTTGCCTTCACAATCCCAGCCCCTCATCCAAAAAAATAAAATAAATTAAATAAATTGCCTCACATTCCCAGCCCCTCATCCAAAAAATAAAAGAAGGGAAGTGGAGGGGAGGGGAGAGGAAGGGGGAGGGGTAAGGGGTAAGGAGAAGAAGGGGGGAGTGGGAAGTGGGGGAGGGGAGGGGATCTATTGAGAAGGCAAAATTTTCAGCCCAGCCTTGAAAATTTTTGGACTTTATTCTTTCCAAAGTATTGTTCTGTGATATTTTTTGAGAAAAAGATTATAAATAAATGATGAACCTTAGTATATAAAGATTTCTGAGGGCCATTGAACAGAAGTGCCCTATTTTCTGTATGGTAGCTATGCTTATACAAAATCTGTCTTGATGGCCATGTTGAAAGTAGCACTATCATTCTAATAGCAAATTATCACAACTTAGCCTACTTACAAGTGAAGTAGTTAAGAAATGTGCTTCCGTATGAAGTCAAATCCTTTATGAAAGGTAATAGAAGTAACAACAAGCAGCATGACAGCTGTAGTAACTGGGAGCATGGAGGATGGGAGAATTTTAATTTACACTCTAGAATTTTCAAATCTGAATCTTTCGGAAGAGAACAAGAGTAAAATTATTGCCCCCCCACACACACAAATTTGCATCTTTCATGGCTGCATATATATATTTCTAAATTGTTTTTTAAAGGACTACCAATTTACACTGTTTCTTAAATATAATTTTACTAAACGTACACCAGCCTGAGGTTTATAATGCCGTTTAGGGGATAAGTGATATTCTACCTATTCATACCTGATGCAGTCTTCATAAAAGTAATTTTTATTTGAGCAGGTCTTATACATCTTTTTTGATACTTATAAAGTATGCTCTGAATAGTCATTGTCTTTTGGAAGGAAGTGTTCAAAATAGGGTTGGACATAGCTGGGATTTAAATGTTTCTTAATGTTAGTTTCTGTTAGCTATGTAGAATTTTTTTCAAATGTATATACATATATACACATATTTGTTTTAAGTTAGTATTGATTTTATACTGTTGATATTATGCTGTTTGGAGAGTGAATTATAATATGGTAGGGAAGATACTTTTTTTTTTTTTTTCCTAGAGGGAGTCTTGCTTTGTCACCCAGGCTGGAGTGCAGTGGCTCAGTCTTGGCTCACTACAACCTGTGCCTCCCAGGTTCAAGCAATTCTCCTGCCTCAGTCTCCCGAGTAACTGAGATTACAAGTTTCCACCACCATGCCTGGCTAATGTTTGTATTTTTAGTAGAGATGGGGTTTCACCGTGTTGGCCAGGCTGGTCTCAAACTCCTGACTTCAGGTGATCTGCCCGCCTTGGCCCCCCAAAGTGCTGGGATTACAGGCATGAGCCACAGCACTTGGCTGGAAGATAAAATTTTGACATCTTTCATAAATTGCAAACTGAGTCAGAACAGCCATGGTTGTGGTTATTTTTTTAAATAATTTATGGAAGCTTTTAAATTTATTTTTTATTCGTTACTGTTTGTTTTAGGTTTAAGCAAGTGTTTCTGTGTAAAACATTCTAGAATGTGAAGATTTAGAAAGCAAACTTGTTTCAAGTTCCTAATAGCCAAACTATGATCACCTGGATTCCTAGGTTTTGAGGGGTAGGAAACATGACATTCCTATGATAATATGTTAATTTTACACAATCCTTTATACAAGGATTGAGGGCAGGGTATTTCTATAATTCTTTCTGATTTAAAGAAAAGTAGAAACATGGCAAAATTTGGAAGTTTTTAGAATTCATTAAAATTCCTTAACCTCTGTTTTTTAATGGCCACCCAGAACAGTGACAACATCAAATGCTAGTGAGGGTGTGGTGCAACGAACTCTCATTTATTGCTGGTAAGAATGCAAAATGGCACAGCCACTTTGGAAGACAGTTTGTCAGTTTCCAACAACACTAAGCATATTCTTGCTATATAATCCAGCAGTCATGCTGCTTAGTGTTTACCCAAAGGCGCTGAAAACCTGTGTCTGCATATCAACCTATATACAGATGCTTATAGCATCTTTATTCATAATCGCCAAAACTTAGAGACAACCAAGATATCCTTTAGTAACTGAATGAATAAACTGTAGTACATACAGATAGTGGAATATTATTCAGTGCTAACATAAATGAGCTGTCAAGCCATGAAAAGACATGGAGAAGGCTAAAATGTATACTACTGAGTGAAAGAAACCAATCTGAAAAGGTAACATACTGTATGATCCTGACTATATGACATTCTGCAAAAGACAAAACTATAGAGACCATAAAAAGATCAGTGGTTTCCAGGGGAAGTGGAAAGAGGGGTGAATAGGTGAAGCACCACGGATTTTTTGAGGCAGTGAAGCTCTTCTGTATTGTACTATAAATTGTTGATACACGTCATTGTATATTTGTCAAAACCCACAGAATGCACAACAGCAACAGTAACCCTAATGTAAACTATGGACTTTGAGTGATAACACTGCATTGGTGTAGATCGATCAGTTGTAACAAATGTACCATTGTGATGCAGGATGTTGATAGTGATGGAAGTTTTGTGTGTGTGAAGGCAGGGATATATGGGAAATCTCTGTACCTTCTGCTCAATTTTTCTGTGAACTGAAAACAACTCTAGAAAATAAAGTCTACTTAAAAGGGAAAAAAAAATCTTCACAATATGCTCATACTAAATAGCAATTGCAATTGCAAGATAATGCTACTGACTTCACTCTGTGAACCTGTCTTTTTTTTTTTTTTTTTTTTTTTTTTTGGAGGCGGAATGTCGCTATGTTGCTCAGACTGGAGTTGAGTGGTGCGATCTTGGCTCACTGCAACCTCCACCTCCCAGGTTCAAGTGATTCTCCTGCCACAGCCTCCCAAGTAGCTGGAACTACAGACACATGACGCCACGCCTGGCTAAGTCTTTGTATTTTAGTAGAGACGGGGTTTCACCGTTGTTGCCCAGGCTGGTCTCGAACTCCTGAGCTCAGGCAATTCCTCTGCCTCGGCCTCCCAAAGTGCTAGAATGACAGTCATGAGCCAGCGTGCCTGGCCTCTGTCAACCTGTCTTGAGAAGTAATGACCAGATTCTCTAAGTCCAAGTGGTTTAATAGATTTTTCCTTGCACATTGTCCTTAAGTCATTAAAAAAACACCTTTTTATTACCTCAGTTTCTATCATACTATGATGAAGGAATAAAGGACTAGTTTTGAGAATTCAAGAACTTTATAAATTATTAATTATTCAAAATTATTAAGCAACAGAGTTACAATAAAAGCATTCCTTTTCATAGACACTGGCAATGAGTAGATGCATACTGGAGTCTTCGTTCTGGTTATCACCTATGCGTTTCTCTAACACAAATGTATCAACATCTGCCTTCTCTTCACTTGCATTCTAATAAAGAGATGGCAGGTGAAACAGAGTTGATAGTTACAGGACATTGAAAATGTAAATGTATGTTAAAATATTGTGGAAAAAGGAATTTTAATTCTCACCAATGGGTTTTATTTTAAAACCTGTACCTTTTGTAGAACTCGGATTTTTGCCTTTGCTACTTGCCTATATCTAGCTCTAGTCATCTCCAAAATTAGCATCTCTGGGTAAGTTCAAATAGTTAAAAAAAAAAAAAAAAAAAAAAGGAAATTCCTGTGGCCAAAATTTACGTGGTGAGAAAACATGAAGTGAAGAATTAGAGCAGCCATTTGGATACTGTGTTTAGAAAAATAAATGTTCTCTAGGAGAAAAAAATATGGTCACTTAAGTTGCCTCATTTTAGGGATGGCATTCGTTACAAGATCTGGAGATCTTATCTTTATTGAAATGGAGTTTTCTATCCTACATGTGGAAAGTACAGTGATGGTTATTCTTGTAATGGTGACTTAGAGGCATTCTAACAATTCAGGGATTGTATGAATTACAGCACTGTAAAATAAGCTATGATTTTAAGACTGAAATATTACTGCATTTTTTTCAAATTATGAAGAGTTTTAATATAAGAGATTAGAGGCTTATACAACTAGTGAAGGGGTAGATAAATGAAGCCTAGAGAAACTGTTATCCAAAGTCTTCGCTTCAGCATCAAAGTAAGTGATTCTCAGTAGCTTGACTGAAAATTTCTGCAGATCTCAAGAACTCCTGGGTATCTCCTAATAATTTTTATCAGTTTGAGGCTCCAATGTGGATGATTATCAAAAGTTCACTTGCTTGCTTCAAGCATTCTATCTAGTCCCATATCCCCCTGCCTCTTATTCTTTCCAGACTTCCCAATTGGACTTCAACCTCTGCCTTTCATAAACTCTAGCTCTATTTCGGGAACCATATGCAGAAGCAAATTCTGGAAAATGTAGCTCCCAGTTTCTCCTCTGCATTGAAGAGGAAACCTTAGGAAAAGCTGGTGGTAATGTCCAGTGGAAACAGATAGTTAAAACAGGCGTACCATGATCTTACCTCTTCAATAGCTATTTCTTTGACATTGAGTGTTTTGATCCAATAATTATCTGCCTACATATTTTGCAAATAGTTTTAAGCCTAGTGTACATGCCTGAGTTATTTTACAGATGCCTATAAAAGTGTAGCGTTTACATTGAGAGAGAGAGAGAGAGAGAGAGAGAAACAAAGAAGGAAGGAAAGAAACAGAAAGGAAAGAAAGAAAAAGGAAGGAAGAAAGAAAAGGAAAGAAGGGAGAGAAGGAGGAAGAGAAGGAGGGAGGGAGGAAGGAAAGGAAGGAGGGAGAGAGAGATGGAGGGACAGGGGGAGGGAAGAAGAAAGGAAGGGTTTACTGAGCTTCTTGGATGAGTAGATTACTGACTTCCATTACATTTTGGGAGTTTGGGGCCATTGTTTCTTCAAATATTTCCCGGCTTTCACCCTGTTCTTTCATTATGGGACTCCTGTTACACATATGTATACCTAATAATGTTCCACATATCTCTGAGATTCTGTTTATTTTTCCTGTTTTTTCTTCTGTTTTGTTTTCAGATAGTTTATAGTGATCTATCTTTTTCTTTTTCTGACCACATGAATCATTAATGGAGCTTCTTTTGAATTTTTCCTTTTGATTATTTTACTTTTCACATCAAAATTTCCATTTGCTTTTTATAATTGTTATCTCTTTCATAAAAGCCTCTATTCATTGAGTCATTATCATTAGACTTTCCTTTAATTCTTTAAACATGGTTTTTAGAGATTATTTATTTATTTTTATTTTGTTTTAAGTTCCAGGATACATGTGCAGGATGTGCAGGTTTGTGACACAGGAAAATGTGTGCCATGATGGTTTGCTGCACCTATCAACCCATCATCACCTAAGTATTAAGCCCAAACATGTATTAACTATTTTTCCTGGCACCCTCCCTACCCCTCTCCCCACCTGCTGACAGGCCCCAGTGTGCATTGCACCCCTCCTTGTGTCCATGTGTTCTCATTGTTCAGCTCCCACTTTTAAGTGAGAACATGTGGTGTTTGCTTTTCTGTTCCTGTAATAATTTGCTGAGGATGATGGCTTCCAGTTCCATCCATGTCCCTGCAAAGGACATGATCTCCTTCCTTTTTATGGCTGCATAGTATTCCATGGTGTATATGTACCACATTTTCTTTATCCAGTCTTCATCGATGGACATTTGAGTTGATTCCATGCCTTTGCTATGGTGAATAGTGCTGCAATGAACATACACATGCATGTTTCTTTATAACAGAATGATTTATGTTCCTTTGGGTGTGTACCCAGTAATGGAATTGCTGGGTCAAATGGTGTTTCTGGTTTTAGGTCTTTCAGGAATCACCACACTGTCTTCCACAATGGTTGAACTAATTTATATTCCCTCCAACAGTGTAAAGGTGTTCCTGTTTCCACAGCCTCACCAGCATCTGTTGTTTCTTGATGTTTTAGTAATTGCCATTTGGACTGGTGTGAGATAGTATCTCACTGTGCTTTTGATTTGCATTTCTGTAGTGATCAGTGATGTTGAGCTTTATTCATGTTTTTTGGCCACATAAATGTCTTCTTTTTCTATCCACCAACAGTAGACAAGCAGAGAGCCAAATCATGAATGAATTCCCATTCACAATTGCTACAAAGAGAATAAAATACCTAGGAATAGAGCTAACAAGGGAAATAAAGGACCTCTTCAAGGAAAACTACAAACCACTGCTCAAGGAAATCAGAGAGGACACAAACAAATGGAAACACATTCCATGCTCATGAATAGGAAAAATCAATATCATGAAAATAGCCATGCTGTAAAGTTATTTTTAACATATATTTAACATAGGTCCTTTGAAGTCTTTGTAAAACCAAAATCGGTGGGTTGGTGATGGTGGGATGTTCAATCACACATTTTCTATTGATTGCTTTGTTTTTTCCTGAGTATGAGTCACACTTTCTTCTTTCTTCACATAATTTTAAGTGAGGATTATATTTTTAGGTAATATATTATAGCAGTATAATATGGCTTTTTGATTCTTTTAATATTTGCTATTGATTTTTACTTTTCTCCTTCATGAGTGTTTTTTTGGCTTTTATTTGTTTCTCATTATTAAATCTGAGAAGTCTGTCTCTGCCAAAATGTGTGGCTACTGATGTTTCTGCTGGAATTTTTTCTGATGTTATTATTTTTGTCTTGTTTTTATGTTTAAGCCTTTTTTCCTAGGGATGGCCCAGTGTCTGCATAGTTTACTGTTCAGCCAAATATTAGTTAGGGGTTACATTCAAACAGCTAAAGCCAGGAAAGCTTTCCACTCCCTGCTGATGACTCTGTATGGGCTGGAGAGCACATTCAAGCACGAGGCTGTTTTAAGAAGTCTGCCCATTTCACTTTCCATGGAGCTCTCTTGTGTGTCTCCTGAGCATGTGCACTGGCTTCACAAGCCAAGGATATGTGAGTTGCTTGGGTTCACTCTAGCCTATACTGCGCACAACTTCTGGTTAATGCTGGGTATGCAGAACTCTTACCAGTCCCATTAAGTCTGCCTTACTTACTGGAGCTCCTTGTTTAATATCTAGCTATTCAAATTCAAGCTAGCAGAGCTACCGGCCCTCCCTTTTCACTTGCCACCAAGATAATCACTTGCATTAGTCAGGGTTCTCAGAGAAACAGAACCAGTAGGAGATAGATAGATAGATAGATAGATAGATAGATAGATAGATAGATAGATAGATAGATCGAATTCATTGTGTGGATTGGTTCACACAATTATGTAGGCCAAGAAGTCCTATGATATGCCATTTGTAGGCCAAAGAAAGAGGAAATCTGATGGAGTTGTAATTCAGTCCAAGTCCAAAGACTTTAAAAATGGGGGCTGGGGAAAGCAGTGGTGTAAGCCAGAGTCCAAAGACCCAAGGACCAGGTGCTTCAATGTCCAAGGAAAGAAGAAATGGATTTCTCAGCTCAAGAGGAGAGAGAGAAAGAGGATTTGCCCTGATTCTGCATTTTTGTTCTATTTGGGCCCTCAGTGGATTAGATGCTGCCCATCAGTATTGGTGACAACAGATCTTCTGTACTTAATCTACTGACTCAAACGCTGATCTCTTCTAGAAACACACACAGAGATACTTAGATATAACATTTTTCCAGCCACTTGAGCATTCTTTAGCTCCATCAAATTGACACCTAAAATTAACCATTATAGTATGTACACATATATGTGTGTATGTATATATGTACAATTATGCATCATTTAACAACAGGGATATACTCTGAGAAACGTGTTGTTTAGGTGATTCTCTTGTTGTGCAAACATCGTAGAGTGTACTCACACAGACCTAGATGGCATAGCCTACTACACATCTAGGCTGTACGGTGTAGTCTGTGTCTCCTATGCTACAAACCTGTGCAGCACGTTACTGTACTGAATACTGCAGGCAATTGTAGCACAATGGTAAGTGTTTGTGTATGTCAACATATCAAAACATTAAAAAGGTAAAATAAAAATATGGCATAAAAGATGGTACACCTGTATAGGGCACTTACCATGAATGGAGGTTGCAAAACTGGAAGTTGTTTTGTGTGTGTTAGTGAGTGGGTGATGAGTGAATGTGAAGGCCTACAATATTACTATACACTACTGTAGATGTTACAAACATTGTACACTTAGGCAACACTAAATTAAGAGTATTTTTCTTCCTCAATCATAAATTAGCCTACTTGTAATAGTCTGTTTTCATGCTGCTGGTAAAAATATACCGAGACTGGGCAATTTATGAAAGAAAGAGGTTTAATTAGACTTACAGATCCACATGGCTGCAGAGGCCTCACAATCATCGTGGAAGGCAAGGAGGAGCAAGTCACATCTTACATGGATGGTGGCAGGCAAAAGAGGAGCTTGTGAAGAGAAACTCCCATTTTTAAAACCATCAGATCTCATGAGACCCATTCACCATCACGAGAACAGCACGGGAAAGACCCGCCCTCATGATTCAATCACCTTCCACCAGGTCCCTCCCACACCATGTGGGAATTATGGAAGCTACAAGATGAGATTTGGGTGGGGACACAGAGCCAAGCCATGTCCCTACTGCAACTAATTTTTACTTTATCAATGTTTTAATTTTAAAAGCTTTTTGACTCTTTTGTAATAACACTTAGCTTAAAACACAAACACATGGTCAGCTGTACAAAAATATTTTCTTTCTGTATATTGTTATTCTACAAGATTTTGTGTACTTTGAACATTTTTTTTTTAATTCTTAAAGCTTTTTGTTTAAAACGAAGATACAAATATACACATTAGCCTAAGTCTACACAGTGTCAGAATCATCGATAATCACTGTCTTTCACTATCACATCTTGTGCCACTGGAAGGTCTTTTGGAACAATGACGTGCATGGAGCTATCATCTCCTATAATCACAATGCCTTCTTCTGGAACATCTCCTGAAGGACTTGCCTGAGGCTGTTTTACAGTTAACTTTTTTTTCAAATAAGTAGAGGGAGTATACTCTAAAATAATGATTAGAGTTTAATGTAGTAAATACATAAACCAGTAACATAGTTGTTTATGATCATTATCAAGTATTATGTACTGTATATAGTTGTATGTGCTGTACTATTTAGGATTGTCAGCACAGTGGGTTTGTTTATACCAGCATTACCAAAAACATGAGTAATGTGTAACTCTGTGATGTTATGATAGCTACGGTCACTAGGCAATAGGAATTATTCAGCTCCATTATAATCTTATGAGACCACCATAGTATATGCAGTTTGTTGTTAGCCAAAACATCATTATACAGTGCATGACTAAATGTATATCTCTCACACGCACACACATACACATACACACCCACACATGTATAAATATATATATTACAGTATATATAAATATATATTACAGTATATATATTATAGCATATATAAATATATATTACAGTATATATATTACAGCATATATAAATATATATTACAGTATATATATTACAGCATATATAAATATATATTACAGTATATATATTACAGTATATATGTGTGTGTGTATGATATATATGTACCATAGTGTGTATATATATATGTGATATATATGGGTATATATTTTATATATATAGTGGTCCTTGAATACATATAGCAGGTTCTCAAAGAACTTTATTTTTTTCAATGTTGTTTAGTTATAATGTAAATGAGAAACTGCTTTTGTCATGTTGTTTCACTTAAAGTAGCAGTTTCCAAGAACCTGTCAATGAAGTGAGGACTTACTGTATATATCTCCACATATCTATCTATCTATGTATCCATCTATATGTATGTGAAGAGAGAGAAACAGAGAGAGAGGGACAGAGACAGAAAGGAAGAGAGAGGGCTTTATTTATTGTAAGGAGTGTTTTACCAGACTACAGAGGCTGAGGAGTGCCAGGATCTGTGTAGTTCCAGTTCATACCCAAAGGCCTGAGAAGGAGGAGCACCAGTGATGTCGATCCCAGTCTGAGGGTAGAAGACTAAAGTCTTAGCTGAAGCGGTCAGGCAGAAAAGAAATTCTCTCTTTCTCCACCTTTTGTTGTATTCAAGCTCTCACCAGATTGGATGATGCCCACTCACGTTAAAGAGGACTCTGCTTTACTCAGTCTAATGATTTAAATGCTAATCTCTTCTGAAAATGTCCTCAAGACACACCCAGAGATAATGTTTAACCAACTATCTGGGCACCCCATGACCCAGTCAACTTGACATATGAAATTAACCATCACACACCTTTAATAATAGTGCTGTAAATCCTGTGTACCTTTACTGGCAGAACAGGGGCACTGCTGGTTTTCACAGCCTGTCCCTCTCTAATTGGAATATCATGGACAGAGATAGTAGGGGAATGGGAGGAGTCCTGGGCAAGAACACTGCAGGCTCATGCCAGTCTTACCCAAATATAGTAGTACTCAAGCACGAATGCTTCTTACATTAATGTACAGCTTTGCTTGATTTCCAGATTTTTAGCAATTTGAAATGATTGACAGTTTTGTTCAGCTTTATGGTTCACATTTATTTGAGGAAATGATTTGTCAACTTCCTAATTCCATCATTCTGGTAAGGAAATCTTATTAACTGTAAATTTATCTGGAGTGAATATGTCATTTCAAACCTGCAAGAAAAGAGAGAGAGAGACCAGAAATGTATCTATCATTTCACAAAAAAGTATACTGAAAAGACCTTGTACTTTGAACTCAAGTGAACCTAGGTTTGAATCTTGACATTAACTTTCTGCTATATGACTCTAGGGGGAAAAAAACCCTCAAGCTCTCTGAGCTTTCTCTATAAAATGGATATTGTAGTTGGTGTTTTGAGGATTAAATGTCTGAGATATAGTATGTACTTAATGGATGCTAGTTTTATTTATTCTACCCTTTCTGTTTTTGCTTTGCATAGATAAGGTATGTTGTATATGAAACTGCCTGATTTCGTTTCTGGTGTTTCAAGATTACATTAACATGTGCATTTAGTTATTGATGTTTGAAAAGTGTATGGCCGGGGTTATTGGTAATTTAAAAGACACAATGGAGAAATACTTTCTGAAGCAACCAACACCCCTCTGGTTTGATGCCCAAGAATGCAGTCCTTCTTTTGTGTTTTTACAAGCCTTCTGTTGATTTATGTTTGCAAATGTACTTTTGGTCATTTTCTTAGGCAGTATTCCCAATGTCTTTCTTTAGATAATTATGGTATATGTATTTTTTGCAATATTTTCAAAGTGTTAAAAGGAAGAAGGAATGAAGAGGATAAACGCATGTTAGTTTTTGTGGGATGAATTCCAAATCGACTTATTCTAGCAGGCTAATTTTTTTTCATTTTTCTTTTGGTCAGTTGTAAGCATTGACATCATTACAGTATTCTCTCTATTTCTTCTTTGAATTACTCACTCCACCATCCCTAGTTACTAGATTAGTATTTCAATTCTAAACACTGATTATAACTAGAAAGTAAAGCAAACAAAATAGTGTTAAATTATAATGTAGCTGCAGATTTATGATACTCATTTTTCTGGATCCTGCCAACACTTATTTTATTTATATACCCAAATACATTGTAAATTTGATAACAAAAATCACCTTTCCTCAATGTCTGTTAAATCTCAGTAGTAAAAGATACATGATTTATTTTCTTCTTGAAGTATTGCCTTCTTGTAGTGAAAAGTGTAGTGCCAGACATCGAACATCAACCTAGGTTTGTAGAAACAACACTGGAAATAGAATAGACATAAGATGTAAATTTTGCTGTGTCATTTACCAGGTGTATGATCTTGTTTAAGTAAATTGAATTCTTTGAATTATGGTTCCCCCATCTTCAATGATGTGGTGGTTTAAATTCTAAGCTTTTTATTGGTGCTAGAAGTCTATAATCCTGTAACCACTGGAAATGAGTCTAAAATGTGCTGATGCCTTCTCTGAATAGTTTCTAAATTAAATGCTCTTATTTTTGTTTGCATATTCATACCGAAGATTGGCTACTATGTTTGTTTCACTGGGTGTTGAATATTGTTTTTGGAGATGCGATTTAAGATTCCAGGAAGCTAAACTTGTTTATTGAGATTGGGACCTCACTTTTCTTATACTTTCATTTTGTAGTGATCATTATAAACCTCTCCATTGATTCATATTCTATGTATATATGTATATATGGATATATGTATGTATGTATCTAGTTTTCTGATTCTGATCTTAAAACCCTAGAGTGTCTTGATATCTATTATTTTACTTAGAAAATATTATCCTGTCCCTGTACTAAATTGTACCCCAGGCACCTAAATACATTGAAAGTGTTTTGAATGCTTTCGATTTATATTCAATGAGTAGAATAGCCATAGGGAAAATAAGCTACTGGCCAGACCCTATACTGAATTATTATATTTGTTTAGCTCAATCATGACTCCAGATTTAGGAGTTAAGCTAAAAATTACAGTTCTTGACACATTAGCCCTCAGTATTCGGTGTGAACAGTGAGAAAGAAAAAGAGCACATTAGAGCCCCCACTCAAAGAATGAGCTTATTTGCATACTCTAACCTCACATAGTCTCAATTTCATTAATACTTTCATTTTGGCAGCTTCACATACAACAGGGAAAGACATAAAATCTGCAATTTTAGCACAGCTGTTTCCTCTTTCCTTCACAAAGTTACTTAAACACCTTGTGACATAAGGGGAAAGGGTGGATGGATGACATTTCAGTGAATTATCTCCTGTCTGCTGTGTCATTTCAGAAATACTTACTAATTGGCAGAATAATCCTTCAAAATTACCTTTCAAGATCTGGATATTTTAACAAACTATACTTATTGTCCATTCCTATGTTTACATTCTTAGATCCCCAATATACGTAGAAGCAGAATTGCTAAAAAACATATAGACTCATGCATCATGATAAAAGACAAAGAGGATTTACCAAATACTGTAAAATCCCTAGGAAAATATTTTTTTTTGTAGGGAGCTTCAGGATCATGTCCTCAGGATTTAGAATTTTAAATTGTGCCATCAAAGAATTTGTCTTTTCATCTTTTTTTTAATAAGTGGTAAGATATCCAAATATAGGTTTGAAATACCATTTTGAGGATAGAAACTCCATATTTACATTAAAGTCTAAAGGAAATTGAATTAGACCTGTTTGGTGATAAGAACATCTAACAGGTCACCTGCTGATAATGCTGTGATAAATATTATTTCAATGATAAATCTTTCAAAATAGTCACATTCTTCCTCTTCAACCATATCTCTCTCTCACACACACACACATACACACAAACACATGAGTGGGAAAGGGAGGAAAAAGGAGCTAAATCTTTCTGACATAATAAGTAAATTTGTACAATATTAAGATATCAACCTTTTGGATAAAAGAAAGCAGGAGAAACAATTTATCTTAGGTTAGGTATGATTTTACATATTTCTTTCACCAATGAACAGACATCTTGAAGTTGAAGCTGTAATAGTAAGAATATTAGACTAAAATTAACTCTACTACCAACTGTGGGGTCTTGAACAATTATATAAATGCCTGAGTCTTATTTTTATTTTTCAACTTGAAAAGAAAAAAAAAGACACTATTGGTGATGTGTGCTTAGCTACAAATAGCTTTTTTTTTTCTTTTTCTGTTCATGTTACCCATTGGAATATGTCTCTCCATCCAAAGTAGAACGTAGTTGATTGGATGAAAGTAGCACTTGACAAAAGTGGAGCTGGTGGAGATCTACTCCCTATGAAGGTTGAAATTATGCTCTGATGTTTTCTCCAGCCTGGGCTGCTATCAGGAAGAGAGGTGAGGAAAGGTTCCTGAGGTTGCCGTGTCCCAGTTCTGAGATGGCATGGCGTCTCGTCTCAATTTAATAGCAGCAAAAAATGCCTATCAGTTAAAAAGTGAAAATGAGGAACAAGTCCAGAAAAATAACAAATGTCTCCCTTAGCTCTTTAATGTTTCTATTTCTTGTTTTTTCTTTTGAGACGGAGTCTCGCTCTGTTGCCCAGGCTGGAGTGTAGTGGCGGGATCTCGGCTCACTGCAAGCTCCGCCTCCCGGGTTCACGCCATTCTCCTGCCTCAGCCTCCCGAGTAGCTGGGACTACAGGCGCCCGCCACCGCGCCCAGCTAGTTTTTTGTATTTTTCAGTAGAGACGGGGTTTCACCGTGTTAGCCAGGATGGTTTCGATCTCCTGACCTCGTGATCCGCCCGTCTTGGCCTCCCAAAGTGCTGGGATTACAGGAATGTTTCTATTTCTTAGTTCCATGTTGCAACATTCCAGTTCTGGACTCCCAAAGATACTCTTATTTTTTATTTTAATCTTAAACAAGTTACACTTGATTCAGGTGATAATAACCTAAATATACTTGGCTAACACAGGTCATTGTAGAAAATAATTAATTGCTTTAACTTAATGAACTCACTTTTTATAAATGAAAATAAAGATGTTATACATGGTGGCAATTTTGAGAAACAAGTTCTAAACAATGTAATAGTTTTATCAATAAATTGCACATAATAAGGGTTGTTGAATAATTGTTAAATCATATTAATCCATCTCAGAGTTATAATTTAAAATACTATATTTGGGTAGAATATCTTGAAAAGTTACAATTAATTGGTAAGTCAAACCACAAATTGTTTTGGGGAATGCTACTTTAATATTAATCTGATCGATGTCTAATTGCTGTGATGAGTTCTTAATCCTTTTCCTCCCAACCTACATTCCCTGGAATTTTCTGCTCTTAAAATCTGTAGAAAGGCAACATATGATCTTTCCAACTGGAGTCACCATATTGTTGGTTAGGCTTTTATTTCTCGTGTAGAGTTAGGCCAGTTAGGCTTTTATTTCTTGTGTCTTTTATTTTATAAGATCTATTTTCCAGGTGTTACAGTTTCCAAAAGAGTAATTTTCCTTTTTTTTTTTTAAGCTCCTGGCCTGTCTGGTATTGTTCTCTCTTGACTAGTTACTTGAATTTTTTTTTTTTTTATTTTTATTTTAAATTTAGGTCTATGGGCTGGTTTCCACTCTTTGTAGATGACACGGTGTAGTGGAAACGAACATAGGTCTCTATTACTTCTTTTTTCTGCTTCAGAAATGATGTTATTTTGAATTCAATTCCCTAGTTATTCATGATAACATCTAATTCAAAGATGATGGATCTTCATAGATAACAAAGTAAGTGTGTTAATTTGAAACAAATTTCTGTTTCAGAGGACTGGGGTACAATGTATTTATGTAGGTTGAGTTCTATTGTCATCTCAGCAGTAATTCATGTGGCATCATAAAATCTGGATGCATATAAACGTCAGTCGCTAAACCATAGACTTTCTTTTTTATTTTATGTAAGTACAAAGTCTTGCAGAATGTGTTCTACCAGGGGGCACCTTTCTATACAGCCAGGTCACCATTTGTTGGAAGACAGAACGTTGAGATAATTCTTCTTACTCTAAGGCATAAGAAAACAATTCCTTCTTCTTTCCTCCTTTTTTTTTTTTTTAATATTGGCTACAAGTATGTACATTTAGCCAAGAAGGAATTGAAAATATCTTTCTATTACATTTTTTCCACATCTGCAAGGCCTATGCTTAGAAGATTTAATTTTAACAAGATTTCCTCTTATCGTGAACAGGTTATGAAAGAAGCCAAAAACTAAAGTCAGTTAATATCTTCTCAAGGAGAACAGAGGTTTTTTTTTTTTTTTTTTTTTTTTCTTTTTTTAATTTCTGTGAACTTATTTGCTTTATAGTTTAACTTTTATTTCAAGTTCAAGGGTACAAGTGCAGGTTTGTTACATAGGTAAACTTGTGTCATGGGCGTTTGCTGTTCAGATTACTTAATCACCCAGGTTTTAAGCCTAGTACCCATTAGTTATTTTTTTCCTGATCCTCTCCCTCCTCCCACCATCTGCCCTCTGAATGGCCCTGATATGATTGTAAAATTCTGTTATTTCCTTCTTACCTGCCACTTTCCAAGACTTTCCTAACATCTTTTCTTGATACTTTGAAATCCCTGTGATTCTTTAAGGTCCAATTACCTCCATGAAACTTTTCTTAAAATTTCAAACCAACAGCTGTGTCTTCCCAGACCTGAATTATCATGGCAGTGTTAATGGTTCTCATTCATAGGTACTAGATTAGATAAAAATTTATTAAAGGGTGACCCAATTATGGCTGCTGTTTTTAACATATTATAATTTCCAGTTCACTTCTGGTTTATCTAATTTGGTAAAATTTTAAAAATTATTTCTAAGATCTAGATGACTGAGTAGAGGCACCCTGCATGCATCTCCTTCTCTGCAAAGACCAAAAGGAGAAACAGAAAACCACAGGTTGAATTGAATATCTAGGGGAGAACACTGGAATTCAGCAAGAAAGTGACAAGACTGCCCGAGACACAAAAATTCAAAATGGCAGCATAGTTGAGGGATTCCCTATCACAGGGAAAAGGTAAGCAGGAGATTGACAGAAATCCAGTTCCTACCACAGAGGCAAGCACTTCTAGCTATGGGTGAGCCCCTCAATGCCCATGGCCCTGGGCCCAGTGCAGGGAGCTGCTTGAAGTTCATGCAACTGGATTTCTTCAGAGAAGAAATTCATGCTAGGCCTTCCTACACCCAGGATCCAGGCTGCTGTAGCACATCTCAACTTTGGGAGCAGAAGCACCACCAAAGTGCATCCTACCCTGGGCCCAATAGCTCCATCATCTCCATATTTTTGGGGCCCTACCAGCATTCCTTCACATCTACACAGAGGGCTGTGACACCAACTGGACCTAGAGGTACATCTATAGCAACACTTGAGTCTCTACAGCACCCTGTACCTAGGGAAATAGGTGGTCCAGCACAGCAGGGAGGCTGCCCCAAGTATAGAGGGAGCCAACGCCTGGCTCCCCAGAGTCTGAGACCTGCCTGCCCAGAGCTCACCATTGCCAGCTACCAAGGCCCCACCCTCCAGTGGCAGACCTACTACGTAACTGTGTGTGTGGTTGAAGGGTCCAAGGACTGACTCATCTGGGCCCACCACTGCTACCACCAGTATTCACATATATCACCCAGTGGCCCAAAGATCAACTTAACCGGAGTTCTACACCACTGCTGCCTGCAAACCTGCCCCCTCCAGGGGCAGGAACACTGCATGCCCACACACACTACCCAGAGGCTCAAGGACCAGCTTCTCAGGGCCTGTTGCCACATCACCAGTGCACATGCAAACCACCCAGGGGCAGAAGAAGTTGGATGCCTGGACATTCCATTGCACCACCAGCATGTGCATGAACCAAACAGTGGCTTCAGAAACAGCTCACCTGGGGCCTGCTGCTAGCACTGCCAGTGAGCCTACCACTCCAGCAGTTGGACTGCCCTGCATCCTCATATGACACCCGGGAGCCTGAGTATGAACCTACCCTGGGCCTGTACTGCCACCACCAGCCCCTACACATGTCACTCAGGAGCCTGAGGATCACCCTACTTGGCATTCCCATCCCCAGCAAAGCTGAGCCACAACCCTTACAAAAAGCCAAAGCTTAGGCCACCGAGGCATTAACAAACATTATTGACATTGACTACAGCTGAAGAAATTCTAGGGAGACCACATTACTCTGCCCACCCAGAACCAAAGCAAAAACATCCTGCCCAACAGACACCGTGAAATACATATACAGGAAAAAATCTTTCCCTAAAATCCTACCTCACAAAGCTGGAAGAAATGACTTACATCAGATGTACAGATGTCAATGTAGCGACATAAGAAACTTGAACAAGCAAAAGAACATGATAATTCCAAAGCAACCTAATAATTTCTTAATGATAGTCCCTAAAGACAATAAAATTATAAGATGTATGGAAAGGAATGCAAAATAATAATCTTTAAAAAACTTAGCGAGATTCAAGAGAACACAGATAGACAGTTCAGTGACAATAGAAAAACAATTTATAATTTGAGAAATTCAACAAAGACATTATATATATACACACACATATATACACTATATATATACACTACATATGTACAGTATATATACACTATATATATATATGTATGTATATGTATGAGAGAGAGAGAGAAAGAGAGTATAGCCAATCAGAATTCCTGGAACTGAAGAATTCAAAGAATGGAATAAAAATAAAATTGAGAATTTTCAACAGTAGCCTAGATCAAGCAGAAGAAAGAATTTTTGAACTTGAGGATGAGCCCTTAGAAATAGCACAGTCAGACAAAAAAATCAGAAAAGAGTTTTAAAAAAAAAGAATTAAGAAAGCCTACATGACATATGGGACACTATTAACAAACAAATATTTGCATTTTGGGTGATCCAGAAAAAGAAGAGATGAAAAAATGTGTCAAAAACTGTATTAGTTCATACTCACATGGCTATAAAGAAATACCTGAGACTGGGTAATTTACAAAGAAAAGAAGTTTAATTGACTCATGGCTCCGGAGGCTATATGGGAAGCATAGTAGCATCTGCTCAGTTTCTGGAGAGGCCTCAGAAAACTGAAAATCATGGTGGAATGTGAAGGGGGAGCAGATACATCACATGGCCAGATCAGGAGACAGAGTGAGCAAGGGAGGAGTTGATCCATGCTTTTGAATAATCAGATCTCATGAGGACTTATTATTATGAGACCAGCATTAAGGGGATAGTGCTAAACCATTCGTGAGAAATTCACCCTATGATCCAATAACCTCCCATGAGGCCCAGCCTCCAACACTGGAGATGTTAAAGTAAACTAAACATGGCCTGAGAAAGACTCTATACTTCTGTAGTTGAGTCCTTGTGGATGAACTGCAGTCTCTCTTAATAGGTAGACAAAATTGAAAACTTAACTGAGGAGTATGCACCTGTAATAATAGCTGAGTCTTGGCCAATCCAAGTGGCCGTACTTCAACCATTCATACACTTTTAAGCGCTGAAACTATGTTCAAATAAGGTAAATGCCAACCTGTAACCAATCCAGCCATTCTGAATCTCACTTCTGATTTTTGTACGTCCTTTCCCTTTTTGTGTCTAAATCTTTTTCCACCGCGTGACTGTGCTGGAGTCTGTGAACCTGCTGTGATTCTGGGGGCTGCCTGATTCGTGAAGCATTCATTGTTCAATTAAACTCCTTTACATTTAATTCAGCCAAAGTTTTTCTTTTATCAGGGATTACAATTTGCCATGAGATTTGGGTGGGGACACATATTCAAAGTATATCAAAAACCTATTTAATAAAATAATAATTGAAATTTTTCTAAGTCTTAGGAGACATATAAACATTCAGGAACAGGCAACTCAAAGATTCCCAAACAGATTCAACCCAAAAATGTACAGTCTGAGTCACATTATAGTCAAAATGTCAAAATTCAAAGACAAAAAGGAAGCTCTAAAAACAGCAAGAGTAAACAATCAAATCACATGTTAGGGAATCCCCTTTGATATAAATCCATTCTATGTAAGGCTATCTGTGCTTTTAAGAGTAAAAGAAATAGTCTTAGTTTTTCATGAAGGAGTGAATAATTAATACATTTATTAATACATACCATTCTTTAGTCTGTGAATTTGATATTTAAATTAGTATATATAAGCAAAAGAGTTGAGCAGGGAAAACACACTATCAAATTGTAATTGTGTGTGACTGTGTGACTGGAGGTGGAAGTTTGAAATGCTCTTTAAATTATTTTTGTTAATAGAATATTATCAGGAATTAAAAGGAAAATAAAGTTGCAACATTGAACTGTTTCCCACATAGCAACTTTAACATCATTATGAAGACTTAAATGGAAAATAACTTATTAAAAAGGCTACTCTACTAAAAGACAATGGTGTGGACACCTCTACTCTCAAGGTATATTGAGATGGCAACTATGACAACAGCATAGGTTAAAAGATGAGTAAGTTTTTTTATTTTTTATTTTTTTTGAGACAGAGTCTTGCTCTGTCACTCAGGCTGGAGTGCAGTGGTACAACCTTGGCTCACTGCAAGCTCCGCCTCCCGGGCTCATGCCATTCTCCTGCCTCAGCCTCCCAAGTAGCTGGGACTACAGGCACCTGCCACCACGCCTGGCTAATTTTTTCTGTTTTTAGTAGACAGGGTTTCACTGTGGTAGCCAGGATGGTCTCAATCTCCTGACCTTGTGATCCGCCCACCTCGACCTCCCACAGTGCTGGGATTATAGGCGGAAGCCACTGTGCCTGACTAAGATGAATAAATTCTTATTTGGAAATTTCTGAGGTCAAACGTGATCATCTGAGTAAAAGGGTAAAATACTTTTCTCAGCACCCTATTTACTTAGTAAGGCATAAGTCAATTTCCAATGGGGGATTTCAGACGACCTTAGTTATCAAGCACAAGAGTGTGAATTGTCCTGAAGTATTTCCTCTCATGGTAAAATAATTTGGATTCCGAGTCAAGGGAAAAATAGAAATGAATTAAAGGAATTTAAAATATGGACATTAATCTTAATTTCACGTGTGTATTTCAGGAGTGATGATCTAATTGTTTCTTTATTATAGTGAAAGGTTATCTCCAATTTGTACTGATACGATGTCACAAGCACTCTTCTGAACAATTTGCTAAATATAAGCTGCTGATACTGACTTTTGTGATCTTAAAGAGGGCTTCCTCCATTGCAAAATTTCAATGGCTTGCTCTTGTTTGCTTGTTTCTCCAAGTGCTTTGCACTGCCATGACTGAACCTGTTACCTTTGTACATAGTGGGCCAAGTCAGGGGAAATCTGCTGTGTCTGCTCCTACATAGAGGAAACAGAGCCACAGTGTTTTGGTGATTTGAATGTTTCAGGTAAACTACTTGTTTCACATACAAATCAAACTTCAATACACCCTATGATTGTTTTATTGTATATTGTTGCCGCACAAGAAAAAATTATTATTCTGCCTTCTGGAACCTTTTCCTAAGGAATTTTAAGAGAGGCAGTAAATCTTTCCATCACATTTCTTATTAAAAAGCAAATAAATAAGTTAAATAAGTCCAGCTTTATCTGTCATTCCCACAGTACATACCGCCACCGTATTTATGAGCATACCATCAAAGATGAGCATTGCATCTTTGTATGCAAAGAATGTTAATGTATGAGAGCATGAATGCAATACGTATATAAGCTGCATGTTGATTCTATAGATTATTTCCTGGCTTATTGCTATCCTAATAGAATTAAAAAAAAAAAAAAAAAGGAAAAGTATACATCCCAAACTGTATAAAGCAGTTCTCCAAAGGGGTGATTTTGCTATCAGAGGACAACTGGCAGTATCCAGAAATATTTTAGATTAGCAACTCCCAACAAAGAATTATCTGGTCAAAAATTTAAACAGACTCATCCTTTTTTAGTCCTTTTGAAGTTTTGACCCGAGAACTCTTTGTTGGGAGTTGAGGGGTTGAGGAAGGCAGTTCGTGTCCTTTGTAGGGACATGGATGCAGCTGGAAACCATCATTCTCAGCAAACTATCACAAGAACAGAAAACCAAACACTGCATGTTCTCACTCATAGGTGGGAATTGAACAATGAGATCACTTGGACACAGGAAGGGGAACATCACACACTGGGTCCTATTGTGGGGAGGGGGGAGGGGGTAGGGATAGCATTAGGAGATATACCTAATGTAAATGACGAGTTAATGGGTGCAGCACACCAACATGGCACATGTATACATATGTAACAAACCTACATGTTGTGCACATGTATCCTAGAACTTAAAGTATTATAATAATAATAATAATAAACAGATCCATGGTTTAGAAATCATACTCCCAAAGCAAACAAACGTTTCTTTTCATTGCCATAAAAAAATGTGTTGCATTCTGTCTTAGGGTGTGTGTGTGTGTGTGTGTGTGTGTGTGTGTGTGTGTGTGTGAGAGAGAGAGAGAGAGAGAGACATTTGTGGCTGAGAAATCTACTAAAGGTGAAATACTTTGGACTTAGACAAACCGGAGGCAAAACATGTCTTCCCACCATTGTCTAATGTAATAATTGAAATTACTAATTTTCAAAATTCAACTTATTGAGAAGACATAAAGATGTTATGTTATCTGTAGACTATTAAAATAATGCATTGTTTCATCATTAAGTATTAAAGGAGACTACAAATAAGAACAAGGCAAAGCCTTATATGCTTGTCTATTATTCACAAAATGGTATTTTTCTGTAGTGGCTAGTATCTGATGCTGGGAAGAACAGTAAGAAATTTTATATTTCTCTTTACTTTGAGAATTTAATTCTCATAGTGACCTCTTGGCTTAACTGAAATTCTTTCTTGATTAGGGGTCCATCTGGGACTGTTTATAAAATAAACTACATTTCACAAGTCCTTTGTAAAACTAATATATAATGACAGAAAGCAGCCCAATAGTGCATTGGGCTAGTTGTGAGTGGAAAGTCACTGCAGAGAGGCATAAGGGAGCTATTTGGAATGATGAAGATATTCTATATCTTGGTAAGGGAGGTGATCGCACAATTGTACATATGTGTCAAAACTCATTGAACTGATAGTTAAAATAGGTGCAATTTGGTGTATGTAAATTGTATAATAACAAAGAAATGTTTTGAATCTACTGAGGCCTAGTAAGAAAAATGTGTGATGTCTTCAACTTATTTGATTTATCTTACAGAAGCAGATAAATGAAGGTCAGAACTTCTGTACATTAAATCAAATATTCTGATCTGAATAAAATGGCCTTAAGATATAAAGACTTTTTAAGTCATTACATATATGTTACTCTATAACATTGCCTGACCAATGCTTATTACATTGTTTGACTATTATTTATGATTATAAATAGATGTTTTCTTACTAAAGCATTTTGCAGTTTATCTGCACACAAGATTTCAGGTACCTTAAAATTTTGTTTGTAAATGTAAACTTAAATATTAATTTACACAGTGTAATTTTAAAAATTGTGATGAGGTAAATACACAGAAGCATATATACAAAGAATGTGTGCATACACATGCACACACATTTGAAAATAAATGCACAGAAATGATGACACTGCTTCTAATTAATTCTGAATGTAGGAATTTCAGGTTATATTTTGCTGTCATATTTTTATTTTCCTCTGTTTTCTAAATTTGCCATACTAAATGATCATTTATAATCAGTCAAAATACATATTTTAATATTCTTTCCATGAGTAGAGTTTTATGCACTAAAATAATGTTAATTTTAACTATCCTTATACATTATTGGTGATTCTCATATGAAAAAGGATCCAGTAAAAGAACAGAAGGATGTATTTATTCAGAAATAACACATTGTATGTATCCATTGAAAACACCCCAGAGAAGAAGACTGAAACTTTGTGTGTTCTTTTAGTTTTCGTAGTAAATGGAAATTGTTTGTAGTCATTGCCAGGAATAAGGCTTTGTAAATTTGAGTTTGGCACGGATTAAATAATACATATCACTATTCAAATGGTGCTGGAAAGTTTGAAGATTCTTTTAGATGGCTTTTACAAGAGTGAATAAAGTATCAACTTATCACGGTAAACAATTCTGTGTTCATTCTCTTGAATGAGTACACGGGAAACCATCAAGGGACACTTCTGGCCTGGCAGCTCAACTCTCCATATTTGGCATACTAATGGCTATTGCTCGTAATTGGGCCAGAGTGCAGGGAATGGAGGAGTGGTTCACAGTAAGGGACATGCACTTGGCACTGTTTGGGCCATTTCTCAACATTTCAGTAACTGGAATGCCTCATTTCTCTGTGTCGACAGTCCTGAGTAACATAGTAGTACCCAGGAGATCATTTAAAATCTAATTTTTTTTTTCAATAGGTAGTTTTTCCAGGCAAGTGTAGCATTTTGCATTTTAAGTCCTGTCATCACCCAAAGGAAAAAATATATGATGTATTTCCTTTCATGCATTTAGCTTCAAGTTTTTAAGGTCATTCTTTTTTCCAAATAATCACTGGGTGCAGTCAATTTTTTTCCTTTCTAAGGTTCAACAGCTCCCTTAAAAGACATACCAGATTAAAGAAATGCTAGGATTTGCATTTTTTTCTAAAACTAAGATTAGTATTCACTGTATGAAGTTGATAGTCAACGGAAAAAAAATCATCCGAGGATTTCTGAATTGCTGAATAAGAACATGGAAATTTTAAAAGTACATTTTGAAGTTTTGAGATGTAGCTTACAGCAAATAGAAAACAGAACGTTATCAAGTTAACAGAGATGCCAACCTGGGGTGGTAATTTCTTGTTTCAATTTGAGCTTCTGCCACAGGTCAGGTGAATCTGTCTGAGACCATTTACTCACAAGGGTATGATGAGAATAATCTATGGTCCCCGTAAGTCTTTACGTTAATTACAAAAGCAGAATACTGGTTTTTTTTTTTTTAGCCTCATCTCTTTATGAGCCTGAACTATTTGTGATAAGAATATAAATACTGCAACCAGAGGACTTAATCAGAGTAGCACCAACTTGACCAAATCATGTTCTTGAATTTCTTCCTTTGTTCTCATATGAAACATGCAGATAATTGTTGTTAGATGCACAGTCAGCAAATAATAATTAAAAGATAAACTTTCCTCAAATACACACACACACACACAGACACACACACACGACTCCTATATGTTGCATGTGTTACCATAACTCTTAAGACAATGAATGAGAATGGATCTCAATATATTTAAAAATCCTTCATACTGGGACCTAGAAAGACTACCATGTTAAATCTGTAAGCATTCTCTCTAGCCCAAAATATGGAAACTTGAATTTATTTTGGGACACCTGGCTTGCTTGTGGACCATGAAACTTTCACCTCAATAGGATTTTAGTCATGTAAGTTCAAACCCAGTACATGCCAGTTGATTTGGAGTGAGGAAGGTGCTGTGGTCTGAATAATTGTGTCCCCGCAAAATACATACGTTGCAGTTCTAATCCTCAAGATGGTATCAGTAGTGTGACCTTTGAGAAATGATTTGATCATGAAGGTGTGTCCTAATTAATGGGATTGGTGCCCTCATAAAAGTGGAACAAGGGAGTTTGTTTATCCCTTTCTGCCACCTGAAGTTACAGATGACCTTCACCAGACACTAAGTCTTCTAGCACCTTAATATTAGATTTCCCGGCTTCCAGAATTGTGAGAAATAAATGTCTGTTGTTTGTAAGTCTATGGTATATTGTTATAGCCCAAACCGACCAAAACAGAGGGTACTCAGGACACCTTATACAGAGTTTCTAACCCTTTAAGTTGGTTGTGTTTATCAGAACTAAGTCTGCACAAACATTTTTCCTCTTGCCTGATTTACATTTCCTTTGCTGATATTATATTGCCTTTTTTTAAGGGAAGATCATGATTATGAGCATATTATACACTTGGTCATTTGTGATTTTGAGCAGAGATGCTGATACACAATAAAAAGGAATGTGGTCCTGTTGATCCTCTCATACTTAGGAAAGGATAGCAGTCAACTTGTAACAGTTCAACATTATCGATACATCATATATTGTATTTACAAAGTTTGCGTAGTTTAATTTTGTGAAATATGACAAACTGTTGCCTCATATGTAATAGTGACCTATTGGAGGCCAGAGGACAAGACTATGTCTTTGGCTTAGAAATGGACTTCCTCAGAAGAACATAGGTATTGCAAGCTTTAAAGCTCCCCATCACATTCCTCTTGAAGATGATACTGGCTCTGACCATAACTGTTCCTTGCCCGAAATATTTCCATACCTAACTGCAGTTATTTATTTATCTTTGTCATTGTTGTTTGTTTAAATTTTAGTTCTGTATTTGATAAGGCAAAAATAGTTAAAGATGCTTCCTGTATTGTGAGGGTATGTAGAAAAGATCCTGGTCTTGTCCCAGGGGTTATTTGGGTACAGGGAAAACTGGAGCAGCATGAAGAAAGACAAAATCAAACATTTGAAAGAGAAGCAGCCAGTTAAATATGACACATGTACCATACACGTTTATGTTGTCTCCCCCACCACTAGCCTTATTAAAACAATGCCAGAACAACATAAAAAGAAGGAATAACCCCACAAAGACAAAAGGGAATTGAAGTGGACTCAACTGCAATTCAGAAATTTCAACAGACTTTGATTAAATCACAAATGCAGGAGAGGAACTGACTCAGCAGGGAATAAGAATTTACAATATTAGGTGTCTGATGGAAATTTGATAAAGAAGTAGGCCAACAGACCCTAAAAAGCTCATGCAAACTCAGCCTCTTAGAGAACACAGGTAATTCCCAGGGTGAGTTAAGATGCAATACTGAATATATAGAAAGTGGTTGCACTTGACAGATAACCTTTGAAATTCCAAAGCTTGCAGAATCAGGTAATGGTCTTTCACCCTCCTCCCCCACCCAACCCTGACCAAGAGGCTAGAGGTTCATAATTGAGCAAATCTGAGAGGCTCTAAGAATGCAGGGGCAGAGCTCAAATCCAAAAATAGAGAATTGTGACATAGCAAACCATAGTCTCCGTGGTAGACAGACCCTGAGAACAATCCCCTCTCCCTAATAACTACTGTCTTGTAGTATTAGCACTCTTGTAGTACAGTTGGGACCTGCAACTGGCTTCTAACCATTGGACTACATCCAAGGCAACCTAGGTATCACTCCTGGCACCTAGAATGGGTGTCAGGAATAAGTCTGAGTGCTGATGCAGGGATTCTGGTCAGGGCACTGAAACACTAGTTTCTCTTAGGGTCATATAACTTACCATAATTTTTAGAGTTGAATGAAAACTTGATGTTGAGAGTGGTGGCAAGCACAATTTTTGCATACTGATTAAAATAAATGTTCTATGACAAAAATGATATTTTTGATCTTAGATGAAAAGTGAGTCAAATATGTTCATGAAAAAATGCTGCCTGTTTCATATAACTCATATTTGGTAGGTCAAATTTACCAGGAAACATATGCTTAGATGAAGATTTGTATGCAAAAAAAAATGTACTGGGGACATCTCTTGAGATTGTCACCTGTAAGAAACAGGGATAGCAGGACTAAGCAGAAGGCAAGTTGGAAAAGAGATGTAGGTACAACAATGGCTTCCACCAACCCCACAGGAGCTCCAAAGTCTGAATTACTCCTTAAAGATGAAGAAAAGGGCTGAGCACGATGGCTTATGCCTATAATCCCAGCACTTTTGGAGGATGAAGTGGGGGGATTGCTTGAGTGTTCAAGACCAGCCTGGGCAACGTGGCAAAACCCCGTCTTTACAAAGAAATCCAAAAATTAGTCAGGTGTGGTGGTGTGAACCTGTATTATCAGCTACTTGGGGGGCTGAGGCAGGAGGATAGCTTGAATCTGGGAGGTGGAGACTACAATGAACTGAGATTGGGCCACTACACTCCAGCCTGGGTGACAAAGTGAGACCCTGTCTCCAAAAATAAAAGAAAAAAAAAGTGAAGAAAAGGAATTCTTTCACACTGTGGGAATATAAAAAAGAGTATAGCCATTATGAAAAAAAAGTATGGATTTTTCTCAAAAAAATTAAAAATAGAACTACAATATGATTTAGCAGTCCTACTATTGGGTATATAACCAAACCAAATGAAATCAGTATGTTGAAGAGATATCTGCATTACCGTGTTTACTGCAGCATAATTTACAACAGCCAAGATGTAGAGTAAACTGAAGTGTCCATCAGCAGATGAATGGATAAATGAAGTGTGGTATATACACACAATGGAATATTTTGAAGCCATAAAAAGAAGCAAATCTTGTCATTTGGGACAACATGGACATACCTGGAGGACATTACATTAAATAAACTCAGCACAGAAAGACAAATATTGCATGATCTTACTCACGTGTGGAATCTTAAAAAGCTGATCTTATTGACTTAGAGAATAGAATGGTGGTAACCAGGGGCTGGGGTGGTTGGGGGAGAAGGGTTACAGAGATTTTAGCTAAAGGATACAAAATTCCATTTAGATAGGAGGAAGTTTGAGAGATCTATTATACAACATGGTAATGTTTTGGGATCTTTGGGGTGTTGCTTTTCTGGTTGGAAACCTCTGTGGCTGGTGGCACCTTTGCCTGAGCTCTTGTCCTGCATCCAGGAAGAATGAGGTATGCAGACAAGTGGATGGTGAGCAAGATGAAGAGAAGCTTTATTGAGTGTTAGAACAGCTCAGAGGAGACCCGCAGTGGGTAGCTTCTTTCTGCGGGCAGGTCTTCCCAAGTGTTCAGCTCTCAGCAGAGAGGGTAGCTCCTCTCCGCAGCTGGTCATCCTGTTATCTGCAGCTCTCAGCAGAGAGGAAGCCCTGGAGAGGGTAGCCCCTCTCTGGAGCTGGTTGTTCCGATATCTGCTGCTCTCAGCAGGGAGGAGGCCCTGGAGAGGGTAGCTCCTCTTTGCAGCTGATCGTCCAGATGTCTGCTTTGCTGTGGCTGAGCCTAGGGCTTTTATGGGCCTCAGAGGGAAGGAAGCACATGCCATTTGGTCCATGGGCAGGCTTGAAAGGCACCACAAGTTCCCACGCCAGTCTGTGGGACTGGCAGCCTGGCCCCCAGCCCCTTCAGGCCCTCCCTGGGCTCAAGGTCAGGCCTCACTGGGGACCACCCACTTTTGCCCAAGAGCCTGTCTGCCTCCTGCCACTGTCCATGGCACCCAGGCTGCTTGCACCAAGGGGCACCTGCAGGCCAGTACTGAGCTGCCCTCAGGTGCTCCCCATGCTTATTGGTGCCCAAAGTCCAGAGGGAGCTGAGGCAGCTGGGGGCTGGTGTGTCAGCACTATCTTGAGTGTGTGCCTACCCAGCCGTGCTGTGACAGCACAGGCCTTGGCCCCAACCTTGCTCCATGATCAGACTGGGCACCTGCAGTGGGGAGAGGCCAGACTGTGGGAGCAGGTACTTATGAACCCATTGCAGCAGGGGGAAGGGGGGGCCTTCCTGGGCCCCCAAGAGCACAGAGATGTCTGGATCTACAGCTGTGCTTGGATAGGCTGTAGCTGCACCCACACCTGGGGAGTTCCTGTCTGGTCAGCTTAGAAGGGCAGGGCTCCCGCTTGTCCCTGGCTCCCATGGGCTCTGTGGAGTGTGCAGCTCTGGCCATGCCTCTGAGATCAAAGTGAGCACTGACAGCAGGGAGAAACCAGGCAGTGGGAGCAGGCACTTCCAAGGCTGTAGGGGGAAAGGGGGCCTTCCTGGGCCCCCCAAAGCACAGAGACACCAAAGTCTGGAGCCCACCAGGGCATCTTCAGTGGAACCTAAGGAGGGTGAGGCTCCCGGCCATGCCTCTCTGCTGCAGCCAGCTTGATGGCCATTCCAGATGGCCCACTGCCATCAGTAGCTATAGTTAATCACAGCATATTATATTCTTAAAAAATGCTAAGAGAGTGGATGTTAAGTGTTCTCCCCCCAAAATAATACAATAATTATGTGAGGTAATGCACATGTCAGCTAGTTTTAGTCATCTGACTTTGTAAATATATGTTTCAAAACATCATGTTGTACACAATAATTACATACAATCTTATCTGTCAATTTAAAAAATAAAAATAATTTAAAAAAAAGAAAAGATACCTCAAGTCAGGGCAAAGAGAGCAGACCTACTGCATAGATAAATCCCTGGAATGAGCTTCCCCAGGGAGAAGGTATAAACTTGGGTGAGGCAGCTCTTTAGCCAAGGGCCGTCCTGGGAAAGAACTCAGTTGTTCTGCAGTCATCGCATCCAACACCTAGAATGAAGATTAGGAATGTGTTTGGGTCCTGAATCTGGGATTCTGGTCAGGGCACTGCAAACATGATTTCATTAAATAATGATCCTCTTATCCTAGCTCTAGTTCTTTTAACTATTATTTTATTTCTGGCTTTTTGAAGCAGAATAGATTATAATTGACTCTTCCTTATTGACATTCTGTTAGGAAAGAAACATTTTCTCTGTATCTCATTATTTCTAAACATATTTTCTTACGGAGTATCATCCCTTATCATAAGATGTTTAAACTAATAGATGCAAACAAATAGTAAATACAGTGTCTAAAAGGTTACTTTGTTGGATAAAACTTTTATTATTTGTGTTTTTAGAAAAGGGATCTGTTAAGAGTATACTTTTTGTTACCATCAAACATGAATGGAAAAAGGGAGAAAAGCCCTTGGATGTTTCTTGACTAGGTAAGTTCACATCATGTATATACTAGCTGAGTCGCAGAGTCCCATCAGTGGAGTCATAAAAAGTAGGTTACATTTCACAGCAACTAACAAAAATCTCTTAAAACCAAGATGTCTCAAGGGTACATCTTGTAAACTAGTTGTAAAGCTTTCATGGTAACAAGATGTGGAACAAATATTAATTGGATAGGAAATGACTCCAACATGGATTCTATTTTGTATGCTTAGTGTTTTCAAGGTAAATGGTTTGCAAACATTGCTAGTTTTTAACCATAGTAAGCAGGATACAGCTCACGGCTTTACCTCTTTAAAGCGCCTATGCTATAATCTGTTTTCTTAAGCATGTGTGTGTGCATTTGTGTATGTGTTTATTCATTCTGGCTTCAGTTTGATGATCTCTCAGCAAAGCTAAATTAATGGGCTAAAAACTTACGGTTTTCTGTTACATAACATCATGTGATTCTCAAACTAAAGAGAATATAACAAATATTTAGCTTAATGTAGTTAAAGAATTTTAGGTCCAGATAATAGCCTCATTTTGTACTCTTCTTGTGCCTTGCACACTGTCTTCAGTTTTGACCTCACTACTTTATAGATTAACTATTTGAAACAACAACAGAACAATACAGCTACTGACACTAACAACTTAAAATAGCTATACATGATATTCTTTCAAAGACAACTTGATAATATCCTCACTGAGGTCTTGGATCATCATAAATAACTGGAAACCTGAATTCTAACTGAAACGGCATTAGCTCCAAGGTAGATTACTGGACATGGTAATCTATTTTATTTTCCCTAAAGAGAAATTGGAATTTGATTTTTATTTTTAATTGATTGAAAGAAGAGTTTCATATTTTTTCTCAAATACTCTGAATGCATTGATGAAATATTGTCAACAGCTGGTGGAAAACTCCCACCAAAAATTAGTTCCACAGTGAAACACTGCATTTGACTATTTCCAAGAATCCATAACCTTTATCTTGCTGATGATAGGGAATTGAGCACTCGGGATATGAAGATAAAATAATTTCCTAGGCGTTGCTCTAGGGAGGAAAATATAATTCCATTGGGCAAAGAGTTGTTGGAAAGAAAACAAAGATAAAATTTCCTAGTATATTCTTCTCACTCCTAAAATTTAAAAATTCACAACAATTCTTTTACCCCTTACTCTGTTTTATTTTGACTCAAAATATCTTATTTATATTATATTGCATATATGTATTTATTTTACTTATTATTTTTTTCTCGATAGAATATAAATTCTAGAAAAAGGAGAAACCTTGTCAGTCGGTTCACCATGGAATTTTCAGTACCCAGAATGGTGCATAATATATTGAAGATACATAAAAAACACTTATTAAATAATGATTAGATAAATTCTGATCGAAATTATTCCTGCCTTCATGTAAATGCACATGAACATTTAGCCTCCTGGAAATGTTTTGTATACCATTGATGAGCATCTGGCTGTTAAAAAGTCATTTCTTACAATTATTAGATTAGATGCTGATGAGAATGAAGTCCTATTAAGGACTTTTTGTACTTATGTTGGTGGCTAAGAGCTCAAGTTCTGAAGTCAGTATGCTTCACTTATGTATTAACTCCACTGCTAAGTAGCTGGTGGCGTTGAGCAAATCGTCTCACGTAGTGGATTTTGTCTGTGCCACCAACAAGATCTCCTTTTCTGAGCCAGTGTCCCCAGCTACTGTGAGCATTAGCCACTAACACCACAAAGCTGCCCCTTCTCTGGAGAACTGCCTTCAGGTGAGTGACAGCCATCTCACCTGATGGCTGAGATGGTGACATATAAGACTGGAGCTCATGCCTCAAATTAAGTCCATCTCTGGGGTGTAATTTATACCCCAGAAGGCCACTCAGGATCATGTTAAAATTCATCTCTTGGTGACACCACATTCTTGCCTGGCTCTTTTTTTCCTTCCTTTCTTAATTTGTTCATCCCTGTTCTGAGAGCACTCCTCCATAAATTACATACACCATAATCCTTGTTTCAGGCTCTCTTTCTGTTCAATAACACCTATATGACATGTAACTTCTCCATGCCTTAGTTTTTGCCACCCCAAATTTGGGAGAAATAATAGGTTTATTTTTATTATAAATACATAGTATCACTAAATAAATGTAATAGGATATGATGATCATCACTTTTTGTTCTCTGTATTTTCTTGTTTTTCTTCCAGGCTGTCAAATTTAACTTCTTTTATTCATTGACTCTCTTTTCCACCTTAGTCTTTTTTTAAAAAATCACTCTTATTTGGATAATGATGATGCATCCAATATTTTAAAAGTTTGATAACCTCCCAATAGATTTAGACTTTTGCTATCATTGGGACCTTAACGTTGTCATTTCACAAAATTATCTTCTGAGTTCCCAACACAGGTATATTGTCTATCATTTCCTGTTTTCTCCAAGAAATGGTCTAGCAGCAACCACCATTTGGAGCATGAACTCATTTTTAGAAAAGCATATTACCTTGACAATTAGAAAAAAATACATATAGTGAGCTGCAGCCAAGAAAGTAGTTACACGTTTATTTTTATCACTGGAAAACAATGAGCGGCAGAAATGTCTCTAGTGGGCTAGAACTACATATATACAGCAATGTCATAAAGTAATTCTTTATGTCCAGCTTGATTTATGTTCATAAGACCAAAGACATAATATAAGCATTATCAGAAAAATGGGTTTTAATAGCATGGAATCTGAGTCTACAAGAGATTCTCCATAGTTGAATTTCTTAACATCTGCCTTTGGTCAGCTTTTGGAGATGTTAACATTTGAGCTGCTCAGTGTGCTCCTTTTTGACTTCTTCTCAATGTAAACATTCAAATAAGGGAGCAACTGGATGTGTTTGGGGAGGTTTTCTTCCTACTTTTGTTTTATTTTTCTGCAGATGTGAGACTACAGCCATCATCAAAATGTCAATATAAGCCATTTTGTTAGATCAATGGACAATAGGAATTATAGATCCATATCACTACAATTATAATACCATTTATAATGTTACTTCTTATTAGAATTTCCTAGCAGTCATCATTCATCTAATAGAGGCATATTTTTAAGAATCCAAGAAGAAAAAAAATATTCATAAGCCAACAGAAGCAAATGGTATAAATAATTTATATTTCACCATAAAAAAAGAATAATGCACCACTTCCCAAATCATGTCCATTGAGTACATTTTATTTGGGCTATTTCCTTCCATTTATTCTTTTGGAAAAAATATTATGTGAGATTGTATATTATTTTGATAATATGAAAATACTGAACTACTTAAAATAATAAGATACATTATGTTTTGGTTTAGGTTAAAATTGTGCAGTTATTGCTAAGATTAATTGGTAGATTAAGATGGAGAGCTAAATGAGAATTTAAGCATTTGCTTCTTATTTTGACAGGTCTTTATTCTTTTTTTTTTGCTTTTTTTTTCATTCTTTCAGTTCTAGGGTACATGTGCACAACGTGCAGGTTTGTTACATATGTATACATGTGCCATGTTGGTGTGCTGCACCCATTAACTCATTATTTACATTAGCTATATCTCCTAATGCTATCCCTCCCCCCTCCCCCCACCCCCCGACAGGCCCTGGTATGTGATGTTGCCCTTCCTGTGTCCAGGTGTTCTCATTGTTCAATTCCCACCTATGAGTGAGAACATGTGGTGTTTGGTTTTCTGTTCTTGCAATAGTTTGCTGAGAATGATGGTTTCCTTTATTCTTAGGCCTCTGCACAAACTCTTACTCCCAGCCTTCTAAGTCAGAATACTTTAAAAAGATCCTCTGCTTATCACATATAGTATTCACTTTGAGACTTAATCTATTTTTTCTTATATTAACATTTTAATTAAATATTGAGAAAGCAGACTCAGTTGATCTTATGGCAGTCATCACATTTATGCTTTGCTTTCTGTTTTTAATTCCTCCTTTACATATGATATTCTATTTTAAAAATTGTTTTATTGTATTGTTTTGTTTGTGGCTTTTATCTGATGATTTGGAAAACATTTTTGTTTTAATAGTTAAGTATAATTCTATATAATACATTATACATGATGCAGTTTATATTCCATATCTTTACACAATATATACTGATTTCTTCTATTAGCAACAAGATAAACAATATTGCCACTTAGACATTTACTCATCACTCAAATTTTCGGTTATTTTAGTGTTCTATTTTATACCTTAAAATATACATCTTTTGCATTATTGATCACTTTCAAATGATATCAGACTAACCTAATAAATAAATAAAACATAAAAAATTCTAAATGCTCTCAACCCCAATTTTTCCCCCATCTCCTCCTAACTTGGTTTTCATTTCGTTGTTTCTGTGCTGTTGGGTCTATATTTACTTTCTATCTGTAACAACAATTGTCCATTTGTTTTAACCTTGGGACTATAGTTAATTTGAATTCAGTGCTCACAGCGAGTATTTTTGACATGAAAATATGTTATTCATCTTTTTTATTGACCGATGTTCATTTTTCTTTCTTTGGGCATGGTTAACTCTAGATATGATTCTCTAAACTGCTGTGATTATTTGTCTCTGTTGGAAACCTTCCTAAAGACAAGCTGGCACTCTGAGAATGGAAGTGTGTCAGATGAGCTGGAAAGAATCTGACATGATATTGTTGAAAATTGATCCAACCGCTCCTAGGATTTTCTTATTTCTAAATTGTTGGTGATATTTTTTTTCAGTCTTTTTATTCAAACCAATTTGAGGTGTGATTTTTTTTTTCATGTGCACTAATGTAATCATAATTTCTGGAATAAATTGTCAAGGCTGTACAAGTGATACATCAAAGTTGGTTTACAGATCTAGGTCTTTTGTTTCCAAAAGTTTATGTTCTTAATATTAATTAATAATGTTACTTGTTTAAATGGGATATAATTATTTTAACAGAAGTATTTCAATGTAGCTTACCAAAATACATCTTTATCCAGTAAAACACCACTTTTTCTTTTTTCTTTTCTTGTCTTTCTTTTTTTTTTTGAGACGGTGTCTTGCTCTGTCACCCAGACTGGAGTGCAGTGGCGTGATCTCGGCTCACTGCAAGCTCCACCTCCCGGGTTCACGCCATTCTCCTGCCTCAGCCTCCCGAGTAGCTGGGACTACAGG
>NW_012098097.1:2843134-2865988 GCF_000951045.1 Mandrillus leucophaeus
ATCCTGGACAAATATATAAATCCTGGTCAAGATTTGTATATTAGTTTTCCCTTTTAAAATGGCATAAAGTGTAGAACACTTAAGTAGCCCACAAATTGGGATATCAAGGGTAGAGAAATGAAATTTATTTACTGGCTACATGGACTCATCAACAATAAGCAAAAATGTACAAACTTGACATCTCTTTGGACATCAGAATGTCTTAGGTCATTGGACCCTCCTTTTGTAGTTATGATTAGGTAGATGATTTCATCACAAATATTAAAAAGGAATAACTCCAGTAAAATTTATATGAATTAGGAAAATAATTTACATAATGCAGGAAAATATGGTCTGACATTGTGAACGTGTATATTTTTTATCTTTTAAATTTAAAACGACTTTGCTTTCTCTTAGCCCCTTCATCTCAGTTTTATGGGTTTAGAAGTGCACATGTGTAGTTTTCTATCATGAGGAAATTTAACTTTGTCTTGTTTTCCCTAAGCTTTTTCAAATATGTGGGACAATATCATTTGTTGCTATGAGTTTTGAAATGAAGATTTATACCCTTCTTTTGGAAGTCAGAATATATCACCCAAGCTCTTATCAAAACAATTTTGTGATCATTGATTTACAAGGTTTTTTATGATCATTGATTTACAAGTATCTACATATGTCAAAATTGATCAAATTGCAGACTTTAAATATGTGTAGTTAATCACACCTCAATGAAGCTATTGAAAGATTAGGAAAGTCGTTGCCACTAGGAGAGAGGGAATGATTTATAATAGGGAAGGGACCCACAGAAGCTTCTGGAATACAGAAATGTTCTATTCCTTTACTTGGGTATAAACTATACAGATTTTCTTTTATGCAATTCATTAAGCTGAGTATGACACTATTTTATGTGTATGCAATCTTTATTTCTTTATTATATTTCAAAATTTTAAAAGTGTGTGTATGTGTATACACATGTATTTGGAAACTATATTTTTTTGAAAAGAGGTAATTATCCTTTAGACACATTCATTTTATTACCTGTCCTTTAATAACAGCCAGTTTAGATCTTAGTAGTAGCATGCATACTCCCTTGTTTGACTGTAAATTTTGTGCAGCTTAAGTTTTCCTAGGATTTTGAAATTACTTTCTACATTCACAGTCACATTCCTATGCTGTTTTTAAAAGATAAATGAGAAAACCATAAATACATCATATCTCTGTGAGCCTCATTGGTGGTCTATGCATCATGGAAATGTCATCAGTTCTGCTAGTGCTGCTAGGCTTGTAGCAACTTGTGGGTGGGTCGATGCACTGGGAATAGTGCATCATTTTTATTTTTATGGCTTTATTATACTTTATGGCCATTAAGTGAAATGCTCTGTCATTCCCTGGGGTACAATATTATATTTATTGTATGCATTTATCTTGTCTCTGATGATTCATTTTCTTTTCCGTCCAAGATGAGTTTCCTTTTTGCCTTCTGTGTTATCTAGGAGTCCTTCCATTCAATTGCTCAAAATGCTTTATCATGGTGTGCAATATATATGAAGAGTCTAGGGAAGAGGGTGGGCGTTGTCAAATCTATAAATGGATCCAAGAAAATGTCCTCAGCAGCCAAGAGAACTATTGTAATTTGTATCCCACAGAAATGGAGAAGTAGTACAGAATTTAGAAAGAAAATTAAAAATAGAACTGCCATATGATCCAGCAGTTCCACTTTTGGGTATACATACAAAGGAAATAAAAGCACTGTCTGAAAGAGATACCTGGACTTCCACATTCATTGCGTAATTATTCACAAAAGCCACGATACGGAGTGAACCTAAATGTTCATCAAGGGAAGAATGGATAAAGAAAATGCAGTGTGTGTGTGTGCTTGCACATGCGTGTGCACATGCATGCACATGTGTATGCAATGGAATAAATACTTTTATCTTTTACAAAGAAGAAAATATTGACATTGTTAACAACATGGAGGAGCCTGAAGGACATTATATTAGGCAAGAAATAGGCCAACACAGAAGACACATACTACATGATCTCGTTTGTATGTGGAATCTTAAAAGTCTAATTCATGAATAGATAGTAGAATGGTGAGTGCCAGAGGCTGGCAGAGAGCTGGAGGGACACGGGGAGATGTTAGTCAAAGGGGTCAAAGTTTCATTTATGCAGGGTGAATAAGTTTTGGAGATCTATGTACAGTGTGGTCACTAGTGTTAGTAATACTGTATTGTATACTTGAAAATTGCTGAGAGAGAAGATCTTAAATGTTATTACTGCAAAATGTAAGTATGTGAAGTGATGAATATGTTCATTGATTTTATTTCATCATTTCACAACATATACATATTGCAAAACATCACATTGTACCCGATAAATATATATAACTTTTATTTGTTAATTGCAACTTAAGAAACCTGAAAATGGGCCAGGGGCGGTGGCTCATGCCTGTAATCCCAACACTTTGGGAGGCCAAGGCAAGGGGATTGCTTGAGCCCAGGAGTTCAAGACGAGCCTGGACAACATAGCAAAACCCATCTCTACAAAAAATAAAAATAAAAAACTAGGCAGGCGTGGTGGTGCATGCGTGTAGTCCCATCTACTCAGGAGGCTGAGACAGGAGGACCACCTGAGCCTGAAGGTTGAGGCTGCAGTGAGCCATAATCACGCCACTCCACTCCAGCCTGGGTGACACAGCGAGACCCTGTCTCCAAAACCAAACAAAATCCTGAAAACAATTTTAAAAGAAAGAGAAAATATATTTATGCCACTATAAAAAGAAGTAGTGTCCATGGGGAAGATGAGAACCAAATCCTAGTGTTAGGCAGGAAAAATAAAATGGATAAAAGAATCGCATTGAAACTGTAACAGGGGACTGTCACTGGTCTCTGGAACTAGACAGTACTTACAGTTTTTCCTCAGAATGGTCCCTGGGTCTTACAGATACATCATTATTTCCATTTTAAAGTAGGGAAGTTAAGCCAAAGAGTCTTAATGCTAAGTCCCGGGCAACAGAGTTAATTAGAATCAAAGAGGGGGTGTGGACTTTTGTCTCACGTATTTTCTACACACGATAAGGGTGTTAGTCGTAATAGAACATGGCATCATGGTGGCCTAATGAGGAGGACATAAATCTACATGAGGTTCTCTGAGGAACAGGCACTTGCAGGCTGAAAACAAACATGGACATTTCCAATGGTAACATTCCCCATATTCCTAAATCCATAAACTCTAAAGACATGGTCAAAAAATGTCATTCTGCAGTGAACTTACGTTTCTCCTTCTTTACCTTTATTCTATGGATGCTTTTCACTTACGTATCATGTGGTTGTCCTTCTGTTTCTCTTTTTCTGGACCACATTTGAAACACAGTTAAATAGAATGTCTGCTTCAGGTTTGCAAATTATACTTCATTTAAAGTATATTTTGAAGTTGAGTAATCTTCCTATACATGCACACACATACTCCCCCCCACCAACACACACACATTGTCTTTATTCATTCGTGTGTTGAAGAGCACTCAGGTTTATTCCATATCTTGGCTAATGTGAATAATGCTATGATGAACATGGAGGTGCAGATATCTGTTCGAGTTAGTGATTTTATTTCTAAAATCACTAGAAATAAAGTGATTTTAGTCTAGTGTGTGTGTGTGCTTGCACATGTGCTGGTGCACATGCATGCACGTGTGTATGCAATGGAATAAATACTTTTATCCTTTACAAAGAAGAAAATCCTGACATTGTTAACAACATGGAGGAGCCTGTTGCTGGATTGTATGGCAGTTCAATTTCTAATTTTTTGAGAAATTTTTATACTGTTTTTCATAATGGCTGTACCAGTATTAAATCTTTTTTTTTAAAAAAAGACGGAAATTCTGACATTTGTGACAACATGAATAAAGCTGGAGGACCTTACATTAAGTGAAATAAGCCAAGTACAGGAAGACAAATACTGTAGGATCTCACTTACATGTGCAATCTAAAGTAGTTTAACTCATAGAAAACAGAGAGTAGAGGCCGGGCGCGGTGGCTCGAGCCTGTAATCCCAACACTTTGGGAGGCCGAGACGGGCGGATCACGAGGTCAGGAGATTGAAACCATCCTGGCTAACACGGTGAAACCCCGTCTCTACTAAAAAAAAAATACAAAAAACTAGCCGGGCGAGGTGGCGGGCGCCTGTAGTCTCAGTTGCTCCGGAGGCTAAGGCAGGAGAATGGCGTAAACCCGGGAGGCGGAGCTTGCAGTGAGCTGAGATCTGACCACTGTACTCCAGCCTGGGCGACAGAGCGAGATTCCATCTCAAAAAAAAAAAAAAAAAAGGAAAGAAAAGAAAACAGAGAGTAGAATGGGAGATGCCAGAGGCTGAGGGGTCAGGGAAAAGGGGACATGTTGGGTCAAGGGTATAAACTTGTACTTACAAGATGAATAAGTTCTGGGAACTTAGCTTACAAAATAGTGACTATAGTTAATAATAATGTATTGTATAATTGAATTTTGCTAGGAGAGTCTATTTTAAATATTCTTACCTAAAGAAAAGTTAACGGTAAGGTGATGGATAATGTTAATTATCTTTATTTTGTTAATCATTAAAATATATATACATATGCTAACACATCACCTTGTACACCATGAATATGTAGTCTACAATTTTTATTTGGCAATTATACCTTAATAACGCTGAATTAAAAAAAAAGATAAAAATATATGTTAACCCAATTAACTAGATAAACCCATTTTTGTTTATATAGCAACACAGTTTTCAGAGACAGTTTTCATTTACTCATTGAAATACAGTAATTCACCTCTGTTGTTTATGAGGGAAACAACTCACTTAAAGGATTGTGGATAATCTCTCTAAAATTAGGCTGCTTCTAACATTCTGCAAGTGTTAAGGTCTTTGTTTTTGGCAGGTGGTGTGATTAATAGGCTACATCAATTCTGAGAATTCTCAATAACTCTTAGGAATCATCTTAGATGTAAATTAATTGCTCTGAAACAGCAACACACATGACTCTGAAAATTTCAGGGCAATATGAATTAAAGAGGTAAATGTGTACACTAGTTCATTCTTATCAGAAGCATTGGAAAGCAAATCAGTCATATTTGATGAGATTGACATTTGATGCCAATTACCTTTATATTATTAAATTGAGAAACAAGAAAATGATATGTCTTTGTGATATATAAAGACCTAGAGGTCTTCATAGGTGCTGGGCAAATTTAAATATTTTTATTTTCAAGAATTATGCAGTATATGTTACAATATGCAGTAAATTATATTTCTTTAGATATATTTAGCTCTTCTTTGCAAAAGTTTTTTCACATGAATCACAAGTTTAGATAGAATTCCTATGCCACATTTTCTATTTGGAAATTTGAGTACACCTAAATTTTTTGTTAAGATTATGCAAAGGTCCAAACTATCCCTTCAATAAGTGGGTTAAATAGTTCCACCCAAAATACTTCCTGGGAATATTGCAGACCTTTGGTTGTGTTTCGAAAATAATTAAAGTGATTCCACTGTTTGTAAAATATCTTCTGGAAGGTGCTGGGTTTTCCTTTCTTTCCCATAACTTGTTAGCAATACTACAGTTTGGCAATCGATTTTGTCTTTTCTAGGGAATGAGACAGAAATTCTTGGGGAAAACAGAAATTCTTTCTAGATTACATTATTTTCATTATTTTGATAAGATGAGTCTGATCTTTGTTTGCCGGCAATTGAAGGTACCAGTGTTCAGGGGAGTATTCCCAAACATCTCCAGAGGAAACTTATCTGTAAGGAAGGGATGTTTGCGACTTCATGTATTATCTTGTCTAGGAAACCCTACACAGGACATAAGCACAATAGAATCATGTAGAACAGAAGTTTCTACCTAATCCATCAATTGTGGTTACCAAACACATTGAAATGCTATCTTAAAACTAGCTTATTATCTGCTGAACACTACCTACATTATTTCAAACCCTTGAAACTTTGCAGCAGGGCCAGTCTTCATATCCCAATTTCACGGATGAACAAACTAAGGTTAAGAGAGATTATATAATTGTTAAAAGAGCTGGGCTTTGCTTCCAGGTCATTCTGACCCCATAGTACATCCTCATTCCGTTACATTGTTCCTATTGCTTTTCATTCTAAAAGCAATGTAAGAAAGCTATTTTAAGGATGGGTGAACAGGTCACTAGATCTGAGACTCTCTGTATATTCATCTGTAGGTGGAAGGGTAAACAGATTAATAACACAACCAACTAATACACCTTTAGAGTCAGCATCTCAAAAGCAGAAACATCTTAAGTGGGATCTAAAGGAATGGCTGCAACTTTCTCAGTTATTTCATGAAATGTTCTTTTTACATCAGCATCTTAATTCTTTTTAAACACAGTGATTGTAATAATGATGGTAATGATGCTGAACTGCATTTTTATCCAAATTCAGGCAATCGAAGCTTTTGAAATTGGCATTGATGCATAAGAAATATTGTAATGGTTTCATGACACACATGTCTGAAGTTTTCTTTGATTAAGTAATAATAGAAGCAATGGGTACTTACTAATAAACTGAAACATGTAAAATAAAAGATAAAACTCAAAATAATTGCATGCTGTCATTTATGCCAAATAAATTATAACAATTTAAATAGCTTTACTTTTAACTTATTTCTAAAAAATGATATTTTGCTGCAAGGCTGACATAGATTTTTATTTACTGTGACTTTTGAGGCCCAACCTAAGAAAATGATGAATGTTAGGGTAGTCAAACCTATGAAATTGTTTATCTGTGAAAGATTGGGTCTCAGTGCTAGTCTAGGCATTGTTTTCATTTTCACATTTTTTAAAGGTCTTACTATTTTTCGAAGTCATGTTTTATCCTCTGCCAAATAACAGGCCTGTTATTGTTTTACTCACTTTTCTCTTTATAATTTCAGAAACTTTCAAAATAAAAAGGATAATTATTTTCTGATGTCTAACAAGTGATTGACATGCTACAAGAAAAATGAAAAATACTTTAAAAAAAATCTTTTTTAGACCCGAGATGGGATTTCAGAATCAAACGTGCTTGTGGATTTGCTTTTTCATTGATGGGTCTTGCTCTTAGATTGTCCTTTTTCCACTCACAGTTCCAGGATTTCTTTCCAAAAATATCTTGTGAGGTCCAAATGGTAGCCAGAATTCTGTCTTTGTTTGATGATCCTGTTCATTTCTTAATCCAACACTTCTCTTGAAAAAGAAATATAGAAAGTATACTGTAGTTAATGGTAGTGGGGTATCCTACATTTTGTGGGGAAAATTGGAACCTTGCCTGTCTGTTAATCTTTTTCATCCCTGGGCTGAAAGAAAAACAATCTAAACCCAAAGAACAAAAGAGAGCTTAGGAATCAGAACTTAGACCTGGGCTCTGGAGCCAGACTACTTCTTAGCCTTTATTCCTGTGTGTCGTTTTGTTTTTATACTATGTAAGTATATTTGTAAATAATAACCCAAGACTTTCAAAAGTGCAGCAGTCCTGTAGAACAAATGTTCCTACAGTCAAAACATAACTTTCTCTTTTTATTGAGTAAGGCTCTGTGCACATCTGCTTATCAGCAGTCACTTTCTCAATGTTAGTTTCAAATGTACTGTGAGCCTTCTGTCTGTGTTTTCATCTGCACTGAATGGCCGTATGTTCCTACTTTCTTAACTTGTACATTATTTTCCTGTACTTCCTCCTCTATTTTTTTCTAAGGGTGTAGTTGTTTAGAGTTAATGGGGCTTATAATTTGGAAACTCAAAATAGTAATATTGCTGATCAGCAAGGAATTACTCTGAAGCCTGAAAAGGTTAATTAAATCACACATTCCTTGGAGGGTCCTGAGTCCTGGCTTCTTACTTTCAGAGAGGCTCCTTGCTCCCTGCTGAGCTGATGGGAAAAGTGACAACCTTCACTAAGCCTGAACTTAGTGAATGCCTACACTGAATGTAATACTGCATGAGTTATTGAGGATGGTACCAAGTTATAGCTCATTGTCCTTATGCACCTTATAAACTTTCCCAGGGGTTGGGTAGAAGGAAGACTTACTCAGTTCAAGAGTGCATCATAGTAATAATACAAAGAAGGAAGAGAAGGAGAAAAATAAATATGGATTCTAATTCTGGAGAAATTTTTAGGAAAAAAATATTCCTGAGGTCTGGGATAAACAAGGAGATCTTCATTTACGAGTTGAAATTCCAAAAAGACATCAAAGAGAGGATGGGATTTGCAGAGGACAAGGAATAGAAATCATGTTAGTCCCATAGTTCATGCGTCCACCTTCTCCTCTCTGTATTCAATCTACAAATATTTATTGGATGCCTATTATGTACAGATCAGAAAACAGAGTCCACACCCTAGGGAATCAGCAATAAAATCTATCGAGAATGCAAAGAAGAAAAACTGTTATATGCTAGAATTAAAGAAGTACAAAGGTTTCTGAGAGCATAGAGAAAGAAGTAGACAGAAAACTTCTTGCAGAAGACTTAATATTGAATATCTAAGGTGAGAGGAACCATGTAACTGAAACTATGTTTATTTTAAATATAAATTAAAGAACCAAGACCCAATTGCAGAACTTATGTGGAGTCGAAGATAATGAGAAAATCTTGGTTTTATTTTTGCAGCAGTAATTTTTTTTAAGTGTTAAAACTTTGTTACCATTAACTTTAAAGAGGTTTGCACTTACAAGACACTAAGATACAGGAGTGCTGCTTCATAAAGAAGTTACCTGTTAGGGTTTGGGCATTAGTTTAGAAGTTGTGGAGCTTTGACTTATTTTGGTTAAATACTTTAAGAAATCACAATCTTGATCCAGAACTGGTAAAACTATTGCTAAATTTGAAAGATGCCTTTTCGAGATTAGAGTCATATATTCAGGCATAGAACATTAGAATATCCTTTACAGACAATACATTCTAGTCTGTTCTTACTAGTGGAAGAGCCCTAAACCACAGTTTCCATTCATCGAGGTTCAATGCATCAAGTACTTCTCGAAGTGCACTTACATTTATTAGCTGATTAAATTTTTCTGACAACAGAAGTATTGTTACTATTATTTTTATCATCATCATCCCATTTTTATGAATAAGGGAACTGGGCCAGAGAGTAGTTAAGCAGTTTTCTGAAAGATTTACAGCTATTAGGTTGGTGCAAAAGTAATTGTGGTTTTGTCATTAGTAATTACTTTGCCATTACTTTGTCATTTTATTTTGCCATTACTAATGGCAAAAATCACAATTACTTTTGCACCAACCTAATGCTGATTTTGAGAGTCGGACCTGGAGTGTGGCGATACTGGAGCTAGTGCTTGAGTTCTACGTTGTTCTGCTGCAATGGCTCGGACTTGAAAGTAGAGAGAGGGGAGGAGGAGCAAAAAGACAGAGATCTCACCTTTGTGGCAGAGATAGAAGAATGAGAATATTTAGAAGTTTAGCTGTGCATTAAGAAGGTATTAGCCTCTTTTTTGCATTTTCTAAAGAAACTTGAAATTAAGATGTGAATTGCTTCCAAATATAAATGTTAGGCAATTGTATTCCTGAGAGACAAGACATGCGGAGTCCAAAGAATAAGTGAGAAGTTCAGCTTTTATGATTTATGTATCCTGTAATTAGCTGCTTAGTAAGTGATTTCTAAACTTCAAGAAATATAGAGCCTCCAATGACTGACAACTGTTAAAGCATGTGTTCTTAAAAAGTTAAAATGTTACAATACAGTAAACACATTTAAAAGATTTCATTCAACTCATTAATTAATGATGAAAATACTAAGATGTTAAAACTGGTTTAAATGAGAATGTGATTCGTGGAATACATATTTTCTAACAGAGAAAGTTAATTTGCATTGCAATGAGCAGGAAACATTTGCATTGCTTCTAATTTCCCACAACTTAACTTCTACCCCTTTAAAATGGCCAAATAGCTAATAATGGCAAATCAATCACACATGCACACCTTTGTAGAATCAGACAATTCCTAGGAAGTGGCCTCAGGACAATGCCCAGATCTCCACTGAAAGGGCACCCAGTATTCTCTCATGCCCACCTATTTCCAAGACCTGGAAAATTTTTCTGATACCGTAAGACTCTTAACAATTAAACTAAATTACAGGAAGAAAGGATAGGAAAAAACTAAACTAATGTAAAGACTATAGCTATAGACCAGCACGTATATTATTGGGGGAAAAAAAGTATAACAACAAGTTTTATTTAAAATGTTGATCTTAAACCATTGTGTTCTACAATATTAAGTTGTTTTTGGATCTAAGACAACCTCTCTTCCCCCATGTAGCATCCAGCTCTGATTTTTTTTTTTTAATCTCTCTTTTCTGTATCTACCCAGAGAAGACATTGTCAAAACATCAAGATTTTCTATCATGTAGGTCCAGATAAAGAGGTTGGAGTGGATGTGAAAGGATTCCACTGAGGTTGGGATGAAAGAGAAAGAAGATCTAGAAATTTCAAGGAACTCTGCTACATAAATTTACCTGAATATTACACTACAAGATAAATCTGAGTGTCTAAGAGAATATCCTAATCTCACAGACATTTTAACATGTGTAAACCCTTGATTTGCTGGAATGAACTTCAGTCATGCATTTGAGAACCCCCACTTTAAATATTGTAAAAATGTCATAATAATTTCAGATAAAAGGTTTCCATTTTTCTCCTCAGGTTTATAAAACAAAATTAAAGACTCATTTCTTCCTCTTTTTCATTTCAGCCAACAAGGTTTTAAGGCCTGAAGAGCAATTATGTTTATACTTTGCCATGTTTGGTTGAAAGTTTAAATTTGAAATAGAGTTGAGATTTATAGCACTTACGTTCTGCTGCAGTGTAATTGTTATTCACTTTCTGGAAGCCAAACAGAATCTATATCATGTTTTTGTTTTTTTAAAAAAAAGCTTGATTCTATATTTCTTCATTCACACGAACTCCACTCATAAGCCCATCTAGAAGGTTTATAAACAACATTTAATGTATAATTCAAAGTTTATTCTTACTTTTAACTGCTTGGGTGGTTGAGAATAAGGTTGATTTTTTTTTTCTCTCTACGCTAAGAAAGTATCTTTCACAAAGGTTTTTGTCCTATTTGAAATGGTGATGGAGAGCTTATTTTGTTTGGAATTGGCAGCTTTTCTCCAGAGGGGTTACATATCTAAAGTTATATGGCCATCCAAAAAAGATGATTACAGTAGTCCAACACTGGCTGATTAAATTCTACAAAATCGGGAAATGAGGGTGTATCACCAAGATTTTTTTTAAAAAAAGAAAAATATAAGTGTGCTAATTGCTTTTATGAAAAAGAAAAGAAAAAAACTAATCTAAAACTGAGGTTGCTTCTGTCAAAAAGGATGGTGCCATGGTTGGGGAGGAAGTGGAAGAGAAAGGAAGCTTACTACATTTTATGTAAGCCCTCACACTTACTATTTTTTTTTTTATTTGTTTGTTTGAGACAGAGTCTCTCCATGTCACACAGGCAGTGCTGCGATTTCGGCTCACTGCAACTTCTGCCTCCCGGGTTCAAGCGATTCTGCTGCCTCAGCCTCCCAAGTAGCTGGGACTACAGGCACCTGCCACCATGCCAGGCTAATTCTTTTTGTAGTTTTAGTAGAGATGGGGTTTCACTATGTTGGCCAGGCTGGTCTTAAACTCCTGACCTTGTGATCTATCCATCTCGGTCTCCCCAAGTGCTGGGATTACAGACGTGAGCCACTGCACCCGTCCCCTCAAACTTATTTTTAAAATTATATGTACACATTGATTTTATGTAATACTAATAAAATTAGCATAATAACTACGTAAAAATAATGATGACAGGACCTCTACAAAATTAAGAACATTTTACTGTCATAGTAAGGGTGTCATGATATTTCAGTGAGAACTGCAAGGTGCAAAAATAATAGAAATATTTCAAATAACCCAACTATAGAAAAACAAAAGTGTATATACATGTGTGTGTGATAAAATCTAGAGGCATACATGGCAGACTGCCAACACTCTATATATGAAAAGCAGAATGGGCAGAAGCAGAGGAGAAATTGAAGGATTTATTTAATAGTCCGTGTTGTATGAGTATTTCCATAATGAGAATTAACACAAAGTTTTCATTATTTGCCGGGCCCCCTTCTCAGTACTTTGCATGTATTCATGCATTTGCTTATGAGTCATGCAATAATGAGTTAATTTACAATTAGTACAATAAAAAATATTACATTATAATCCCAGCACTTTGAGGGCTGAGGTGGGTGGATCACCTGAGGTCAGGAGTTTGCGACCAGCCTGGCCAACATGGTGAAACCCCGTCTCTACTAAAATACAAAAAAAAATTAGCCAGGTGTGGTGACGTGTACCTGTAATCCCAGGTACTCGGGAGGCTGAGGCAGGAGAATCACCTGAACCTGGGAGGCGGAGGTTGCAGTGAGCCAAGATCATGCCACTGCACTGCAGCCTGGACAACAGAGCAAGACTCTGTCTGGAAAAAAAATTACATATGGAACTTTTAAAGAAACATAAAGATCTCACCAAAATGTGGAAATTCTATGAGGTTTTTTCCTTACTTTTTTTTTAATCCCTATGAGTTCCTTTTCAAATGTGTCTCTGTGCAGCTCTTGAGTTGCATTAATATTGAGTATTGACATTTGCAATTTAGAGTTTTTATCATCTCGATGAAGGAAAGACCATTTTAAGAAATCCTCAGAAAGGGTTAAAGTTAAGTTGGTATTTCATGACTATTTTATTCCATTTCATTTGATGTTTAACTGATTCATCTAAACCAGTAGTTCTCAAAGTGTGGTCCCAATCTAGTAACATCAACATCACCTCAAGAATTTGTTGAAGGACAAATAATTGTCGAGCTCCACTCCAGATCTACTGAATCTTAAACTTTGGGAGCAGGGCCCAGCAATCTTGGCATGAACAAACTCTCTGTATGAATCTGATGCAGGCTCAAGTTTGAAAACCACTGATTTAGAACAAGAAACATAATGTACTTATACTCCCTTATGTTTTTCTATGAGAAATTACATCAATAAATAATAGGAAATAACAGTTTCTACTCAATAAAATTCCCCAGTGATTTATTTGTGGTTTATATTTCTATGCAAATAACTCCCAATGCTAAGATTTCTGTAATGCTTGTGCAGATGGCTTTTCTGTATCTGAAACAACCATATCATAACAACCTCTTCCATTATCCATCTATTATCCATCTAAGAAAGAGAGGGTTAAATTATGCTCTTCTGGTATGCATTTTGAATTAGTAAACCATTTTTATTGACATGGCAAACAACATGTGACTGATGCAATTGTGTCTATTGAAAATCTTCAATTTTTAAGCAATGTGAAAATCACTGCAAAAACAGGTTACTTGCCATTCAAAGACATCAGTGAAAAGTTTTAGGCAAAGATAATGTGGATCTTAGTATGAACTTACATTTCCCTTTTAAGCAAAACATGAACAGAATTATATCCAGCAATGTCCCATTTCTTTATGTAGTTAAATGAATTCTCCTTGTTATTGTTTTGCTGCATGATAATTTAAGAAGTTGCCTCTGCTTTCTCTGTCTAAAACTATCATTTTTAAACTTTATTTTTAGTTGCTGCAACTTTCCTTTCATTATGTGTTTTGGAAGCTGTAGTGGGTTGAACAGTGTCCCCTAAAATTCATGTCTTCTTGGAGCTTTAGAATGTGGCCTTATTTGGAAACAGGGCCTTTGCTAATTAAAGTGAGTTCACACTGGGTAAGTGTGGATCCTAAATCCAAGACTGGTGTCTTTCTAAGAAGAGTAGAGGACACACAGAGAAGAAGGCCATGCAAAAACAGTGACAGAGATTGGAAAGGTGCAACTAGGAACCAAAGAAAGTCAAAGATTGTCCGGATCGACCAGAAGCTAAGAGGCAGGGAAGAATTCTTCCCTACAGCCTTCAGAGGGAGCGTGGGCCCACCAACACCTTGATTTAGGATTCTACACACCACGACTATGAGTGAATAAATTTCTGTTGTTTTAAGCCACTAAGTTTGTTATAATTTGCTATGGCAGCCCTAGGAAAAAAATACAGATGCTGAACAAAGGTAATAATAAGAATACATTCTACAAAAAAGGAGCTTCTTGGACTCCGGAGCCAGGTCTAGGAGTCTGGAAGTATCTCCAAGGAACTCTCAGGATTTCTCAGAAAACAACAGCTCCAGGAAAAGTGGGAACAATGCCCTTGAGGTTTCATTCTTTGCTTTCAGCACGTCGGGCACTACTTTTCCAAAACCTTAACGAAACACTTTAAGAGAAAAAATGTTTTTTTTTCTATTTTTACTTTCAAAGATAGAGTGCTTTGTTTCTCAAATCATTCTTAACTAAACACCAATTCCACAAGATTTTAACAGGAAGTCAGTGAGAAAGAGAAAAAAAAAGTTTTTAAGATCCATTTCATGCGAATTCCCTCTCTCAGAGATTCTTATGCTCATTGAGGGCCTAAAGGATTCTGAGGAAGAAGCTAGTTTATCTTTGGCTAACATAGGTTATACACTTTGGGAGAAATAGGGAATGAAATTCGGGTAAACTCTGGAGAGTGGAAATGAGATTGGAGGTTAGATGACCACATTTCTAGCCCTAGCTTGCCACACATTACCATACAATCTGTTCTACTCAAAAACCTCTGTTTTCTTCTCTGAAGACAAGAGAATACCTTCTCTCTCTTTGTAAGATAATTGTAGAAAGTTAAGCAATCATAGTTACATTGCTTTACTTTATAAAGATGCTTGAATTCACTTACAATACCTAGGATCCAGAATATTGATAATATCTATATTACTTATCTAAGAAAGCTGATACGAAATAACTGATTTACATAAAATCACCTTGGAAAATAAAAGGAAATATTATATAGATAGAAAATCAAATTTACTATTTGATTTACTTGGTTCTTCTAATTTATTGATCCTATGTTGGGAAGTTAAAAGAGTTTCTGTTTATAGAAAATATAATTTAAAAATCATTCTATACCTTCATTCCAATTCTGTATAAACTTGATGGCATGGCTGATAACATCTTTACCTGGTCAGTAATGTCTGTAGAAGTGGGGACTCTTAAAATGTTATTTTGTTTCTTTGTTTCACGTCTTCCAAAGCATAGAAAAATGGGGATATTTCCATTGTGTCTTAATCTTCATCCCTTTACATTTTATACTTTGTATTTTACCAAGTGTGTGTAACAGACTATTGGTTTTTAGACTAGGAATAATAGCTACATTTCTGTGTGTGGGGAATATGAATGAGCATGAAGTGCAAACAAATCAATAGAAATTCTGAAAAACATTGTAAATTCTCTCTGTTTACATGTTTAATACAAATTATATATGTTTATATAATCCTTTAACTTAGGCAGATGTATATACATATATACACACATATAAATATTGTATACGTATGTGCATGTGTGTGTGTATATATACACAATGTTATTCTAGCCTACCATTTATCTATGAAAAGAGAGAGTGTTCACCACATCCTTCCTATCACATTATAAACTGAACATTAAACTAAAAGTATCAACTCATAACAAGTGAACTATAATTAAAGCAAAGTGATTTCTGCTAAGGATTTGACATACCAATACATTGATATTCAAACAGATTAAATGTATACAAATACACATATTGATCTAAGAGAATATTTAGTCTAAGTATATTTGTTGATTGACAGACATTTCTCCAAAACAGATACAAGTCTCTGTATCTGTTGAAAATATTGTGATGCTAATCAAAGCATGCACATGTACATACGTGCACACATACACAGCCTACAAATTATTGAAAAAGTCTAAACAATGTGAAGGAAGTGCTTTTACAAAGAGAAAGATCAATTGCCTACACAATTCAAATGTTCTAGTGAATTTTTAAATTTGTGGTTTACTTTATTCATTTTGGAATTACTTTTTACCTGAAAAATAAACTGAATATTTTTCGCAGTTCTATACGGATCAGAGTTTAAAAAAACACACACAATATCCAGTTTCTAATGTTCTTTTTCATAATATATGCAAAAATTGACTTATTCCTTGTCGCTTATAAAAATATACACTGCCTCTAATGTTGGGAATTTCATAAAACTCTATAAAATACTGCATGTCCATATGTGGACAATGTGTAAAATAGACTGGATATTTTGCCATGGTTTGCAGTATATTTTGGAGCTCCATGCCAACTTTCCATTCTCTTTACCAAAGAAGTTGTCTAAATTGTTAATGCAGAATATTTTAAACATATAATTTTATCCAAATCTGTTTTCCCCTCATATACTTTTTAAAGGGGAAAAGTTCAGAATATTCCAATCAATTTATGCACTTGATCTAATTTATGCACCGAGGAAATCAAAACTGTATATCATTTGACCATTTTACACTTGTTCCTAGTGAGATTACTAATAGGTTTATTATTGGATTTATAATCCAAATTAAAGTAAAGAGAGAAAATAGGTTGTGGAAGACCAGTAATCATTGCAGTACTTTGTTTATTAAGGGCCAATTTTGTACACCTGGAAATTGAATTAGAAAGACTCAAATAAAATAGAGTCAAATAATTAACCCCTTCCTTCTTGTAAGGATAAATGGCAACAAGAGATTGGTAACCTAGAACTATTTTAAGGAACATGGACTGCTTTTTGAGGAATTGGTTGATGCCATCTTTCCAGAGTTGAATATTGGCCATGCAGAAATGATGGACTAAAGGCTAAAAACGGATTTCCACCACTAGTTGCCATTCCAAACGAGATGCTCTGTTTCCAAAGAGTCTTCCATGGAAAGAAAAAGCAAGTTAGTGAAAATAAGAATTTCCATGTGTTTATGAAAGAACAACACGTTCTTTCCAGTAGGACTGGTAAAACTCCCCTTCCTCACCAAACACTATGAACAAAATCAATGATCAAAATAGTGATTAAAAAGTTAAAAAAGAAATCAAGAATCACAACCAACACTGTGAACCTTATTGAAAGCTAGAATATCAGGCTTAGCTCTGTCTGAAATTTTAAATAAGCCCAGATTTTTTTTTTTTTTAGATAACTTAAAGGTTTTGTGTTTATCTGTATTTTATTTTTGTTTTGTATCCTCTGCTTAAAATAAAAGGAACATTCACATACTTTGAAAACAGCTGACACTTCTGCACAAATAGAGACTACTATAATTTTAAAATCTCCTACGAGTGTTTGTGCTGCCCATTCTTAAGGACCCAGGGATTAGGATTGTTCTCTCCAGGAACACGAGTTCAAATCTTTCCATCATTTTCCATTAGATTTCAATCTCCCATCATTTCTGTTGATTACTTACCACTCTGAATAGGAGAAGAGCATTTAATTACACATCAGTAGAAATGCATGAGTTATAACTCCACCTTATTTTACTCAGCCATCTTTCAATAGCCCAGCTGCTTCCATTGGGTACTTGCACGACTTTAGGAAAAACAGTTTCCCTGTGAATTTCTTCTTAATTCTCCCTCATCTGTAGTCTACCTGGTAGGGCTAGTTGGTCTCTAGGGTTCCCCTCAGTTTCAGTTTCTGATCTAAGACATCTTGAAGATGGGAATGAACTCCCTAACAAAGCAGGAGTTGTCACCTTCTTTACACCAGATCTACCCACTTCTAACTCCTTTGGGTGCCTTTCTTAAGATTTCAGATTCCACAAAGATAGTTCCTTGAGAGGTGACATAGCTCAATGGTTAAGGGAACCAAGTAAGGAACCAGATTACTAAGACTGGAATCTTGTCTCTGCTACTTAATAGGTCTGTGACTCTGATTGATTACCTTACTTGTCATTGTCCCCATTTTCTCATTGTAAAATTGGAAGTGTTCACCTCATAAAGTTATGGTTAGGAATACGGTGTTAACCAACGTAAAGTAGTTAAAGAAGTGCCTCCTGGAAAATAAGTGCTATGTAAGTGTTCTCAGTTGTAATCATTACCTCTTAATAACAGAAAAGAGGAAGTTGCAGATGGTAAACACATTTAATTTTGTCCCTAAAGTGCTATTCAATTTACCGGAACTTAATATTAAATCAGACTTTAAAAAAGAAAGTGGTAGTGATGAAATTGTCGTAATTTGTAGATTATAGAGTTATTGTGAGAATTCAAAAGGCTTATACGTGAAGCCATTCCAAACACTAAAGCAATTGAAAAAGCAATAGTTTTTTCTTTTTTTTTTTTTTTGTAGAACAATATTAAAAGTTACAAAAGAAATCTCCTTCACAATGGAAGCAAATACAAAATACCTAGGAATAAATGTAACAAAAATTCATTTAACGAATGAAAATAAAACGTACTGAAAAATCAAATAGAAAGATTAAGCGAAAGATATTCGAGTGCAGGTTGGAAGCCATAATATTCTCAAGATGTCAGTTCTTCATATTTTAATATACTTCAGAGCAATGCCAATAAATGTCCTCACCCACGTAAAATATGTGAATTTTATATGTAAATTATTTTATATGTAAGAAATTCTTCCCAAGTTTTTACAACTGACAAAATGATTCTAAAATTTATCTAAAAGACTAAGTAAATGAAAAACGCAACAAAGAAATAATTTGAGAGAAATTATTAAGTAATAAAATACTGTATGTTTGGACTCACAATGGATATTCAGTTTAATGGAAAAGAATGGATAGTCATTAATAGATACAACATGGCGGCCGGCCTTCAGGATGGTCCCCACGTGCTCCTTGTCTCCTGGTATTTGTTCATGGTGTGGTTTCTTCTCCTCCCACTTGGAATAGTGCTGACCGTGTGAAAAATAGGATATTGTTGAAATGACCATGTGGCTTCTGGTGTTAGGCCATGAACGACATGACGGTTTTTGCCGTGCTTTCTTCTGCATCACTTGCTGTATGCAGTAATGGGGAACTAATATACCCAGGTATACACAGTCATGCATTATTAATAACAGGAGAACATTCTGAGAAATGTGTTGGTAGACAGTTTTGTCATGTGAAGATCATAGAATGTACTTACACAAACCTAGACGATAAAGCCTACTGCACACCAAGGTTATATGATATAGCCTATTGCTCCAAAGCTACAAACCTGTACAGCGTATTACTGTACTGAATACCATAAGCAATTGAAACACAATGGCAATTATCTGTATAGAAAAGGTACAGTAAACATATGGTATGACAATCTTATGGGACCACTGTAGTATATGCAGTCTGTTGTTCACCACAACGTCATTATGTCGCATATTACTATATATGGGTTAATAATCATACGGATTGCACTTCAGTGGGAAAAAAGAGGTTATCCATTAATTCTGTTTTACCAAAGACTAAATTACAGACCTGATATAGATAAAAATGGTGAGAAGAAATATAAAACCACCAAAGTATTTGGGAAAAAAAAAGTAGAATTTGTAACTTTGGGCTTGAGAGGGCTTTTATAAGCATTCTATCCAAATGGATTTTAAAAAGGAATATACTGATAGACTTTGAATCATAAAATATAAAGTATTAATGCATTGAAGAATATAATAAAATGAAAAGAGAAAATTACATTTATATGGTAGACAGGTCAATTGTATATATAAATGTAAGTTCATAAATTTTTACAAAATAGCTAATGTAATGCAGTATTAAGTGAAAAAGGTAAAACATCAAGATCGATTGAAGTTTATCCCAAGAATGAATGGCTGATTTGCATTTGAAAATATCTTTTTGAAATTATGATTTCAACTCGGGCAAATCATGTAACCTCTTTAAACCTCATGCCGCCCCTCAGTCCTACAATAAGAATAAAAGGTCCTGAAGGCACCAGTTCTAGTGTTTTATAGCATCTAGGATGACTGTCGTTGACAGTAATAGATACCTTTAAATAGCTAGAAGATATTAAATGTTTCCACACAAAGAAATGATAAATATTTGAGATGATGGATATACTATTAATAATTACCCTGATCTGATCACTATACCTTGTATGTATCAAAACATAACTCGGTATGCCATAAACATACACAGTTATTATATGTCAATTAAAAACTTAAAAGAAAAGGTCATGGAAGAAAATTCTGATCTCAAACTAGGGAAAGAAGTTAAAATCTTAAACATGCTAGAGAATATAACCTATATCTTAAGAAGTAAAAAGCTTACTAATGAAACATTAAAAATACTTCCTTTTTAATATGTAACAAAAAGATGTTTATAATTATCATTTTTATTTGACATTCTAGTTGGGGTTCTAACTAAGGCACTTAAGATAATAAAAGGCAGGTGCAGTGGCTAACGCCTGTAATCCCAGCACTTCGGGAGGCCGACGTGGGTAGGTCACATGAGGTCAGGAGTTCGAGACCAGCCTGGCCAACATGACAAAACCCCATCTCTACTAAAAATACAAAAATTAGCCGGTGTGGTGGTGCATGCCTGTAATCCCAGCTACTCAGGAGGCTGAGGCAGGAGAATTGCTTGAACCCAGGAGGCAGAGGTTGCAGTGAGTTGAGATGGCATCACTGCACTCCAGCCTGGGTGACAGAGCAAGATTCCATCTCAAAGAAACATAATAATGAAAAAAGAATGTCAATGATATAAAAATGAAAAGGAATAACATCTGCTATATTAACACATTCTATAATTGGCTATATAAAAGTATAGGAGAAACAGCATAGGAAAATTATGACAAGAGACTTCAACAATTTTGCTGGATCTATATTTGACGAGAGAAATCAAATGCAGTTGTATACACCTGAGACAAACAGACCAAAAAAAATTAACTAAAGATATAATTCAGAGAATCAACAGTTATCTATGCCTAGATCCTACAAAAGCCCTTTAAGGGGAAATTTGTAAAACTAATATGCAGACATTAAAAGAGACCTAAATAAAGGGAGACAGTCTCACTGATAGAAGTATCAGTATTCTAATGATGTTTATTCTACCCAGTTTCTTCTATAGATTCAGTGCAATTTTAATATAAATATCAGCAGTGTGTGAATTTTTATGATACGCTAACAATAATAAAATATGATTTTTAGTGTCAGAGAAAATGAACATATAAAACATTCTTTTGACACTGCACTGTTATTTTTAGGAAGCAAGATTCTAAGAACATAAACAGCATATGGTTGTTAAAGAAGGTAGGAAATCTTCAGGTTTGCAAACTGCTGCAACATTTCAAAGCAAATATCCATAGATTTAGAAACAGAAATTTCATTAGTTTCTAGGGATGCTATAATAAAGTACCACAAATCAGGTGCCTGAAACAACAAAAATGTATTTCATCACAAATCTGGAGACAAGAAGTCCAAGAGTAAGGTATCCTTGGGTTGTTTCTTCTATGTCCGGTCTCCTCAGCTTGTAGACACCGTTTACCCCTCCCTGTGTCTTCACTTGATCTTCTTTCTGTGTGTCCTTGTGTTCTGATCTCTTCTTATAAAGACACAAAATATATCAAATTAAGGAATCATATGAACTCATTTTACCTTAATTATTTCTTTAAAGGCCCTGTTTCCAAATACAGTCATATTAAGAATTACAGGGTTTACGACTTCAACATATAAATTTGGGAGGGAACATGATTCCGCCAATAACAGAAATTAAATTGAAAGATCATTGCATTCAACTGAAAAGAGCACTATTTTTGTTTGAAGTCCTATGGATCAATTACTAACAAGAAGGACAACTTAATATTTTCCTTTAATCAAGATAAAGTGATAGAATACATAAATAGGAATTCTGAATTATATGCAAATCATGAAGCCACTTTCAGCTTATAAGACTCAACAAATTGTAAGATAACAAAGGAAATATATTACAAGGTGATTGCATGAATTCACAATAAAATTCACAATTTAAATTAAATTCAAACTTCCATAAAAATGATTTCTATGAATAGTAAAATTTTTTAAGGAAGATTTTTCCTTGAGAATCATCAGCTCTAGATGCACTAAAATTGTCACAGCCTACAAAATACTTCTAACAGCTCCAGTAATAGTTACACTAGCAGAGAGATTCTTCTCAAAATTAAAAATTTTCAAAACATATTTCCAAACTTGCATTTTCTAAGAGCAAATAATGCCACTTTCAATCATACCAGTTGAAAACGTAGCTGCTAAGAGTATATACATTTTGAGGCACAAATATATTTGCAGAAAAGTGAACCAAAAACATTTTCTTAAGATACCACATTACAAAGTATTATTATTTAGTTTATTATATAAATTATGACCTCAAAATCACTTTTATGTAATTTACAAGTTTACATTGTTATGATATACTCATGTATCACTATTATCCCTATTCATTTTGTAAGTTTACATATTTTAAAGAAAAAGTTTTATATTTTAATACCTCCAAAGCATTTTTTTCTCTGTTTTTTGATTAGGGGTCCTACCTTTGCATTTTTCACTGGGCCCTGCAAATTATGTAGCTGGTCCTCCCTGGTAGATTTAGGACCATGTCAAGCCAAGAGGGGAGTTACTTTGGGATTTATCCTTAATGTTCTCTTTACAAGCACATGAGATAATTTAACCTTGGATGTTGGTAAATTAACATGACAAAAAGATTTATGCTTTCAGAGAAATACAGAATAAATCAGGGTGGAGATATTTACAAGTCAGAATTGTTTCTATGGTCTACACCACTAGCCTAATATAAAATATTACAATCTACACATAAGCAGAATGGGACATTTTTTAAAAAGGGAAAAAGAAACAAAATAAAATATTAAAATCTCTATAAAAAATACATCAGTTAGAACAACGAAAAATATTCAGCCTGAGAACACGGAAAAAATTGAGTCTTAGAAATATGGCGCGGTGGCTCACGCTTGTAATCCCAGCACTTTGGGAGGCCGAGGTGGGCGGATCACTAGGTCAGGAGATCAAGACCATCCTGGCTACCACGGTGAAA
>NW_012098097.1:2866058-2873553 GCF_000951045.1 Mandrillus leucophaeus
AGGCTGAGGCAGGAGAATGGTGTGAACCCAGGAGGCAGAGCTTGCAGTGAGCCGAGATCGCGCCACTGCACCCCAGCCTGGGCAACAGAGCAAGACTGTCTCAAAAAAAAAAAAAAAAAAAAGATACATGAGCAGAGTGCATCCTTGCATGGTGCATTTGAGACAGAGTCTTAATCAAAGAGTTTTGTGCCTATTTTAGTTCCATTAAACAAGCTTCGGCTATTTGGCCCTCTAATTACTAAAAGGCCCTCTGATTACATTTTCCATTGGAATTATATTCAGGGACATAACATGCTAAATGCGCTTTACAGAATATTCCATTTTATGTAATCATTTGGTAGTTCTTTTTCTTATCAAATGAATAATTTGCCCAGACTGTGATAGACTGAACAGTATTTGCGTTTCAAGTAGCTAAACCTGAGGCTCACTTTCATCCGTGAAGCTATGTAAACCAAAAGAACTGATATAACATAATGAAATCTGCTACTATGAAAAGTACAAATTAGCTAAAATTTGTCAGTATTTCACCTCTCCTTGCTTTTGCTATTTTTGGGGGTGGTACGCCTCTCCAGGCATCCAGTCCTCTCTTGTTAAACAATGGATCATTAAAACCTACCAGAGCGTTTTCTGACTCAGCCTGGGCATTGTCCTTTACTTGAGACCAGCGTTTCCTTGACATGATTGTAATTAGAATAAACTTGGAAGCTTCCAAATACAGGTTTCTAAACTACACCTTCCCTTCTGGATCTCGCAAGTTAGAATCCCCCAGAATTGTTCCTTTGAACAAATTACCAATTTAAATAGTATCATAAATCGGAGCATAGGTGGTGTAGAGATTTGGATTATAAGCCACTGCTTTGTGTATTTCCATAATGCTTTTACATTTATCACAGCCTTTTTAGACTATATGCTATTTTGCTTTCTGCCCTCTTCCAGTTTTAATGTTTATTAAAAGTAATAGTTTAAGTAATGGAGCAGGTAAATAATATATAATGCATACGGTGCAGCTAGCTAATAGTGAAATCACTTTAAAATGAACAAGACCCACTGTGAATTAAAGACTCCCTGTGAAACAGAGTGATTAGGGATATATTAGCATGTGATCCCACCTGTTGAGCCTAAATATGTTTCCTAAAACGAATACAGCTAATCTTATATTAATATAACAATGATGATGATCATTATTCTTTCATTGCATATCTTCATTATTTATGGATTAAAAAGTCTCGAAGTAGATATAAAGTTGATACACTGCAGAATTTGGTAAAAGTTATAAGCCTTGGGCCAGGCGCAATGGCTCACGCCTGTAATCCCAGCACTTTGGGAGGCCGAGGTGGGCGGATCACCTGAGGCGAGGAGTTCGAGAACAGCCTGGCAGATGAAACCCGGTCTCCACTAAAAATACAAAAAGTAGTCGGGTGTGGTGGCACACAACTGTAGTCCCAGCTACTCAGGAGGCTGAAGCAGGAGAGTCACTTCAACCTAGGAGGTGGAAGTTGCGGTGAGCCCAGATTGCGCTGCTGCACTCCAGCCTAGGAGACAAAGCAAGACTCCACCTTAAAAAAAAAAAAATTATAAGCCTTGATTTGTCATGAGATCTGTAAGCCCAGGGATGAATTCTAAACTGGGAAGGAAAAGCTGCAGACAGGGGAAGTAAGTGGGCAGAACAGCAAAGATTGAAAGAGCAGATTGATAAGATCATTGCCTCTGGGAAGTTAGTGGAGAAAAATGGTCTTACGAAACTACCTGGAAAAAGTTATTACTTTTACTATTTAGTTTTCCATGCCGTGATCCACTCAGTCCCTGCTGTGTATAACCGGTGAAAAATTGCAATAACTTACAGGGCATCCGTGAAATTGAAGTGGCATCCAGTGATATCTGTCAGCTTTTAAATTCCCAAAGAACCCGACAGTAAATGTGAATATAAACCTCCCAGTAGTCTAAGTCTTCTTTAATAACATCCTCCAGTATGTTATTTTAGGTTGCCTAACTGAGACAGTGGGGTATAGAGGTTGAAAGGACAGCAAAAAATAGTAAAAATTAGAGTGGAAACAAATGGGAAATTATTGTTGGAATCATCAGGTCATGTACCTAACCCTTACAACACTAAAGAACCCTGGTACACACACTGGGGCCTGTAGGGGTGTGGGGTAGGGAGAGGAAGCATTAGGAAAAACAGCGAATGCATGCTGGACTTAATACCTAGGTGATGAGTTGATAGGTTCAGCAAACCACCATGGCACACATTTATCTATATAACCTGCACATCCTGCACAAGTACCCCAAAACTAAAAATTAAAATTAAAGGAAAGATAAAAGAACCCAGGTAGTGATTTTTGGTTTTAGCACAATCATTTGACGTACTTATACAATAAAAATCAAATGAATACCTCACTGTCTGTTTCCGAGGAATCTTCATGAGGAAGGTTACTCCAGCAGCACTCTGGTACTTGATTTATAAAGATACTATCAATTATGTTCCCACCCTTTCAAGTTGGGTGTTCAGACAGAAATTTCATGCCACATGGTCATTAACACCACATTCTGCTGCTTGGTTCCAGGATTTAGTATGATCCCTCTCTATTCATTGCTCTGAACCAGACCAGGTGTCATATTAAGGACCTTAGAAATTTTATACTGCAGGAATCTCACTCTCTCTTGCTCTCTCTCTCTTTTTTACACACATACACACACACACATACACAATTCAAAATTGAGATATTCCAAGATGAACACTAATAAGTAATAGAGACATGATGCAAAGATACCTTAAGTGGAAGGGCATTTAAAAATGAGAGGATCAAAGAGGCAAGTGCATAAAAGAACTGGGTAGAGAGCTAGCAGGGGAGTGCATGAGTAGTCCTGCCACCAGATATGGTTTCAGCAGCTGGGTTTCACACATCCTTCTTTATGATGTTACAGGACATTTCAATACCCAATGTGAAGAAAGTCTAAGATCATTTTCCAATCCAACCTTATTGGTTCCCATATGTACTACATCCTTTTTCAACATCCAACATATTATTTTCTGAAGAGCCTAGGAAAATGATTGTCCGGAGGATGGATGGAAAGAAAATTTGTTCTCCTATCTTTATAGTTCTCAGAATTGCTACTTATTTCAAAGATTGATCATCTATGTTTTGAGACCGCTGTTTACCAATGACAAACAAATATATTTTCCCCATTTTTCCTAACTCCAGTTGTTTAAACAAGCATATCATTTCCTCGTATATGTTGTGTCTTTAGTTAGTTTTGTAATAAACTTCCTGAATCATAGTGATAACCTGACTCATGACAAGAGAGTGTGTCTTTTATCAATGTGTTGGGGAATTTTAAAGTTAGAAAAATCAATTATTGTTGAAATAAAGAGACATTAATAGAAACTAGGACATGACTTATTTATATCTTTATAATGCTTTGGTGGTAACAGATCACAAATTAAAATGTATAAATATTCTGCCTTTTAAAGGTCTAAACAAAGGAAGCCTGATACCATTTTGGAAGTCATTCTGAAAGTGTACTTTTTCTTTTTCTTTTCTTTTTTTTTTTTTTTTGAGACAGGGTCTCACTCTGTTGCTCAGGCGGGAGTGCAGTGACGCTATCATGGTTCATTGCAGCCTTGACCTCCTGGGCTCAAGCGATCCTTCTGCCTCAGTCTCCTGGGTAGCTAGTACTACAAGCATACACCTCCATGCCAGGCTAATATTTTCTTAAATTTTTTGTAGAGATGGGACCTCACTGTGTTGCCCAAGCTGGTCTCAGACTCCTAGGATCAAGCAATCTTCCTGTATTGGCCTTCCTAAGTGATGGGATTACAGGTTTGAGCCACTGTGCCCAGCCTTGAAGTATAAGTGCCTTTTAGAAATAAATGTAAATACATCTTATTTCTTGGGATTCTGTATAATGTCAACTAATATACACAACATAGACGCCTCTCAGGCCAATTTATAATATAAAATATTTTAGAATTCTTCAGGATTTGGATGAATAGGAATGAAGTGGAACTATCTGGGTAAGACAGAAAATTTTTTTTAAAAATCAAAGTTTAGGTAATGTTTAGGGACGTGTGTGTGTGTGCGCGCGCGCACGCGTGCGTGTGAGTGTGTGTGTGTGTGTCTTCCTCTTTAGTGAGTCTCTGTGTATTTTGCTTCCAGGACAAGAATCCAAACTCCAAGATTCCAGGGAAAAGTCTATTTAGGGGAATGTTTGGCCACTTTAATAAAAATAAAAGATAATCTCATAAAATAACACTTTTATATGAAATTTCCACTGTAGATTTTCAGCTCAAAGAAGCTTAGATGAGCTGCCCAATGGTCTGCATTTTTCCCCATTTTTTTCTACATAAGGGTGGGTGAGGAAAGGGTGGCCACTGGAATTATTTGGAACAGTAACTTGTCACAGGATTCTCTTTCCTTTCCTCTTCCTTTGCTGCCAACTATTTTTTTTTTTTTTTTTTTACTCCGGATTCTATCAACATGTAAAATCCCCAGTACCTCTGCTTTGTGACTTGCTATTCTGGAATTTTACCAACTGTTTGCCCCTCAACCATCGTGGAAGAATATCTTTATTTCTTCGAAGAATGAATAATGACTTATAGCTCATCCCTTTTCCCATTTCTTCCACATTCATTTTCATTTTGTTTATATAAAAAATGAAGTCCAACTCTTTGGTGGACAGACAGAAAGACAGACATTGGTGTTCAAAAATCAAGACTGACCTTTTGAAATAAACCAGATCAGATCTTTGCACTATGGAAAAACCATTTCCACAAAAGCAAGAGTGATTTTACAACGTGATGGCAAGACCAGAAGTCTAGCATTCCACTAAGGAAATTTTTTGTTGCTGTTGTTTCTAGTAAAATGTTTTTATTTCCTGTTTTTGATTTTTTTTAAAGAAAACATAATTTTCTCTTAAAATGAATGACTTGTGTGTAAATCGCTATTTGTGAACCAACAAAACACTAAAGCATGACAATGCAACTGAGGCTTTAACACGTGTGTTCACTTGGGAGTATCTTAATATATGCTCCTATAATAGAGCAGGTTTGTTTTGCCTTAAAATTAGGTGGCAGTGTATATCTAATGCTTAGGATAGACCATGGTCCCTAAATTTCTGTCAACCATATACAATCATGTGTTTACTATATGTTCATGTTGTCAGTACTGACATTCTAAAGTTAAACTTTCAATATAATGTAAATGTATTTCTTTGTCATATAACCTCAGTATAGTGAAACCTAAATTCAGTGGGTTATTTAAATATTTTCTAAAACTCATTAAAAACACCTATTATAATCAAACAGGTGCATCTATGCCTTTTTGGAAACACTTGGTTAACACATGATGGGAGAAGTGAGGTTTTCTCTGTGAGCCTCCATTCTGATTTAGGCTCTCACGCCATTTTCCTTAGTACTGGGTACTCCCAAGGTTTTATTCATTTGAACACTTCTGACAACGTGTCTTAAAAATTATTGTCAGTGTTTTTCTTTCCAAGTGATTAAAGAGATGCCTTAACTGGCAAGAACAGATGCCCCACTGTTTTTTGACTATCTAGGCAGCTCTTTGTTTTTTGTTCTAATAGTCAAAGCAGAAAAAAAAATCCTGAAATATATCATGCTACTATTTATTTTAAAGAGAAGTGCTGTTTGAGGAAACGATACTTGTTTACATCAGATGGAAATCGTATTAGTACAGGCACGTTTTTAAATTCAAATTCTAAATACACCCTTGTCCAAGGGGTACAAAGGCCTGGTCATAAAAGCTGAGTTGGAAGTGGACGGTCGTACAGCATTGCTTTTGTCTGACTTCAATTCTAATCTGTTGACTTTTAACATTGAATGAGAAACATTGTTTCCTGATAAGAGGAGAGAACATAAAAGGCTGGGAACACAATAAGGGCTAGCATGACTCACCCTGGAGAACAGGACTTCCAGGTGCTCTTGTCATTGTTGTTGTCATCGGTGAAGCATTCAACTGATAGGCAGCTCCGATTCCTGAAACTCGTGTCAGCTGAGGCTCAGGGAAAGAAAGTCTTAAAGACAAGAGAATAAGTAAATCAGAAAGGAAAAAAATAGAAAAGAAAATAAAAATTGGAAGAATACAATGAATAAGGAAAAGTCTCACCTTAAAGTACAGAATTGCAAGGCACCCTTTAAAAAGATGATACCAATCCAACCCAAAGCAACAGATTATTTTGGCTCTATTTCTAAAATCCTTAGGCTAAAAATGATTCTTGATGATGGTAATACAAATCTCGCAGGGCCATTGCTCTAAAGGACTATATCCTTCAGCATTTCATGAAACTCACAAATACTGTTGTGGATGATATTGGGGAAAATAAAATAGAAGCTTACATTAGAAAGAAAGACCTTGGACAAGCATGCAAAACAGGTGGTGTGTATCCTCCAACCCAGGCTATCAAACTCTGAAGAGCTGCTATTGATGGGTTCTCTTTTGGTCTGTCCTTCCTTTTTCCACTACTCCCCTACAACTTTGGAGCCTTTAGCTACATTCTGCAAGTCTGAGTCTCATCGCTGCCATCCTTGTTTATGTGAGAAATAGTCGTTTTTATGAGATCTTCTCTGTCCAATGGCACATATGTTCAGATTGTATGCCAGTAACTCTGTGCTTCCAAGTTACCAACTATTTGTAGATAATACATCTGATTCATAGTAGAGATGCTTCTTCATTTAATTTTAGTATTTTGGATGTCACATTTTAATCATGGAGGTATAAAGTTTTAAGATAAAAGGAATGCTTGGTTTTTTTAAGATAAAGAGAATGCTTAGATTCAAAGTGAATGCTCAGATTTTAAGGTAAAAATCTCCTTGTTTCGCCAGTTACTTCAGCCATGTAGGAAGCTGGTTACAGACAAGAATGAGAGTCAAGCAGTTAAAAGTACAATTTCTACAGTCAGTGTTCAAGGGTTGAAGCTCTGCTTCACAATTTACTGGCCAAGACTTCGGTTAAGTTACTTACTTCATCTGTAAATTGGAAATAACGATTGTAGTTGTTTCCTAGGATGCCTGTGAGCATGTAATTGAGATAATAATGATAAAATACCTGGCAGATTTTCTAGCATGCCTGAACCGCTCACTCTGGCATGTAATAAGCTAGTATCGTTTTGCTGATATTATTGTTCTTACGACACTACTGATGGAAGGAATGGTGCTGAGTAGCTGAGTGACCAATTTATATGGTGGTGGCAATGAGGAAGGCCAAACCAGGTGTACTAGGCAGAGTTCTGGTAGGGAACAGATGACACAATGAATTAACTCAAAGGGCTAATCGAAGAGAGTTCAATAAAAGAAATATTTGCTGATGGAAGGGTAGGTTCAACAGAATCATGAAGGGATGACAAAGTGCCCAGAGACTCACCAGCAGTAGGAAGCTCGGCTGGAAACTTCCTAAGCCTGCAGATAAGAGGGGAGAAATTTGTGTTACTCAAATCTTACGACAGTTATAGATGGTGGAGAAGGGTTATCCTTCAAAAGCTA
>NW_012098097.1:2874003-2882844 GCF_000951045.1 Mandrillus leucophaeus
TCTCCTGACCTCGTGATCCGCCCGTCTCGGCCTCCCAAAGTGCTGGGATTACAGGCTTGAGCCACCGCGCCCGGGCTAATCTTTGAGTTTTAACTGTGTTAGAGGACTGATGTGGATTGGAGTTGGATATTTGACTCTGTACTATATTTTATGACTGATGTGCTTTGTGAGAATAGCCTTTAAATATTTATGTTTTGCTTTTGAACAGTAAAAAGTCCATTTTCCATCAAACAGGCCATCACTAATTTAGATATAGTTCTTAACAGAGAATTCTGATTTAATTATCGGTTTTAGAGTTTGTATCAATAAAGTGAAAATTGAGTAATTTACAGAAATCTAATTTACTTCTTAGACATGTATATGTTTTTGAATAGTTACTGTAGAATAATCCACTATTATGATTTAGCAAAACTTAGAGCTTTATTTGAAAAGTAACATAATAATTATTACAAAATAATAATTATTATTATAATTTTAAAGTAAATGTGACCTATTTGGAAATTGTCCTATTAATCATGCTACTGTGAATATTTTGCGGGTATTTTCAATCCCAACTTGGCTGCTTGGACTTTCATACTGAGGTCTAGTGTTAGCATTAACATTAGATAAATGCTGACTGCTTTTTAGTATTTGCATTTTAAATAATCTTTTTCTGACTCCTAAGACGTTCCAAACTGCCTTTTAAAAATTAGCTAGTGTATTATGAAGCTGAACAATTCTGTTAGAAGCTATCAGGGTTCTAGAAGATTTGTTTCTCCTAAAACTAAACTTGTAATTTCTGGGAGTAAAATACCGTAGTCAAAGGTAAATGGCTAGAAGCCTTCTTTGGCTGGTGCAAGTCATTGAACACAGTACCTTAAAAACAACTAATTTATACCTCAATAGACATCAAGTTGCATACAAAGTGAAAATTTATACCTCAATAGACATTAAGTTGGATACAAAGTGAAAATAAAATTCATAAGTATAAAACAAATGATTATTTGCTATATATTAGAAGTAATATACTGCAACCTGCAGAAAATAAAAATATTAGGCCAGGTAAAATTAAACTCGTGTTTGAAATATTCCAAATGGCATGACTAATGTCAACATCCAAAAATCTCATTCATTCAACACACTCTTACCAAACCACAGCCCATTAAAAAGCAAAAAATAAACAGTTCAAAGAGACAATCAGGAAGCACTTGACATAATGATTCGACCACAATAAAATATTTATGATTTTTTCTCTCATTCAGGAAACGATTTGATACCATCATGGAGTGAATAGAGTTGGAAGCAAGGAAAGAGTATTGACGTCAATGCTTATCATATTAGTGAAATAAATATGGAGAGGGTAGTTAGAGAATCCTGTGACAATGAAGCAAGTGCACATTTATTTTGAACTAACACACCAGGAAAATTTGAGAGTTTTATTTGACAGTTGAAAAGTAAAAATAAAAAAAAAAATTCTTGCTTCATATTAGGAAATCAAAGTATTAGCTTTAACGTTTTATTAGAAAAATAATCTTAAATATTATTGCCTAATTTTAAAACATTTATAAATTCACTCACAATTCTCCCTATCTTGGAGACATCATGGATGTCAATCTATTACTATTAGATGTTCTATTTCATTTACCCATAAAAAGAGGGGGTATTATTGTGATGGAGGCCAACAGAATGATGAATATTATCAAAAAGAATAGCAGAGAGATGCTAGGGATCAAAGAAAACTTTACTTCTCTCTAATTTTGCTCTGACAAAAAAGAAATATTAAACAAATTAATTAACATTTTAAAAATGTAAGAAAAGGAATTCGGCAGTAGGTAACTCTAGGAAGATAACAGGATGATCGGTGTCAAGTCTACCTCAGTTAATTCGAGTCACTGTATCAATTCTTAGGACCCGTCTCTTCCTGTGGAATTGCAGTTATCTCAGTACTGCAGCTGTAAGGAGCGCACACTGTTTTTACTCTCTGGTTTCTTGCTTTCAGGAACTGGATGAAAAGGTAACTACTCCAAAAGAGTTAAGGCCCGGAAAGCCATCTTTCTTGTTAACCTCTCATATCTGTATGTAACATGTGCTTTAAGTGATAGCGAATATTTGAGACATCATGATGGATTCCAACTCTTTTGAATTTCCCTGGTTGTAATGAAAGAGGAAATATTTTCCAAGACTCAATGTCTTTCTCTATTCCTTGGCTGGTAGGGTACAAAAAAAATACATTATAGGAAGCAAGAGAAATGCCTGCTTTTGATGTCTGAATCCCACCATTTCAAATGCATTCATTTGGATTATTAAGAAAATAGGTGAGTTTTTTAGATTTTTTTTTTCCCCCTCAATGGATCTGCCATTTGGGAAACGTTTCCCACAGAAGCAGATACACTTGATAGGAAGGAAAGAACAGAAAGACATAATCCACAATCAGCAAGACTAGCACAAAACACACAGTTGAGGTAGGAGGCGGGGACTCGACTCCAGACCAGATTGAAGAATAGCTGAAACAAGGAAGAGGTGAAAGCATCTCTCCAGGAGACACATCCACCAGTGCCATCTCACTTTTCCATTGTCACGGCGACACCCAGAGTTTACCACCCCTTTCCCAGGCAGTGACCTGAAAAATACCAGCTTGTTTCTAGAAAAGTCTGAACAACCTGCCCCTTAATTTGCATGTAATTAAAAGTGAACATAAATTTGACTGCAGAACTGCCCTTGAGCGGCTTTCCTGGGCACATTGGCTATGGTGTAGGCCTGCTTTGCCAGGAGCAGGACCTCTGCTGCTGCTGCGCACTGCTGCTTCAATGAAAGTTGCTGTCTAGGCCAGGCACGGTGGCTCACACTCATAATCCCAGCACTTTGGGAGGCCGAGGCGGGCAGATCACCTGAGGTCAGGAGTTCGAGACCAGCCTGACTAACATGGAAAAACCCTGTCTCTACTAAAAAATACAAAAAAAAATTAGCCAGGCGTGGTGGCACATGCCTGTAATCCCAGCTACTCAGGAGGCTGAGGCAGGAGAATCACTTGAACCAAGGAGGCAGAGGTTGCAGTGAGCCGCGGTCATACCACTGCACTCCGGCCTGGGCAAAAAGAGCAAAACTCCATCTCAGAAAAAAACTAGTTGCTGTCTAACACCACTGGATTGCCCTTGAATTCCTTCCTGGGCAAAGGCAAAATCCCTCCCATGCCAAGTCTCAATTTGGGGGTTCACTTGCCCTGCATCACCATCAGAAGGACTCGGCAGGAAAAATGGCAAGCTGAGAATCTCAATAAAAAGGAGAGTAAAGGAAGACATTGCCAAGTGAATGACTCCATGATAAAATGTTAAGGCCGAGTGAGATTTTAAAAGGGTATGCTGGAAGAAAAGATTTCAGAACATGAATTATATTAGCATGGGTCCTATCTGTTGGTTGAATTAAAAGCAAGCAAGCAGTAGGTTTCTGGGAAGATGGTTGCAGCAGTGACACAGGTTTTTAATCCCTTTGTAAAAATAGGTAGAACAGTAAGGGTAGGAAAACCAAGAAATCAATGACAAGATGATATCTGATCAAAGACATAAAGACGAAGGGATTACATAAAGATAAAGATGAATACTGGAGAAAAGAAATCCAGGCAGAGAGAAGCAACACTTGCAGGAGGCCTGATCCCTGCTGAGAATCTCGTGTGTCTCAGACCTTGAGGAATAGTGCAGCTAAGGCAGAGGAAGTGAGGTTGGGAGGCAGGGGATGAGGTCATTTGTACTAGGGAGGCCACCTCCTCCCTGGACTTTGCCTTGTACTCTGCATGCAGCAGGAAGCCATAGGGAAGTTTTGAACACAAGACTAGTAAACCGTGCTTGACAATGATTCCTCTAGCTTTTGTAATATTATGTATTTGTATAAATGTAGAAAAGGGGTGAGATGGGCCAGGTGCAGTGGCTCACACCTATAATCCCAGCACTTTGGGAGGCCAACGCAGGCAAATCACCTGAGGTCAGGAGTTCAAGACCGGCCTGGCCAACATGGTGAAACCCCATCTCTGCTAAAAATATAAAAAATTAGCTGGGCATGGTGGCATGCTACTATAGTCCCAACGATAGGGGACTTGATAGGAAGGAAAGGATAGGAGTGCAGTGGTATGACTGCGGCTCACTGCAACCCTGGGTTCAAGTGATTCTCCTGCTTCAGCCTCCTGAGTAGCTGGGATTACAGGCATGTGCCACCACACCTGGCTAATTTTTTGTGTGTTTTTTAGTAGAGATGGGGTTTCTCCATGTTGGTCAGGCTGGTCTCGAACTCCCGACCTCAGGTGATCCACCCGCCTCAGCCTCCCAAAGTGCTGGGATTACAAGTGTGAGCCACCACACCCGGCCTAGACAGTAACTTTCATTGAAGCAGCAGTGTGCAGCAGGAGGCTGAGGCACAAGAATCGTTTGAACCTGGGAGGTGGAGGTTGCAGTGAGCAAGATCCTGCCACCGCTGCACTCCAGCCTGGGTGACAGAGTGACACTCCATCTCAAAAAAAAAAGGCGAGTTGACATACACTAAATGAGTTGTAGTTTCAGGGGATAGAAAAAACAAAATATTTATTTTAGAGGTTTTTTTTTTTTTTTCTTTTTTCCTACAATTCTGACTTATCTTATTTTTTTCAGTGAGAATGCATTACTATCCTAATAAGTACAGTCCAATATATATGTCTTTTGACTTCCTGGGTTCCAACTCACATGTGTTACATAAACCCTCCCCAGCTACCGTTTTAAGTAGTCACCTGGAAACTCTTTTGTGTTCTCACCTTACCTGAGTCAGGTTTCTTATTCTTGGGCAGTGTCTGTTATTAAACAGGGTTTTCTCTTTCTAATCTAAATTATCTTTTCCAGTAATTTATCTCGCCTGGGCATGGTGGCTCACGCCTATTATAGCCCTTTGGGAGGCCAAGATGGGAGGATTGGTTGAATCCAGGAGTTCGAGACAAGCCTGGGCAACATGGCAAGATCTTGTCTCTACAAAATATAAAAAATAAGCTGGATGTGGTGGTGTGTGCCTGTGGTCCCAGCTACTTGGGAGGGTCACTTGAGTTTTGGAAGTTGAAACTACAGTGAGCTATATTTATGCCACTGCACTCCAGCCTGGGCAACAGAATGAAACCCTGTCTCAAAAAGAAAAAAAACAAAAACAAAAACAACAGCAACAAAAAACACTTCTCTACAACTTAGGAGATACAGAAAACGAGCTTAATACTTTTTCTACAGGACATCTCATCAACTTGCTGTAGGGATGTGCTAAAAAAAATGAAGAAGCCTAAAGATAATTTACAAATTTCACAACTTCACTAAAGGCTGACACTGCACATCGGGCAGGGGTAAAGAGTGGCAGTAAGAGGAAGAAAGAAGCAATGAAGGAAGTGTAGTGGGAACATGTACTTATCTTGAATATAAAAAGAAATTTGACCTCATGTTAGGCAATCTTATACAAATCGCAGGTGGTTGACCTCGAAAGGTTATTGAGAAATACAAGGTCCCAGTCTACCACTAACGGCAGCACCCATGAAGGACAATTGAGAAATTCAGTCAGGAGAGGACTTAACGCCCTCTTACTGGTTTCAAAATGGTCTGCTTCTGTGACAAGAATTATTTTTAGAAATGTTATCTCATATTTTCCATTCTTTTATTATTTCTGTTCCTTCTAATTTTACACCTGACTGCTCTGAGTGGGTGTGTTTATAGGAGGGGGTGGAAGATTGAAGAAGGAAATGCTAGTTTCAAAACACAAAGGACTAAAAATCTCTTAGACTCAAGTATTAGAAGCTAGCAATCTGTCTTTCCACTAAAACATTCTGCTAGTGTGAAGTGAACTGATAGGACTCTTCCCACAAAAGGAAAACACTTAATACATTGAAAACTATTCTAGAAACTTTTTTAATAAAGAACTATAGCTTTTAAAAATAAATAAGGGTTTATTGATAATGCTTGCTGAGAACCTGGAAGGCATGGAAGATGGAGAAAACAGGAGAATACCTTTTCTTTCCTTTTTCTTTTCTTGTAAATGTCAAGTGTGCCTCTCACTAAAGCAATAGTATCTCGTCATCCTAGGAAATGCTTGTTATAATTTAAAATCTGACTAAGAAAACATGTATATTTTAGCTTATGTTACAAACAGGACTGGGAGTGTATAGAATCAAGAAATGCTTTTCTGTTCTTTAGAACCATCTCATGGAAAAACACATGCAAATACAAAACCTACATTAAAATATAAGCGAAACTAAATAAAATCACAAATGTTGGTGGAAGGCAGAGTGATCAGAACAATGTCAGTGTGACTGAGATAGATGTTGTAGGTAGAGAGAGTCTGTCAAAATTTAAAATAAATGCATTACTCAAGAATGATGAATTTTTGGCTCCTCCTAAAGTCAATTTTTTTCCCTCAAACAGAACTGAAACCCAGGAAAAATATCACAATTTAAAAGTCTCGTGAGTTTTCTTAAACAAAAATAATAATAATAACCACAACGACTACCTTAAAGATTATTAAGCTCTTTCTAATTTCCAGAAGCAATGCTGAGTCTTTGATCTTCTTTTAGTGAATTGATTCACTCAAAAAAAAAAAAAAAACCAATATAAAACAAGAGCTGCTTGCCTCTACCTCCAAGTTTTACAAATGGCAGTCTTCAAACTGGCTATGTACATTCCTGCAGATATCTAAAAAGACCTATGGGGTATGAGAAGAAAATAGGAAAGAGGTTCATTTCAATTCTTCTTTATTTCTTTCATTAAATTTTTGTGTATATGAGATATAATATGTATAACATAATAAGTGTATATAGTATATAAATATAAGAATTTACATTCTTATATATTCTGTTTGTGCTTAAAGTATGCAGTGGTAGGAATGTGCAATCCAAGAAGTTTTGAGAACAGTGTTTCAACTATTAAGGCATCTAGCTTCTGTAATTCAGACCACCTCCAAAGATCCATATACAGATTTCTTTCAAAAATTCACCATGTCTATTTTTTATTTTACATACATTTTTGTCAATTTTATTTAGTCAAATAAAAATCCCTTATAAAATTGTATTTCCACTTCAATTTTAGAAAAAAAAAATAGTAACTCTGCTGCTATTGTAGCTACTCAAATACTTGTAGATTTGTTCTAAATTACAAGGGAAAAAGGGACTGCTGGAGGCAAAATGATGTTAGCAAGAAGTTTGAACCGATATGGATGAAAATATTTTTAAAAACTGTTACAGAAACCAAATATTAAATCTTTAAAATATTCTATTTGGGGCAAGTTAATATGTATCTCACTTTTATTACAATACAATACATCAGGCAATAAACAAAATCCAGATCCTTCTAATGAAATGTCCCTTTTCTGCTCAGTATTTTCTGTTTAATAAAATAATAAGCCAGGTGGCATGGCTCACGCTTGTAATCCCAGCACTTTGGGAGGCTGAGGTGGGCAGATCCCTTGAGTTCAGGAGTTTGAGACCAGCCTGAGCAACACAGCAAAACTTCATCTCTACTACAAATATAAAAATTAGGAGTGGTGGCACATGCCTGTAGTTCCAGCTAGTCGGGAAGCTGAGGTGGGAGGATAGCTTGAGCTTGGGAGGTGGAGGTTGCAGTGAGCCCTGATGGCACCACTGCACTCCAGCCTGGGTGACAGAGCAAAACCCCATCCCAAAAAAAAAAAAAAAAAAAAGAAAAGAAAATAATAATCTGAATAATGTATATAAAAGGATATCAATCACAATCACTAAGTATATTAATTATAAGGCACAATAACAATTATATTCATTTTCTATTATCACTGTAACAAATTAACTTTAGGGGTTTAAAACAATGCAAATTTATTGTCTTACAGTTCTGGAGGTCAGAAGTCTTAAATGGGTCTTATGGACTAAAATCAAGATATCTGCAGAGCTGTGTGTCTTTTGGAGGCTAAAGGGGAGAGTCTGTTTTCTTAACTCTTCCACATTCTAGAGGTCAATGCATTCTCTGGTTTGTGATCCCTTTCTCCATTTGCAAAACACAACACTTCAATCTCTGCTTCTCTCATGACATCATTTCCTTTTACTCTCAACTACTGCCTACCGCTTATAAAGACTCATGATTAATTGGGACCAGCTGGATAATCCAGGATAATTTCCCCATCTCAAAATCCTAGTTTAATGACTTTTGCAAAGCCTCTTTTATAATGTAATGTGATGTATTCACAGGTTCCAGGGAAAAGGGCATGACATCTTTGGGCATCCTTATTCAGCCTGCTCCACAGGATGCAATCTGGCCCCAAAAGATTCACGTTCACCCCACATAGAAAATACAGTTGCTCCTTCCCAAGGTACCCCAGAGTCTCAATCATTACACCATCAACTCAAATCCAAAATCTTATCTAAGTCTTTTCAGCTCAAATACTCAAGGTCTCTGCAGTTCCAAATCTCATCATCTACATCACCTAAATTAGGTTTGGATGAGGTTCTGGGTATAAAGTAACATGGGGAACAATTTCTCTCCATCTGTAGACTTGTGAAACTAGAAAACAAGTTATCTGCTCTGGAAAATGCAATGGTGGAGCAGGCATAGGATCACAGTTATGGACATTTCTGATCCAAAGGAGATAAAATAGAAGGAAAAAAGAAGTCACACGTTCCAAGCAGTTTTAAAATCCAGCTGGGCAAATACCATGGGAATCCAATTCCTGGAAATAAACCTCTGTGGCTTGAGTATTTGCCTTCTGGGCCTGCAGCTCAGCCCTTGGTGTTATCCTTCCTCTTTTTGAAGAGTATTTGCGGCTGAGTAGTTTTATCAGCCTGTTTCCTGCCAATAGCCATGTTGGGCAGGGGACACGGGAGGTGGAAGGTCGGGGGGTGTAGTGTGGGGGCTG
>NW_012098097.1:2882994-2899437 GCF_000951045.1 Mandrillus leucophaeus
GATGGGGGCAAGTGAGTGGTGCCACATCCTTTCATTTCATCTTCACTTTGTCCCTTTCTGTCCAAACTGCAGTGCTTCTGTTGTTATAACATTATCAAAAGCTTTATGGATCTCCCATTTATATCTGGAGATTCACTTCATTAGACAAAAGGCTTCTTCACAAATGTTTTCTGGATAATCACATCTCCATTCTGGGCTTCTGCTGAGATGACTGGTGGAAATCATTATCCACATGCCCAATCTCTTCAAAGATCCTTTTATTTGACTGAATTCTCTGACTTTCAGTCCTTGTGAGGCACTGGCAAGGTGTTACCCAGCCTAACCCTTGCGTTTCTCTTCAGAGCTCATGTTCCTGGCAATAAAACTAATTTTAACAATATTTTGAAGTCAGTATAGGCTGATAATTTCTCAAATCATAATGTCCTGGTTCCTATTTGCTTAACAGACCTTTCCTTAACTTACGCTTTCCTCTCATCTTTTATCATAAACAGTGAGAAATAATTGGGTTGCCCCTTCTACACTGCTTGAAAATCTCTTCAGGTAAATACCCAAAGTCATCATTTACAAGTGTTACTTTCTACCTAACCTCAGGACAAAATTTGGCTGCGTTTTCTGTCACTAGGTAGCAAGGATGCCTTTTCCTCCACTTTGCAATACATAGTTTCCATTGCCTTCTGAGCCCTCGCTAGCAGTGTTTTAACATTCACCTTTTTACTAAAACTCTATTTGTGATGGTTTAGTTACTTTCTAAGATGATATAACTTTTCTCTACTATACTCTTCACTTCTTTCTGTGTCTTCACCACCAGCATATTTAACGTCCCTGTTTGCAATGATGTAGACATTCTCTAAGATAATACAAGTTTTTTTCCTACTATGCTCCTCACTAGTCTTCCAGCCTCTGCCCCTTACCCATTTCCAAAGCCAGTTCTACATTTTTTGGCATTTATTTTACATAGCATCTCTCCATTTCTAGATACCAAAATCGATTTACCATTTTTTCAGTGTCTCCCATTTTCCAGCATCAAGCTAGGCACTTTATAAACATCTTAATTATCTTAACAACTGCCCAAGGGGCAGGTTATTATAGATAATTTACAGGTATGAAAGACAGTTCAGTATGATTTTAAAATGTCAGGGTTTGGACCCAGGCAAATGTTGATTTAAATTCTGATTTCATAACACTTTAGTTACATATTCTTGGGAAAATAATTTAACCTTTTATCATTTTCTGAGCTTCAGCTGCCTCAAAATTAAAACAGTAGAAGTAAACCTTACTATGCAAACAGATTTTATTGCCTTTTCTTTTGTACACTGTTTTCTTTTTTTGTTGTTGTTGTTGAGGGGTACACAGATATGCAATCTGCTTGCTACCTATGGAATGAATTCATATGAAAAAGAATATTACCAGAGGAGAGGAAATATACATAATAAAGATGTCTGGTAAAGGAAAATAAAATAGATATATTTGGAGAGACTTAGGCTAATGTAGCTGATGAAAGTTTCTGAAAGTTCTGTGAGGACTGAAATGCTTACTGACTTCCTCAACTTTCCATTGCTTTCCTTGAGGATAATCAATAGGTATCAGATATATAATGAATTAATTAGGGAAAAAATGGTAGAGTCAGCAAAGTTTTTGTTTGATGAAAATTCAGATGTGGAGGTGCTCTGTATTTTTTTTTTTTTTTTCCTTTTGAGATGGAGTCTTGCTGTGTCACCCAGGCTGGAGTGCAGTGGCATGATCTCGGCTCACTGCAAGCTCCGCCTCCTGGGTTCATGCCATTCTCCCGCCTCAGCCTCCCGAGTAGCTGGGACTACAGGCGCTCACCACCACGACTGGCTAATTTTTTGTATTTTTAGTAGAGTCGGGGTTTCACCGTGTTAGCCAGGATGGTCTTGATCTCCTGACCTCGTGACCTGCCCACCTCAGCCTCCCAAAGCACTGGGATTACAGGCTTGAGTCACCACACCCGGCCGGAGCTCTGTATTTCTAAGGAAATTTAGTGATAAGTCCCAAAATCATCTTGAACAATGAAAAAGGGTTATTATAATCGGTAGTTACTTCTAATGTATGTTACATCCCTCTAAAGTAGTTTACTTAATAAAAAGTTCCATATTTGGAACTTTTTGGGGATTGAACAGTTCAATTAAAATGTGATACTTACAGAAAAAGAGAAAGAAAGAGAGGGAACCTCTGGGTCTATATTTATTACTTGCCTCCTCAATAAAGAAAGAATTGTTTAAAACTGTTTATTTTAACATAAACCAACCCAGGAGTCATCTCAGAGCTATCTCCTTGGAATTTGTCTGAAAATAGAAGTTTTATCATTTGTCTTTTGAAAAGGGCACCCAAGTAGGAAGAACAACTGTAGTCTACAATTTTCAGTCTTCATAACGTAATTTGTTGACTACTTTTTTCAACTAAGTTTTATGCTGTCAGACAGTGAGGTGGTTAATTTATATATGTTTGTATAAATATATACTGTGCTGGAAATGCCAAATTGTCATCATTTTTATAAGTTTAAAATAAGATTTACTGATGAAAATGCTTCCTTTCTTTTTCATGGGAAAGAAGGAATCATGTGAAGAATTTGAGCATAAAATAGTTCAAAATTGAAATTCCAGTTCCACCACTTACTCTCTGGTACCTTGGATCTTAACTTTGTTGAGCTTCTTACTCATCTGTGAAATGGGTGTAATCATACATTTAAATGAGATAAGATACAGCTCCTGGCAAATGATATTTTTTCAGTGAACATTTTTGTTACTCTTTGTTTTCATAGTCTCTGTTACAAGTCAGGTAAATTATCTCTAGTCCTACCCAACTGCCAAACCAGTAAATATAAGTTACTGGGGCAGTTCAGAATTTTCAATCATCCTATGGTCTTACCTCCAATTTTTTCTCTACACATGTATTTCCTTTATACCACCAAGCAAAATTAGAAATGTCTTGGTTTATATATTTCTTCGTATGCTTTCTGTCTCTTCAACCAGAATATAAGCTTCAGAATAAGAGTATTCAAATCTGATGTGTTTACCCCTAGACCCACAACACTGGATCCAGAGTAGGTCCTCAATAGATGTTTATAAATATCAGGATGTATTACATATATTAACTTTTTATGAATAGTTATTTATTATATTGTATTTAGATATGGAATTATTACTTCAGGTGGTAGCTAACTTGTACTGGAAAAGTGCTCTAATGCTAATGTTAATTGGATTTACATGACGTTTCTTTGGTTTTCATTGCACTTGGAATGAATTCAAGAATTTCACTAGCTATAACTTCTGTCTATGGTAAGAAGCATTGTCCAAGCCACAGAACCTCAAGATTGTACAACAGAGATTTAAATTAAAACTCTTCTAATTGTTATTATTGTAATTATTATAATTTACCAACTGGACAGTTGGAACAATAAACTCTTGGAATTTAAATTAAGTATGGAATGGGGATGGATGTTTGGGGTGCTTTATAATTTCCTTTCTCCATCTCTCTTAGTGGCCTCTTACTCTCAAATAACAGTGGTAATTCTTCTTATATCATTAACCTAAAAGAGTCTCAGGAATGCTGTGTCACCATTGCTACTGAACTATAACTATTCAATGTGGGTGGGAGATAATGGGTCTGGATATGTTGGCCACATACACAACAGGTGGAAGCTAGGCCTAGGTAGGAACCCTGAAAAATGCTTTGCAAGAAAGTTCAATATCTTGGAATTACAATAACTTTCAGGAATTCTCATACCATTCAGAATGTAGAGAAGGGCTAATAACCAAACTGAGGTCTCTCCCTGACCATTGAAGGCTGGTTCCATTTTCTGCAGGGTGCCCTGCCTTGCAGAGCTCTGATCAGTGCTCTGGTTTTGCACATTTTCCCACATCAGTGCTCTGTTTTCCCACATTTTCCTTTCTATGTAACTGGATGAAGACTCCATTACTGAGTATTAATCAGAACACTACCTCTACATGCCTGGCTAGGGTAGAAGTTATTTCTGATAGTCAGTTCTTGCAATGCCAGACATAAAAAAATCACAACATTCTATTTTCCCAGCAGGAATGAAGTCCATCTCAGCCAGCTGCTCTTGACATCTGTCTCCATCTGTATTAGTCTGTTTTCACACTGCTGTAAAGAACTTCCCTGAGACTGGGTAATTTATAAAGAAAGAGGTTTAATTGACTCACAGTTCTGCATGGCTAGGGAGGCTTCAGGAAACTTACAGTCATGGCAGAAGGGAAAGCAGGCACATCTTACTTGGCAGCAGGCCAGAGAGTTAGAGCAAGTGAAGGTCAAAGAGTTCCTTTATAATACCATCAATCTTGTGAGAACTTACTCACTATCATGAGAAGACCATGGGGGAAACCGCTCCCGTGATCCAGTTACCTCCTACCAGATCCCTCCTTTGACGTGTAGGGATTACCATTTGAGATGAGATTTGGGTGGGGACACAGAGTCAAACTATATCACTATTTTTTGGGTACCTTCCATTTCTTTCGGCAAAGTTAGATTTTTATGGGGCTTTAATATAGGGTTCCTTTTTGGGTGTTCCACCAAATTACTATGACCTTACAGTAATATAAACTGAAAAAGCAGATCAGCAGTAGACAGAAGAGTTTGTTATGTTTTGTCTTTTTTTTTTTTTTTTTTTTGAGATGGGGTCTCACTTTGTCACCCAGGATAGAGTGCAGTGGTGCGATCGCAGCTCTCTGCACCTCCACCTCCCAGGCTCAAGTGATCCTCCCACCTCAGCCTCCTGAGTAGCTGGGACCACAGGCATGTGGCACAATCCTGACTAATTTTTGTTGTTTTGGTAGAGATGGGGTTTTGCCATGTTGCCCAGGCTGGCTTTGAACTCCTGAGCTCAAGCAGTCCACTTGCCTTGACCTCCCAGAGTGCTAGGTTTATTTATTTTTTAAGACATTTTAAACTAATTTCAGTCAAATAAATTGTAGAAGAGGATCTTACACCAAGAAGGTGTCCCTGGGTCTTTTCTATCCAAAATTGCATAAAACCTCATTTCTTTTCACTGCACAATTATTTTCAGGGTGCATAATATTCACCCCTAAAAAAACTTATACTGATATATGTAATATTGCTGTAGAATGCTGTATATTCAACTTAAAACATACAATTGCATTTGTGAACTAAATAACACATGTTACTAACAGTTTATTTTCACTTTTTTTTTTTTTTTTTTTTTGGAGACCAAGTTTCACCATGTTGCCCAGGCTGGAGTGCAATGGCGTGATCTCGGCTCACCACAACCTCCACCTCCCGGGTTCAAGCGATTGTCCTGCCTCAGCCTCCTAAGCAGCTGGGATTACAGGCAAGCACCACCATGCTTGGCAAATTTGGTATTTTTAGTAGAGACAGGGTTTCCCCATGTTGGTCAGGCTGGTCTCAAACTCCTGACCTTAGTTGATCCACTTGCCTTGGCCTCCCAAAGTCCTGGGATTACAGGCGTGAGCCACTGCACCCAGCCTGTTTTCACTTATTTTTATCTTTATCTTGTGAGTTAACTTGTCCTCCATCTATTTAGCCCAGTAAATGTTGCTGTTCTACTTTTACTGGCTTCATAATCCACTTGTAGGTTCTAGCCGCATCTCAAATAAATATTGGCAAAGCAATTCAAATCCTTAAAATGCCTCAGCAGATTGATGCATTCTAAGCTGGAGAAAAATAAAAACAGAATCATACATCATGTTTACCAGCCTTTGCCGTAGGGTTCTTTGACTATAATGAATTCAGTGAGTCAAACAACTTTTTCCATGTCTCTCTCTCACTCTGCAATCGTTGGCTAAGTAAAAGTGATGTTTAGTATCTTGCAAGTATATTTGCATGTGATGGTAGTTTCCTGTGTAATTAACAAAATTGGGGAAAATGAGCTTATATATTGGCTCTGACAGAACATATTATGGTGGTAAATTTGAAGGAAGCTGAAGGGCAAACATAGCTGTTGACTTGGCAAATTGTCACGATTAAGAAGGTATTCTGGGACCTATACTCAATAAAAAAACAAGTTAATAAACCACTCTCAGCCTAGATTTTCTTCTTTGGAGGACTTGGCTGCCAGTGTCATTTGCTAATATCAAACCAAGAAAACTTTTGTAGTCCTGTTCTTACCAGAGCCTTCCTTTCATGAACAGTTGGGTCAGTTAACTCATCTTCTTTTCTCCACAATTTAGTGAAGTCAGAAAGACTCAAAGACAAAGCAAAAAGAAAGTCAGAGTTACAGTGCTTTGGAGAAGCTGGAGCTTTTATTATTTTACCACAGTGGTGGCTGATGCAGATATATGTAGCTAATATCTTTAAAGTTCTGGTTGATTTCCTTTCTGGTTGGTTGCATTCTTTTCCCAGTGTAACTTCTCAGTGGCAGTAAATGATGTTCATGGAGACCAAAGATGCAAGCTCTCATTTCTTTTTCCTTCCCACATACGTATTTGTCTTTGTTTTGCAAGACTTTCTTTCTATATCTATCCCTCAATTTAAAAGGCAAATTCCTTAAAAACCCATGGACAATTTCAGGTGTATAGTGCATGGTTCAGTTGCCCCAGAGGATAATGTTAAAATTGGTTTGCAGAGGGGTGCAAGAGAAAGGGGGGTGTAATCCAAAATAACAGTAAAAGCTTATAAGCATTGCCATTTCAGGAAACTCTGCCACGTAACTTGGCAGTTTGAAAATGTAGGCCACCTTTTTATAGGGAGGTCATTAAATTCCAGTATTTCATACATACTGTGCTTGAAAGCAAGCAAGTATTCATTATTTTTAGTTCATTTTGTTTTATTAAAATAAATGCTTCAGAATACCTTATGCAAAACAAAATCCAAATACATTTTTAAAAGCACATGTATTCTTTGCTTCTAAACTAGAAAAATACCATACTTCTGGTTTAGGTGACAATTCAATAGGAAGTCAAATTTTTTTAATCTAATAATTTGTTTAAAAAGCTGAGAGTTTACTAGTTTCATATATATTTTGCCACCAAATCCCTCTTCATTAAGGACATCTATTGCAAACTAATCATCTTTGGAAAAAGGAGTTAGATGTCTTTATTTTGAAACTGAACAATGACATGAAACTGAATGATAACATGCATAACCTTTACATTTAGAAACAGGTTGCTATAATTGCATCTTAAACAACAAATAAGAAAAAATAAAGATTAAAATTAAAATATTGTAATATTTCTTTTAAAATTATTTTCCTTTTCTTGAGACAGTCTCACTCTGTCAGCCAGGCTAGAGTGCAGTGGCATGGTTATGGCTGACTGCATAACCATTGCATAACCATGGCACTGCAGCCTGGACCTCCTGGGCTCAAGTGATCCTCCTGCCTCAGCCTCCCAAAATGTTGAGATTAGAGGCATGAGCTACCGTGCCTCACCTTGTAATATTTTTTTAAAAACCTCTTCTTAAACTAGGAAGAGAAAAAGATAGGCATCATAATTCAGAATGCAGTGTTTCAAATGACTTAATTTTATTTGATCTGCAGCAGAAAAATGTAATTTGTTATTTGAGATTCTTTGATGTTGCCATTTCACTTTTGCCTTTCTTGGTGGCTAATAGCTGGGAATTATTTCCTGGAAAAGTTTTTTGATCCACTGAGGAAAGAAAATGACCATCTTTAGTGAAAATTAAAAAGTAATGTAGACAAATATTCATAGAAGACACAAGTGTGACCCTAAAGTTAGTAAGTATTTGAATTTTGTTCTCCTATTTCTGATTTTATTGACCCAAAATATCAAGCTAGGTTTATCCATGTTTGGGCGTAGCATTTTAATTACTTAGCTAAAGAAAAGATGGAATTGAATTTCAAATGTAAAGCAGTAGGAAAAAAAAAGAGAGATTTCTCTTTAGGTTTTTAAAAATGTATTTCTTGAAGCTTCTTGATTTTGGCAGAATGAGCAAATACAGGACTGAGAGGATTGAACTAACTATTCTTGTCATTGAATGTGGGAGTTATTTCTGTTTGCTTCCTCTACAAAATCAGTTTCTCCAACCACATCTTGAGAATTCTCCTTTGCACAACATATTTGACAAATTGCCAGGCAAAGGCATTGAAGAATCTCGGCTTCATCCTACAACCTTTTTCTTCATTTTAGAACCTTCAACCTACAACCTTTTTCTTCATCTCAGAACACGTCTTAGAAGATATGAGTCCCCAAAATAGCGGAGGGGAATGTTTTACTTAAAGAATGTGTGTGAGATCACTGTACCTAAACTTATTCACATGATAATGGATACAGATCTCCATTGATTAAAAACGTTAGGAATGTTCTCATACATTTAAATGTTTGATAAGTTATTTTCTTTATTTTGGTGACCAGAATGCACACAAATGATTGCATAATTTATGTAGATATATGCAAAAGCTCTGCCAACAGGTACTTGTGGGAGAATCAAAGTCTGCTGTATCCATGCATTCCTTTTACTTCCACCTCCACTTCTTCATTTTTTTTTTTTTGAAGATGGAATCTCACTCTGTCGCCCAGGCTGGAGTGCAGTGGTGCAATCTCGGCTCACTGCAACCTCCATCTCCCAGGTTCAAACAATTCTCCTGCCTCAGCCTCCTGAGTATCTGGGACAACAGTCGCACGCTGCCACGCCCTGCTAATTTTTTGTATTTTAGTAGAGATGGGATTTCACCGTGTTGCCCAGGCTGGTCTACCAAAGTGCTGGGATTACGGGCATAAGCCACCGTGCCTGGCCTCACATCTACCTCTTAAACAAGTACTCTATGCTCTAAGTTCATTATTTTCTCCCATTGGGCTCACTTTGCTATTGTACTTCTACTCAGTTATTGCTCCCGTTTGTATTATCTGCCTCATTCTTCTTGTAACCAAAGCGTTCTCTCTGTAGGTCCCAAATAAAGTCCAAGGACTAGCAGAAGCTTTCCTTTTCAGGACACATTGTGTGATCTCATCCCTGGAATAATTAGGATACATCGCACACTCTGTGCATGGGGTGTGTGTGTGTGTGTGTGTGTGTGTGTGTGTGGTCTGTGTGTGTGTGCTCCTTCATTATGCATTGTTAATTTCTTTCACTACAAGTATTTTAAGCTTTTTGAACAGAAAGAACTGTATTTCAATAGTAGTTATCATCTCCTGAACATCTGAGAGTAGCAACAAATGTTAGAGTGAACATTGTAAAATAATTAAAAGGACCAGATAAAACTTTCTTACCGGATTTTTCTTTTTTTTTTTCTTCTTGAGACGGAGTCACTCTGTTGCCCAGGCTGGAGTACAGTGGCGCAATCTTGGCTCACTCCAGCCTCTGCCTCCCGGGTTCAAGTGATTCTCTTGCCTCAGCCTCCCGAGTAGCTGGGATTACAGGCCGTGCACCACCACACACGGCTAATTTTTTTTGTATTCTTAGTAGAGACAGAGTTTCGCCATTTTTTCTGTAATATTGAGTAGATATCTGACCCATTCACATACCTAATGGTAAATGTTATAATGGAAAAAAAGAAAAAAAAATGCTAGTTTCTAAAAATATTGTCTCTTTTACTTTTATAGCCAGAGAATTTCTTATAGTTAGATACGATATTGTAACTAGTTCTGGCTAATGGAGTGTAAGCAAAGTGTTATGTGCAACATTTGTTCAAAGGTTTAGGGCAAGGTCTTCATCCTTTCCAAAAGAAGCTTTATGGCTGGGGCGCGATCAATCATTTCAGACCAGAAATGAACCTGGGATTTGCATGGTTTCATATTATCAGCCATCGACAGTGTCATTTGAGAAAAGAATTGTTAAAAATTAATCATAGAACCAAACAAAATTTTATTGTATTTTGTTTAAGCCTCTGTTAGTTTGGGTGTCCGAGATTCACTGCTGAATGTTATTCTGATACCTCCACTTCAAGCTAGGATATGTCATTCCACTTTTACCTGGGACAGTCCTGAATTGCAGTGATGTCTTGCAATTTTTCTGCTGCTTCCCAGGACCCTCAAAAGTACCTGGCTTAGGTGATATGTTATATGGTGATGCTTCTTAATTCTCTAGACTCTGAATGTTGTTAGCTATAGAAATATTTATGGAATTAACATTTTTCCTAGGCGTTTAAATGTAAAACAGCTAAAAATGAAGTTACTCTGGGTCAGACACATCTGGCAGAGCTACAGTTCTCCCTAATACCTACAGACCACAAACTAGGCCTGAACTGATATCTTTATATGTGTGTTTTGGGGTGGTATCTATTTGTTCATTTGCTTATTTTTTTTTCTACACTGGATGGGAATTTATAACAATTAAAATAGGATATTGTTTTTAGATCTAAACATAATGATAAATGTAAGGGAGACATAAGGAAGATCCTACCATATAGTTTCTGTTTGTTTGTTTGAGATGGAGTCTCACTCTGTTGCCCAAGCTGGAGTGCAATGGTGCAATTTTGGCTCACTGCAGCCTCTGCCTCCCAGGTTCAAGCAACTCTCCTGTCTCAGTCTCCCAAGTAGCTGGGATGACAGGTGCAAGCCATCATGCCTGGATAATTTTTTGTATTTTTAGTAGAGCTGGGGGGTTTCACTGTGTTCCCCAGGCTGGTCTTGAACTCCTGAGCTCAGGCAATCCACCCGCCTTGACCTCCCAAAGTGCTAGGATTACAGGCATGAGCCACCACGCCCCGCCCCTACTGTATAGTTTTAAAGACTCTTTTTCAATTGTGTCAGAGGTATTTGAACCAGAGCAACTCCATCTTGAGTAGTGGCTAGGTAAAATGAGGCTGAAATCTACTAGGCTGCATTCCCAGATGGTTAGGCATTTTAAATCACGGATGGGATAGGAGGTCAGCACAAGATACAGGTCATAAAGACCTTGCTGATGAAACAGGTTGCAATTAAGAAACTGTCTAAAACCCACCAAAATCAAAATGGTCACGAGAGTGACCTCTGGTCATCCTCACTGCTACACTCCCACCAGCACCATGACAGTTTACAAATGCCATGGCAACGTCAGAAAGTTACCCTATGTGGTCTAAAAAGGGGAGGCATGAATAATCCACCCCTTGTTTAGCATATCATCAGGAAATAACCATAAAAATGGGCAACCAGCAGGCCTTGGGGCTGCTATGTCTATGGAGTAGCTGTTCTTTTATTCCTTTACTTTCTTGATAAACTTGCTTTCACTTTACTCTGTGGATTTTCCCTGAATTCATCTTTCTTGAGCAAGAGCCAAGAACCCTCTCTTGGGGTCTGGATAGTGACCCCTTTCCTGTAACAATTGTGTTCTATTACATTTAGCCAATTTAGTAAATTGATTTATGATTCTTACGTACCCATAGGATAAGTACGTGGATTATCTTCATTTTATTACCAATGAGAAAATGGACACTTAAAGAAGTTCAGTGACTTTCCAGGGTTACATACCATCTGACTAAATGGCAAAACTGAAATTAAGCCCAAATTCATTGTACCTCCTCTCACAAATTTTGGAAACATTTAATCCAATCCTTACATCAACAGAGGATCAAACTGAGGTGCAGGGATTGCTGAAATAGACAAGGAGTAAGCAAGTTTGCCCCGTTAGAGCCAAATGATGAGCTTCTGGCCTTTTGAAAAGTTCAGTTGTAAAATAGTCCCTATGAGTAGGAAGGAAGACACATTTTTATTTAGTTTTATGTAAATAGTGCGAGACAAATTCAGCCTTGCCTAAGGCAACTGAAAAACCATCTTTGAGTGAATTATTCCTTTGAAGCTTTATCTTCAAAAGGCACTGCTACTCTTTAACTTTGGCAGGAAAGGAGAACACCTGCAGCACTGTTGCATAAATTGGCTTCGTTGGACCTCCTTCATCAGCCAGAGCTGGAGACCTACGTGGATTTTAATGTCTGGACAGGGCAAGGTGGTGGCCTGAGTAGTCCGAAGTCTGTGTTATTCTAATAATGTTTCCCTACTTAGGGTATTTGTAACTGTGAATCAGGCGTTTAGGAGAAAAATTACAACCTGGAAATATTGAGGGAGAGGTACACAAGATGTACGCCTACAGCATGGCTTTCCTTCCAGAGTGTGTGGTACATATGATGCCCATAGGATGCAGATTCAAATGTGCTGAAATGCTGATTAGCTCAACCCTTGGGATGGATCTTGAAATGAGACTTATTCAGTCTCATTTGTTTTTCCCAAGTACATGGTACTATGTACTTAAAATCGTTTGCTTGTTACCCTGGGATATCGTGGGAAGCCCTGGCCTAGAGCATCTAGAACTACGTGGAGCTAGCATGTTGAAGACTGAAAGAATTCTCTGAACTGAAGAGCATGTGATTTGGAATTTTTGAACATAGTTTCTATACATATACATGGAGTCTTCCCTGCAAGTATAAGGCATAGCCTATGGATCTAAAGGGGTAACTATGTGATTTAACAATGAAAGGGAATGTGATCAACAAAGCAGAGAAATACGGAGCCAGGTCCACCTTGGGAAAACAGGAACACATATCCACACTAAGTACGCATCCTCTGTCATCTCAGAACTCTTATCCCAGGCAGAGTTGTCTGAATGAACAGGAGTACTGGTAAATATTTTCTATGATGAAGATTTTTTTCCCATGATTGTTAATATTTTATGCCTCAATCCCCCATTCCTCCTGACCCCAACAAACCAAGTCCTTCATGATGTTTCCATGACTCTTGCAGTTCTTAGACAATCTATTTGGCTTCCCCATCCAATATTTTTGGAGTGGAACACTGGAATATAGGATAGCATACCCAAGTTAGTCAAGAAAGTCAATAGGAAGTGATGTTTATAGCTGTGATAAGGTCCTTTTAGGTCACTTAAGCTTTGCACGTAGACCTTCACTGTGTGTATTTCATAGAACAGCTAGGTAGCATTTCCCATGTAGTGTCTACCACATGTGGGATGGGTTGAAATGCTTTGGATCAGTATTTCTCCAATTATGATCTGTAGACTACTGTCTTCTAGGACTAATACAGTAAATATCTTGAAGCAATTGGAGTTATATGTTTAAGTAATGGTCGGGATTAATTCTAGGGATAGAAAATTCTAGGGATAAATATTCAAGACTAAGTAGCTGAGAGACACAATCAAGAATGGATTTTTTTTTCTTTATTTTTTATAAACTACAGTAAGTTTTGTGTGTTGACTTCTCTACATTTCCCTCATGGTTACTAGATGATTGCTGTGCCTCTGTGACTGCATCTTCTTTCCAGAGGGAGAAAAGTGGAAGCAAAAAGGCGTTAAGAGTCATGTTAGTGGAGTCTTTCCCTTTTATGAGAAAAACAAAAAACATTCCTAGGAGCTTTCCTCTTAAATCGCACTAGACAGGATTCAGTCACGTGGCTACCATCAATAAACCTTTGGAAAAGGGTAACAAGATTACCACGACTACTCATGGCCAGGGTGGCCACCTGCCTGTCAAAGATTTCTGTTTCTTTTTCATGGTGTAGAATGGTTGCTAAGAAAGCACATTCCCAAGCCTTTCTTGAATCCAGGTAGAGCCGTGTGACTAGGTCCTGCCAATAGAATATGGGTGATAGTTATTGGGTCCTCCAGGCTGAAGCAGTGAATGAGTGGATATCCCCTTTTTCCTTGCTCTCTCTCTCTCTGTATCTCACTCTCTGTGTGTGTGTGTGTGTGTGTGCGTGTGTGTGTGTATGGAAGCTGGAAGAAAGCTGAGGTCAGGGGAGAAGTTGGAGAGCCATAAGATGTTCATGAACATTGCCTGACAAGTACCCACTTCTGTTGCTATGTGAAGAATAAGTGAATTTTTTATTTTATTAATTCAAGGAGATTCTAGGGGTCCATCTGTTATAGTAGCTACCGTTACCCTAAATGATACCCTGGTTTAGGCCAATCATGATTCATCCTCTGAAAGCAGAGCGACAGGGCCTGTTTTCTTTAAGTTCTGGATGTCTCCCTGCTCTTGACCTATTAATTGAGCCTGTGTTTCCAGGTATATATATTATAACAGTAATAGAAAATGTCTGCCACACTACGTCATAACAATTTTTGTTTGCCTGTTGAAAATACAGAGCCCTTAACTCTTCCCCAGGATTACTGAATTAGGTTCAGGTGTCCACATATTTAAAAGTACTCTAAAAGATTCTAATGTACCCTGAATTTGGACACAACGGCTCCATAAAGTGTCATGGAGCAGCAACCCATGGATCATTAATGTGCCATCCTCCTCCAGAGCACTGATGTGCTGAGAAGTAGAAGGTATTAGAGGCAGAAGCCATCATTCCTTACAAGGGAGAATGGGAGTAGTGAGTCTAGATGCCGACAGCAGACACAAGGATGATGTCCACTATAACCTGGATAATGTCATAATCATATAACATAGTATATATAATTTAAAGGAGGAGTACCTTCAAAATAAGACAGAAAGAAGCCTGTCAAGTCACTCAAGCTCTTCTTTGCCCCAAAACAGTCGCCTATGACACTTTACTAAAGCGTATGACCTAAAGGTTTTAAAGTAACATAGACCAGCAACACCACCTTGCATGCCATATTTGAGCTTTTTAAAGAGTCCATTGCCTAATAAGGGTATGTGAATTCGGTGAGGCATGGATCTCCTAGACACAGGCATTCAATGCTCTGGAGGAGATTATATGAAAACTAAGAGCTGAGAGTCACTTTTGAATGATGTAGTGACACAAATAAGAATTTTCAAGTCTGTCGAAACATAGGCTGCTAATCTTGACCTGGGGCGCTAAGTCTGAAGGGTTAACAGAGAAGTGATGAGCCAGTGTAAAGTTGTGTACGCACATCCACACACACAGGAACTGGGTGAGAATGTTCATAAAGCAACAGGAAAATGTAGTTAGTGAGCACCTGGCAAAAAGGCTTTACAAATGCTTTCCTTGCGTTTTAGGTAGAGGAATGTCCTGTTGGCATAAGCATACAAACCAAAGAGCCCCGAAATAATTCACTATTGCCTTGAACTTTACGTGACCCAAATCAAGGAATAAGGGATAGCTTAATTTAATGAAAGTAGAATGTTAAAAAAAAAAATACAATCTATTTGGTAAGAAAACCGCTTCGGCAAACAGCAGAAATGATGCTGCTGATGGAAGTTTTAAAGAGGCAGCGGATTTGGTGAGGGACTGGTGTTCAGCACGGAAGGGTTGGGCAAGGAGAACATGAAAAAGGCTCCATTGTGTAGCAGAGGGTTCCACCTTTCAAGTGTGCTTAGGGAGATTGAGTTAGTGGCTGAAACGTAAATTTAAGCCCTTTGAAATGTAATGTCCTACGCCCTCTGGTGGTTACATTTTTTAAAAAATCGTATTAAAGATTGAAGAAATCACAGAATGCCAATTACAGGAATAACTGGGATCCTAAGTGCCATTTGTCAGAGCTGTATTCAAGATGCCCCAATCCTTAGTTGGAAGTGTTAGCCCCTGAACAAGAAAGAAAGAAAAAAAGCCTTATTTAATCAGTTTGGCAAATGGTTGAGAAGTCTGCTTTCTCCCAGTTTTTCTCCATCACTTTTCAGGAACTTTTCCACTATGCCTCTGTCGTCAGAATACTTCCGAGATTTGGAAGATAGTGACTCCACTTGGGATGGCTCTGAGGTCCTGCTCCTTCTTGGTGTTTTGATAGAAAATCTTTTTGCCACTCGAAGGAGAATTTCTAAAAGAAACGGCAAATCACGCAATTACTTCAAAACGGTGATTGATTACACAGTAATACGTTGAATGATGCCTGGTCAGGATTTAAGCAACTTGTCTGTTTCCCTCTTTGTTGCGTCTAGGAGACAGAAAGAGAGCCTGGCCATTCTCATGGCAAACTGTCATTAAATTATATCAAGTGTAAATAGTTGTGACTGACACTATTAACAAAGAACAGGAATCCGGGAACAAAAGGGCACTTCAATGAAGATTAGATGTTCCTGAAGCAACAGATTTTAAGGACCTAGATTCCATAAAATTAGAGTTCTGATTAAGTCTTATATGTGCATGACATATGCAAGAGGACTTAGATTAAAATTTCAGAGAAAAATGAAATCAAAGATAAAAATTAAAAATACAAGCTTTGTTTCAACATAAACTTCCTCAAGTTCAGGACACTTTTGTAAGTGATCATACCTGCCATTTAGTCCACTTCTAAAAAATGGATGGTCCTTGGAATTTAACCATGTCAATGCAGTGTTTTGTTCCATATTAGCTGAAGAAAAATAGGTACCTTTAGGATCAGAAAACCAAAAGAAGTCAGAAGGAGCCAGATTAGGACTGTAACATGGATACTTAATGATTTCCCGTTAAAACTCTCGTAAAATAGTCCTTGTTTATTAGAGGAATGAGCAGGAGCATTGTCATGGTGGAGAAGCACTCTTTGGTGAAGCTTCCCTGTGTGTTTTTCTGCTAAAGCTTTGGCTTTCTCATAACACTCTTATCATAAGCAGATGTTATTATTCTTTGGCCCTCCAAAAAAAAAAAATGCCTCAAGCATCTCAAAAAGCTGTTGTCATGATCTTTGCTCTTGACTGGTCTA
>NW_012098097.1:2905203-2907995 GCF_000951045.1 Mandrillus leucophaeus
CCATCTTTAAAAAAAAAAAAAAAAGAAAGAAAAGAAAAGAATTGTGTAAACTAAACGAATTGAAATTTGTGTGTTGGCTATTGGTTCTGCTATTAATTGTTGGTTCTCTTCAATTAAGGCATAAACAAAATTTATGTTTTTCTTGCAAACTGATGTCGATAGTCTGCTGCTATGGGCTTCATCTTCAGCATCATCTTATTGAAAATTTAAAATGAGTTATTCATTTGTAAATTACTGATTTATTTGGGACATTGTTTCCATAATCTCTTCATAAAGTAACAATGATTTTGCCATTCTTTCACCCAATCTTTACCATAAATTTGATGTTTGCTCTTGCTTCAATTTTGGAAGAATTCATGTTGCTTTGATAGGGAATCATTTCAAACTCATGTTTTGTAATTCTTAGTGCCTCCAATTAGATCCTGTTCAGTCATGTTGTAACAAATTAGTACGAGTTTATTTGGTGCAAAACATTTTTTGAAATTTATACACAGGTTTTACAGAATAAACATTTTCCATAAAGCTTCTGACAACCCCTTATATATAGCAAGATCTTTATTTAGCTAGATATGTAAAGCTAGAATACACATTCACACAATGCAAACAACATAAGATATGTTTAACAAACATTTATGAATAAATCACAGAATGAGAAATCTGAAATGTCTTATAGATTGTGCTTAGATTTTTCTGAAACATGCATTTTCTAACATGGCGATTTTGATTTGGTGGTGGGAAGAGTGGTGGGTGGGTTGGAGGATGTTGATTGGAGCAAATTTAGATTCAGAGCAAAATAAAAGGTATCTCTAAAACACTTTTGTTTGTTTTTTAAATTTTGTTTGTATTTTCTATATTCATTTTTTTCTACAACATTTTAAATAAGAAAGTTTGCATTATGCAAATCCTGGGAACTGTTTTAAGTTGAATTATCACTATATAGGTGAATGGCTCCGTAAAATACAGTTAGTGGAACCTTGGCAAAATCACCCTAATATCCTAAAATGACTTTGAACTGTGATCTGAAAACTCTGTCGTTTTCCAGTTTGAAAATGTAGAAATCTAAAACTAATTATAATGGAGAAAAAAATTTTAAGTAATGTGATTTTTTGTGTTGTTAGGAATCCCTTCAATTTCCTGTGTACAATTGACTTTCCTGTATGAAGGCACTTGCATTTGGTGGGCTGTTTATAAGGAAAACCCTTGATTGCAACCTTTTGGAATTAGTTCTATTTAATTTCAGCTGGACATCAACTTCACTGACCGTTGTATTTGGCTTCCAGTTATGAAGGAATCTGTAAGTTTACAAATGCTAATAATTGTTTCTGAAGCAGCTTTAACCCCTGGCAGTCCAGCATATATTCATTGAGGCACTAGTATTTCTCCTGAGTTAAAAAGAAAAAGAAAAAAAGAATGAAGGAAAAAAGAAGGAAGGAAAGAAGAGAGAGGGAGGGAGTGAGGGAGGGAGGAAAGGAGGGAGATAGGGAGAGAGGAATATTTAGCAGATCTGTAGATTTCTCTTAAAAAGAAACACTTAAACAATGTACTTTCACACATTTGTCCAGTGCAGTTACTGGCATATAACTGGTTCACAATAATGATTTTTAATTAAACTCTTGATCCCAGTGCAAAAAATAAATATGCCCAGAAAATAAAAATATACAAGCCTCACCAAAACTTTAATAACTTTAATAAACTTTTATTATTTTAACTGACATATAATTGCACAGATATATGGGGACCAGTGTGATATTTTGATCCATGTGTGCAATATGTAATGATCAAATCAGGGTAATTAGGAAATCCAAAACCTTAAGTACTTATTATCTCTTTGTGTTGAGAACATTCAAAATCCTGTCTTCTGGCTGCTAAAAAATACAATAAATTGTTAACTACAGTCATCTTACAAACGCTGTAAAATACTATAACTTATTCCTTCTATCTCGCTGTAATTTTCTATTTGTTAAACAGCGTCTCCTTATCCCTGCTCACTTTTCATCCTCTAGTAACCACTATTCTACTCTCTTCTTCTATGAGATTGACATTTTAGCTTCCATATATGAGTGAGAACATTCAGTGTTTATCTTTCTGGACCTGGCTTATTTCACTTAACACTGTGTCCTACAGATTCATCCACATTGCCACTAATGATAGAATGTTACTCTTTTTTAATGACTGAATATTCCATTCTATATTATAATTATATAGAATGGAATAATATGTATTTATAATATAGTTGTTTATATGTGTGTGTGTGTGTATGTGTGTATGTATATGTATATACAGCCATTATGGAAAATAATACAATTATATATGCATATATAAAACCACATCTATATGTAAAAGTTTTTTTATTTCTTCTTTGTTCAGTCTTATAGGTTATGTGTATCTAGAAATTTATCTGTGTCCTTTAGGCTTTCTAATTTGTTATTGTATATATTGTATTATACAATTTACATATTGTACATATATATATGTATCTGTATATATATTTCCTTATCCATTCACCTGTAGATGGGCATTTAGGTCAATTCCATATCTTGGCTGTTGTAAATAGTGCTGCCATAAACATTAGAAGCCTTGTCTTCAGGTTCAGAAATTCTTTTTGATTTAGTCTCTTGTTAAAGTTATTGATTATATATTTTTGCTTTTCATTATGTTCTTTGGCTCCAAGGTTTTTGTTTAGTTCTTTTAAAGGTATCTATCTCTTTATTGAATTTTTCTTTCAAATCATGAATTTTTTTTCTTTTTCTTTTTTTGAGATGGAGTCTCGCTCTGTCACCCAGGCTGGAGTA
>NW_012098097.1:2908313-2910327 GCF_000951045.1 Mandrillus leucophaeus
TTTCATAAATTTTCTTTCTTTTGGGGTCTGTCACTAGAGAATTACTATGTTTCTTTGAAGTTGTCAATTTTTTTTTTGCTTGTTTATGTCTCTTATGTCCCTGTGTTGATATCTGCACATCTCATGGAACACTTGCCTCTTTAAGTTTTATGGATTAGCTTTTGTAGGAAAAGACTTATTCCTGTAGATGAACTCTAGCATATTGGCTGTGTAAGATGCATTGATTTTGGTTCAGGGTTGACACAGTAATGTAGTTTAGTTTTCATGCAATTTCTTAGGGTATATTTTATGTTAACAAGATGTTTGCAAGTGTCTAAGTGGCCTAGGCTGTAGAAGTTTGTGGTCCTGGTGGTTTAGCTTTGCCAGCTGGTCCTACTGGGCCTACTGGGCTGATTCTCAGGCCACAGACATGTACATGCACATGGGAGTAAGGTCACTGAGATATTTCTCTTACCAGGGGTATAGGCATGCAGACATCTGGCAGGTCATCTAGTTCAGATGAAAGGCCATATTGGATGCATTTGCTAGGCTGTTTCTCTGGCCAAGAACATGAGGATGCAGCAGCTTGGCCACTGGGGAATGAAGTGAGTGCTGGAGGTGGGTAGGCCTGTTACCCTAGCCCAAGGTGTGGGCACATGGTAGCTTGGCCAGCTTGGATGAAAGTTGAACTTATAAATATTGTGACATCCAAGATTGATTTTTATTTCAAATAATTTAAAGTAATAGTTCTAACAGTCAACTATGAAGTAAAAACTACCCAAATATTTATTGCCAATAGAATGGATATATAAATTGTTGTCTAAACACACATTAGAGTAATATCCAACAATGGCAGTAAATTATTTATAATTGTATGCATGTAACAACATGGACAAATCTCAAAACATAATGTTGAGTAAAAGAAGCCAGACTCAAGAGTATACATATTGTATAATACCCCTTATAGAATAAACAAAATTGTGCAATTACTATTTGCTGTTAAAGGGAGAAATGGTAGTGCCAAAAAGTGATCATGAGACAATTTTATTTGATGCTACTTAAGTATATGCATTTGAGATATTTTAAAGATGGCATCTAAAGTAGTCTTTCTAAAACAAAAATATAATCATAAAAGTCTCATGCCTAAAAAATTTTTACTCTAAAGGCTTACCATTTCAGACAGATAACATCCCTCTAATCTTTAACATAGCTAACCCAATTTTTCATATCGACTTTTCTAACTTCTCTTGTCTTAGCTTTCTTTTCAATTCCTTACCCAAACCCTTATATATTCATGTACACCTCACAAATTTTCTACAGTTTTCTTATTATTCATTAAATTCCCCACTTGGTCTCTTTCTTACATGTTCTCCCCAGTCTGGTTAGAGATCTCTCCTACTTCCTCCCAAAGCACCATGTGTTTCCTTCAGCTTAGCAGTTACCACATTCCTTGGTAAGTACTAATCAATTTGTATGTTTACCAGACCTGGAACTGTGATGACAAGGAACTTATTCATCCCCACTGTAAAGTCCTGTGCCTGGAATACAACAGAATCTGAATATCTGTTTTCTGTATAACTAGTTCTATCATGGATGAGATTTTTATAATTATTAATGTGATGTTTCTTCTTTTGCTATTTTATTTATAAGGCTTTTCATCTTTGTGAATGTACAGTGGGGACATCTGTGTGAAAAAATTAAGGTTTATTATGCAAAGTATTCATGAAAAATGCTGCATGTTAGAATATTAATTCATCTTCCAACATGCAGTATGTGAGTATGTGTATTTATACTGTGTATGTATTCTTTATACAGATGTAGAAAGTAAGCTCATATTGACTTCCCTTTTTTTTGGTCATTATAAGGTTTTATAGGAAACTAAATGTTTTCTCGAGAAAAACTAAGAATCACCTTAAAATTTAGTTTGAGTTACCTAATTGTATATTAGTTATGTTATTTTACTCTGCTACCCTTGAGGCAGGGTTAAAGACAGAAGGCTAGATAAGTGATTCACAAAATAAAGATGATAGATTAT
>NW_012098097.1:2911067-2915996 GCF_000951045.1 Mandrillus leucophaeus
AGAAAAAGAATTCTGCAGTATTTCTCCTATTCACTTTTGTAAGAAGGGAAATATGGCTGTGTTCCACCTGGTTCTCAGGCAGTCAGACCTGATGGTTAGCTCCCTTGTTCCTTGAACATCACTGTTATCCTGTTCTTTTTTCAAGGTGCCCAGATTTCATATTGTTTAAACACACATGCTTTACGAACAATTTGTGCAGTTAACACAATCATCACAAGGTCCTGAGATGACATACATCCTCAGCTTATGAAAATGATGGGATTAAGTGATTAAAGTAAAGACAGACATAGGAAATCACAAGAGTATTGATCGGTGAAGTGGTAAATGTCCATGAAATCTTCACAATTTATGTTCTTCTACCATGGCTTCAGCCAGTCCGTCTGTTTGGGGTCCCTGACTTCCTGCAACAATAGATATATTGTCACAAGAGCTGAGTGTAAAAAGCAACACCAGCGACTTCCAGGGTGATGCTGAATATATTATTGCAGGCTTGAGTTCCCTCATCTCTAAAATAAAAGAATTGGAACAACTGGTTCATATGTTAGGCTAAAATTCTGTGCTCCTTCCTGAACTGAAAAACCTTTTTAAAGAATTTTTTAATGTAATGATTTAGCTATAATATTGCCTTTAAAAAGGGATAGACAGAGGAAACACTTGAATTTCAATCTGGCTTTATGTGCATTTCTTTTGAAAAATCATTAGGCATGTCTTGAGAAAGGTACTATGTGTTTTTAAGGGCAACATATTAGTTATTGTAGTTTTTGAGTACGTTTCCATAACCCATGTGTTGTGGGGTGTTACCACAACCCCAGTCAAAATATAAAATGTTTCCATCTTCTCGTAACTTTTCCTCTCACTACATTTGGTCCATCCTCTGGTACTCTATCATTATGGATTAATTTTATCTATTTTAGAACTTCATATAAATTGATTCATGTAGTACATTCTCTGTTGCCTCTTACTTCCCTCATTCACAATAATGTCTTTGAGAATTAGTTCATGTTATTTGCGTATCAGTTGCTTGTATGTTTTTTCATTTTTATTTTTCAGCTTAGTAGTCTTCTATTGTATACATATACCACGATTTATTTGTCCATTCACTTGTTGATAAACATTTAGTTTTTTTCTGGTATTTGGTTATTATGAATAAAAATTCTTGAACAAGTTTTTTTGGGAGACACATGTTTTCATTTTTCTAGGATAAACGTCTGAGAGTAGAATTGTTGGGTCATAGACATAATACATTTTTAAAATAAATTTTTGCACATTAAAGTAAAAATAATTAAAAAAAGAAAAGATCTTCCATAAATTTAGTAGTTTATGTCTGAGTATAATCTACCTCATTATTTTGGCCTTTTTTTTTTTTTTTTTTCTTTGGTGGGGGGCTGGAGACTTGCCTGACTTATGGGAATTTGGAATTGCCCTTGGCATTGCATGTGGCAACACAATAGTACAGAAGCTTTTGTGAAAGTTTTTGTTTCCATGAGTGTTGGGAACTGCCAAAATTGAGCATTATGCACTCTGAGTGAACTTTCACATAGCTTAGGTTGGCATCACCAAGTGAGAAGCCCAGGAATTAAAAAATAAGCTAACACAAGACAAGAGGTTTTTGTTTTGTTTTTCCTAGGGTATGGCTCAAGGACCACCTGAATGTAAATCCCCTGGGTAGCTGATTAGACACACTTTTATTTATTTATTTTTTTGAGATGGAGTCTTGCTGTGTCACCCAGGTTGAGTGAAATGGTGCAATCTCGGTTCACTGTAGCCTCTGCCTCCTGGGTTCAAGTGATTCTTCTGCCTCAGCCTCCTAAGCAGCTGGGATTACAGGTATCCACCACCACGCCCAGCTAATTTTTGTATTTTTATTTTAGTAGAGATGGGGTTTTGCCATGCTGGCCAGGCTGTCCTGGAACTCCTGACCTCAGGTGATCTGCTCGCCTCGGGCTCCCACAGTGCTGGGATCACAGGCATCAGCCACCATGCCCGGCCTAGACGCACTTTTTAACAAGCCTCTAAGAGACTCTTACACCTAGAGAAATTTAAGAATTGCTAGATCAATCTAAACCAGAGATCCTCTGCTGTGGCTGCACATTTGCATCAGCAAGGGAGCTTTCAAAATCGCCGTGCCCTTGACACGCCTAAGACCAATTAAGTCAGGATCTCTAGGCATGAACACCAGATACCAGTACTATTTAAATCTCCCCAAGTAGTCACAATGAGTAGCCAAGGATGAGATCTTCTGGTCTATTCTGTGTCATCCTTAGCACATCTGAGAGCTCCACTGCCTGCATGTCTGATGTTTTGTTGTACGTCTATGTCATTCTGACAATATTTCAAAGCATTGAAAGAACATTTATTTCCTTTGTACAAAATTCCTTGAATAAGCAAGATTGTCTCAGGTGCATTGCCATAATTGCTTGCCTTGATCTTATTACCTTGTGAAAAATTGCATATCTTTATGCTTTGCGTACTTAATTAATGTAACTATTATGTTACGTACTTAACGTAATAAAATGATGTTGATGTAGAATCCTCCAAGTAGTCCTGTTACTTACTAATTTTATCTATGTATTGGCATGAATATCTTGGTTGAACCAAAGAAATAAAGCCTAAAATATATGCCTCACAAAAATGTGCTTTATTTAAGTAGGTTCAATGAAAGAGATATCAGCTTTCCTCAAATCATTATAATGTACCTGTAAGTAATGAACTTTCATAATGCAGTTAATTTATAAAAATGATTCTATATGCAACTTTTCAGGATGTTTGCATGTATTTCAGAAAGTAAAGTTCCCTTTTTTTTTTTAGAGGGGAAGACTTACTAAGATATTCCACTTGAATGTATAAAGTACTTGATAGAATGCATTTCTGCTTTGCGTGGTTGGAATTCTACTTTAGTGATAACCTTCCATTTTTAAATTTTGCTAATATAGACCATGTAAAAATTCACGTGCAAAGCAACTTAAAGAACGTTCTTATTTCTTATTTGTAAATGTGGCATCCTCTACCTATCGTGTACACCCTGCAATATCTCCCCCAATTAAATAGATTTTGTTCTTCAATGAAATACAATAGTTTGATGGATTACATTTAGGAAAACACATTAGTCAATATGAACCACCCAATGCCAAAATGCTAATCAAATACTCTTATGATCTCTTTAACAAAGAAAAGCCTTCAGACATCATGTAAGAACCATTGCATCTTTACTTTTTAATGTGATACAATTATTTGTGCCTACCTAAAGGTAACCAGATACAGGTTGCCTTTTGAAGTTTGCAGTAGCTTCATTTTATTCTGAACCAGAAAGTTAGCCACACCAGAGAACACATTTTTCTCCTTGTCTTCTTTAAATGTGGTTTAGACTGCCCATTGACAAAGCCAAGCTAGTGATCATTATATGGTGATTCTCCTAATTAAAAGCATGCTAACACCTAGAATGCAGGAGTTGCCCGTTATCCACGGGGTCTGTGTTCCAAGATCCCCAGTAGATGCCTGAAGCTGTGGGTACTGAACCCTATATATACCCTGTTTTTTTTTTTCTATACATACACACCTACGACTAAATTTAAGTATAGATTGGACACATAAGAGATTAACAGCAGTCACTAATAATAGAAAAATTATGACAATATTCTGTAATAGAAGTTGTGTGAATGTGGTCTCTCTTTCTCCCAAAATATCTTACTGTAATGTAGTCACCTGTTTTCAGACCATGGTTGACCCTGGATAACTAAAATCATAGAAACTGAAACCAGGGATAAAAGGGGACTACTGTAAACCATCCCCATAGTCCCACAACTCCCATGATAAAGACTTTGCACTATAAGTAAAAGAACTGTTTGATTGGCACAGACCCATCTTTGAGAGAGCCTGAAGAGCCTGACCACCCTCCCCCCACAATATGTGCCAATGTGCCAATCATGTCTCTTTGGAATTTCACAGGCCATAGCCTTTGTTATGTGCCCTTAAAGCAGCCCTGTCCATCTACCATGCTGTTGGCTCTCTGCCATCCTTTCTAGCACTCTTAAAACAAACTATAATTGGCATTTGCTTGGCTGGGAGTCAATTTATTTTTTTGCTACCTTTCCCAGTTGCCTTAACCGTTGGATGTCTTGACAGTTGGCAAATGTAGGCTGTGGTTCTGATATGTCACATAAAATCTGCTGGATGAATACTTTCCTCTAGGAAAAAGTGAAAGTGAAATTCCATCCTGGCCCACCCTCTTTCCAAAACAATAAACATTTCCTGGCTTCCACAATTCCCCTAATCATTTAAAGCAGTACAGTTGTTATGGAATGGGCAGCTGAACTCAATGCTTGTCTGGACCATCTGTTCTAGTATTTAGTCTTAAAGAAGATTACTTAAGTGACTACAGTTCATTGCAAAGAGGGTGAGTTCCATCAGTGAAAGTGCTAGGGTACTATGTCATAGAAAAACATAATCCAGAGACTCTGGAGGGACTATTTTTCACTTAGCAATGCTTAACATCCATGGAAAAAAATGAATTATTTTCCTAGGTACACAAGTAACACACAGACAAACTTGTCTCCAAATTTGTGATTTGTGTTACATTATTGACACAAATGAGATATGGTGGTAGAGGAGACACAAAGAGTTTTATCGCTTTATTTTCTTGAGACATATTTTTTAAATTATAGAAACATCCTAAGTTCAAAAAGTCAGACAAAGGTCAGACAATTTACACATGAAAATTGTCTGGCATGAAATAGATAGGCAAGAAATACTGAGAAAATAGAGGTAAAAATATTTTATTAAATGAAATTCCTCACATGGCTTTTAACTATGACATTCAATATATTTCTGGGCCAGAGATTTTACAAATAATGAAGTACTTTTGTTGTTTCAACAGACTCTGCCACAAGGTTCTGGTTTTGTTTAATGTTAGTGCAGGACAGATTAAGACTG
>NW_012098097.1:2916046-2940232 GCF_000951045.1 Mandrillus leucophaeus
TTTTTTTTTTCTATACATACACACCTACGACTAAATTTAAGTATAGATTGGACACATAAGAGATTAACAGCAGTCACTAATAATAGAAAAATTATGACAATATTCTGTAATAGAAGTTGTGTGAATGTGGTCTCTCTTTCTCCCAAAATATCTTACTGTAATGTAGTCACCTGTTTTCAGACCATGGTTGACCCTGGATAACTAAAATCATAGAAACTGAAACCAGGGATAAAAGGGGACTACTGTAAACCATCCCCATAGTCCCACAACTCCCATGATAAAGACTTTGCACTATAAGTAAAAGAACTGTTTGATTGGCACAGACCCATCTTTGAGAGAGCCTGAAGAGCCTGACCACCCTCCCCCCACAATATGTGCCAATGTGCCAATCATGTCTCTTTGGAATTTCACAGGCCATAGCCTTTGTTATGTGCCCTTAAAGCAGCCCTGTCCATCTACCATGCTGTTGGCTCTCTGCCATCCTTTCTAGCACTCTTAAAACAAACTATAATTGGCATTTGCTTGGCTGGGAGTCAATTTATTTTTTTGCTACCTTTCCCAGTTGCCTTAACCGTTGGATGTCTTGACAGTTGGCAAATGTAGGCTGTGGTTCTGATATGTCACATAAAATCTGCTGGATGAATACTTTCCTCTAGGAAAAAGTGAAAGTGAAATTCCATCCTGGCCCACCCTCTTTCCAAAACAATAAACATTTCCTGGCTTCCACAATTCCCCTAATCATTTAAAGCAGTACAGTTGTTATGGAATGGGCAGCTGAACTTAATGCTTGTCTGGACCATCTGTTCTAGTATTTAGTCTTAAAGATTACTGAAGTGACTACAGTTCATTGCAAAGAGGGTGAGTTCCATCAGGGAAAGTGCTAGGGTACTATGTCATAGAAAAACATAATCCAGAGACTCTGGAGGGACTATTTTTCACTTAGCAATGCTTAACATCCATGGAAAAAAATGAATTATTTTCCTAGGTACACAAGTAACACACAGACAAACTTGTCTCCAAATTTGTGATTTGTGTTACATTATTGACACAAATGAGATATGGTGGTAGAGGAGACACAAAGAGTTTTATCGCTTTATTTTCTTGAGACATATTTTTTAAATTATAGAAACATCCTAAGTTCAAAAAGTCAGACAAAGGTCAGACAATTTACACATGAAAATTGTCTGGCATGAAATAGATAGGCAAGAAATACTGAGAAAATAGAGGTAAAAATATTTTATTAAATGAAATTCCTCACATGGCTTTTAACTATGACATTCAATATATTTCTGGGCCAGAGATTTTACAAATAATGAAGTACTTTTGTTGTTTCAACAGACTCTGCCACAAGGTTCTGGTTTTGTTTAATGTTAGTGCAGGACAGATTAAGACTGTCCCGTATATAAAACCTTCAAACTTGAGATTATATAAACAGTACAGACATTATGGACCGTAGTACTCACTCAAGAAAGTAATTTTTTATGTGATCTCACATCATCCAAATGCATGACTCAGTTCAGTCAAATGCCCAGAATATAAATGGAAGCAAGGCTAGTAGTAACAGTGACAGAGCAAATTGTTATAATAGAAGAAGAACTTCCAATTATGAAGCATCCAAAAATGGAAATTTCTGCCTCTTCAAGCAGGAAGTAAATCAAATTTGAAAATATTAGGGGAAAAAAACGCCTGGGAGTCTTCCAATGAGATACATACTTTGAATGAGGGATTTGACAAGATGGCCATTGTGATTCTAGAGTGTTAAACAAATTGTATCTTAAAATGATATAATGTGGACAGTCATGTGTGTGCCAAGTAACTTAATGAAAGACAAATAGAGTTTCCTTTTTGTTTGCGTCATTGAGAAAGATATATATATTTTAAATTTACTTCTAGGAATATTTACTGATTGAAAATAATTCATAAATGGAGTCAAATAGAGTTGACAATTAATGAATAACCAAGAGTAGATGGAAAGAGATTAGTAAAGATAAGCAATTGTGGAATAATCTTATAGTACTTTTGGGTGCTTTTTATTTTGTGAATTAAATTTTGTGAAATGAAAAATAATTTAGAGTATAATCAAAAGAAGTATGTTTGACACCACAGCAAAGGCCCATATTGAGCAGCAAGTCAACTGCTAGGGCTACACGAGGTAAAGTTGGTTGGCAACCAGGTTCCTCAATAGCCGTCATGCTCCAGAAAAGGGCCACTTCTACAGCAGGTTCCAGGAAAATTAAAGGGGATAGATTAACATAAACATTGAGGAAAAAAAAAAAAAAAAAGACAACACGTAAGGCGTAAACATTCCCTATGACTTTCTACTGACATTTTTTATTAACATCCCTTCAGTTTGTTGGAGGAGACACTGATTTACCTTAAAAACATTTCCTAACCTCACTTGAGGTTGTAGGTGACCATGTGATTAGGCTTTAGCCAATGAAATATGAGTGAGTGTCCCATGAATGAGGGCTTCCGGAAAGCTCCATGAGAGTAGATTTGTGTGAAAAGTTCATTTTGCTCCTCTCTTTGGGGAATAAGGAAGCCAATTTGAAAGCACAAGAAATAGTGAAAGAAGAGCTACAAGGAGCCTGAGTTTTCAATCACCATGTGCTTGCCATACTAGCTTTGGGTGGTCTACTTCTAAACTTAATTTATGTGAGAGAAAAATAAACTTCTAATCTATTTAAGCCATTGTGTTTTAGTTTTCTATTTTTATCAGTTCTAAGCAATGTTGAACTGATAGAACACAGACCTGTTATGATACCTGTGGCATAGTTTGTTTTTCTGTTTGTGAAGACCATCACTTATATAAGGAGAAAACATCTCTTTACAATCCAGTTTACCATGTATGATAGATTTAATAATAATTTATGGAAAATGTAAGAAGAAAGTAATTTTAAGACATCAGGGGAATTAAAGAGAAGAATGCTTTGAACATTTTACTTTGTCTGATTTTAATTGAACTGAAATGCATTTCCTATATCTTGAAAAACCCTCTCAGCTTTCGATGTGTGGTCATCTCAGTTTCTTATACAGTAAATCTCTGCCCCCAAGACATTTATCCAGGATTTTGAAAATCTGTCCCTTGTCTGTAGGTTGTTACCATAGAAAGTCCTCTTCAATGTCTTGGTTCACTCTTTCACTGTTCCTTTTTATTCCATCTAATTCATTCATCCTCAAAAAAGTGCTTAAGCATACTGTATAACATACTCAGGATTATGCTAAGTACTATGAAGGAAACCACAAGAAAACACAAAAAAGCATGCCTATTCAACTTGATGATGTCATGTTTCTCTTCTCTGAAGCTTGGGTAGTACTTTATAACAAGTAGGAAATAATTTTAGCAATATAAATAGCTCAGTAGCTCAGTCTTTACTTCTTTTTTTTTTTTTTTTTGAGACGGAGTTTTGCTCTTGTCACCCAGGCTGGAGTGCAGTGGCACAATCTCAGCTCACTGCAATCTCTGCCTCCCAGGTTCAAGTGATTTTCCTGCCTCAGCCTCCCAAGTAGCTGGGATTACAGGCACCTGCTGCCACGTCCGGCTAATTTTTTTGTATTTTTAGTAGTGACAGGGTTTCATCATGTTGGCTAGGCTGGTCTTGAGCTCCTGACCTCAGGTGATCCACCCACCTTGGAAATTAGAAATGACTAATGGAAAATTCTTGATTTTGTGTCCAAGGAATCAACTGCTGGAATACAGATTAGGTGAAGATTGAATTGAAAAGAGTTCAATTGACCCATGTAACAAATCTGCACATGTACCCCCTGAACCTAAAATAAAAGTAGGAAAAAAAGATAAATAATCCACCCCCCCGCCGCCCCAGAGAACACTAAAAACCCAAAGGAGACATTTTATTTAACAGTCAGCATTATATATAAAAGATTGATTCAACAGCTAAGCAAGCGCAGTGGGGAGCATGTGATAAGAACGGCTCACATTTATTGACCCTTCAGTAATGGCTTGGCATATTCTGGTTTACCTATATGTATTACCCATGTAATAATAGACAATGATAATGTCCCTGCATCCTGTGCTTGTCAATCAATGTCCAGAGAGTAATATGCAATGGTAGGTGACAGTTTTAAGAAGGCTGAGCAACCTATATCTTAGAGAAAAAGAACTGGAATGGGAAAGACTAGGCATCATGGCATTTGAGATCAGTGAAGAAAATGAGTGAGTTCAGAATATTCACAATCAGTGGGCCCAGATCATAACCCAGTTCTATTTAATCTAATACGAGCTGCTGATCTTTAAGTAGCTACAGACTCCATCAACTTCAAATATCTTTGAGACGTGTAAATCTTCCTCGTCATTGTATTTTGGAAAGTGTTGCCCTGACACTGGCCCAAGTAACCACAGTTATTTTCTAAAAATGGCAAGCATAGTTCTCTATAAGGAGTTCCAGGCAAAATATATGACCTAGACTTTTCAAATATACCAAAGAATATTCCTTTAGACTTTCTGACTTCCAGTATGGGACACTGAATGGATAAGAAAAACAATCTTGTATTAATTTTCTTGATTCATTAGAAAAGCAGACTTGTGTTTAATATATTTACAGGGGCATAGATTAGGACCATTTGTTTTGGTTCCACCTGTTAACGTTGATCAATTATCTGTTTTAGCACTCAACTACATAAAAGATTTACACTTTCTTTCCATCGGAAAACATTCTTTGAAATCCACACATTCATTTTAGGATCTTCTGTAAAGACTCTTTTTGTGCTATTTATAGAGACATAAGTCCAAAGCACTGGATGTTTCAGGCATGGAATAACAATGATAGAAAAATATTCTAATCCAGTCATTAACACCTTTAGGTGTTCAGTCAGTTAGATTAGCATTTCATTCATATAGGCTGTTTTTTGAGTCTCAAAATTAATCTATGAATAATAATAACGATGTCCTAAAGACAAACATATATAGATTGACTTTCAAGGTTTTGGCAAGAGAAGACCTCAGAATAATTTTAATCAAGAATATTTCAGTCCCTACCCTTTTAGTTTCAGTTTTGAACAAAAGAATGCATACACTATGCATATATTTTATCAATATATAATCAATTCACCAATGCAACAATTATTATACTAAAGGACTGTTGCAATAGAATATGATATTTGCCCACAAGGAGGTCCCAACATAGCCAAGGTTGATGAGTAAGTAGGGGGTTGAGTTAAGAAGTATTACTTTGGCAAAAACCAAAGCATACAGACTAATGGATACCTATGAAAATAGATTCTTTTTGTCTTCAAAAATGGCTCTAAAGGCAAATCCAAAAAGGAATTCCAAAAATTGTGTGTGAGTTGCGCATTATTGTATAAGCAGAAACATTTAGGAGGTTTCAACTTAAGATGCTGTTATGCTATGTATCTAAGAGAAAGTCATTTCTGTTTGCTCAGTCTTATTTTTCTCATTAAAAAAATAATGAAGTAAGAATACATCATCTGGCCGGGCAAGGTGACTCACGCCTATAATCCTGGCACCTTGGAAGGCTGAGGTGGGTGGATCACCTAAGGTCAGGAGTTCGAGACCAGCCTGGCCAACATGGTGAAACCCCGTCTCTATTAATATACAAAAATTAGCTGGTCGTGGCGACCTGTGCCTGTAATCCCAGCTACCCCAGAGGCTGAGGCAGGAGAATCACGTGAACCTGGGAGGCAGAGTCTGCAGCGAGCTGAGATATTGCCACTGCACTCCAGCCTGGGCAACAGAGTGAGATTCCATCTCAAAAAGAAAAAAAAAAAAAAAAGAAAACATACATCATCTGATTAACATACTTTCGAACTGTCTTCGGCTAACCTAAATCATTTGGAGATGTGTTTTGTGTGTTAGAAAAAAAAAAAAAAACTCAATGATAAAGACTAATAAAGTATCTTTAAATATAAATGAGTTACTTTTTATGTTGGAATAGTTATTCTACATCTGGGAGTGTGTGTATGCTAATGTGAGCCCTATCAAAGGATGACAATAATTGAGTTCTTTCATTTCTACTCCAACTTTCCACGAGGAAATACAGCCATGTTCATGAGTCAGAAGAAGAATTTTAAAACTATGCATATCTTACTGCGGAGATCTAGTTCATTAAAGTAAAGAACAGGTAAAGAGCTGAAAATGGAATGGAAAGAAAGGTAAAAAGTATCTGTATTTTCTACTTAATTTACCCACTGTTAAGCCCATTGTTTTCATCTATGATCTAGTAAGAAGCTATATAAACAGTCTGAGAAACTAACCAACCCAATGAAATTGATTAGTTCAGTCTCCCACAGGTATTTTCCGAAATCTTTGATTATTCTACATTAAAGCACTTTGTCTACTTAAATGGTATACAACAGTAAATGGTACACAAGAGGGAGTTGATATATATTATTAGTTACACTTTATGGAAGAAATATTTTTTCCAGGGCAACAACACAGACTCTGCAGTAAACACCATGAATCGAAGACACATAATGCCTATCAGAAGCTGTCCTTAAGCCCTGTTGATAAGGCTGAATACTGTGGGGTGGAATAACTTCTTCCACCATTGCTTGTTTTAGCTATCCCCACTCCATGTTCACTCTCAATTCAAATAGGAGTGAGCAAAAATATATTGTAGATTCAGCCTGTGGAAAAATAACTTTACAGCAGAATTTCATTGTCAGTAGGACCATTTTTTCTGGGACCTCTCTGTACACACAATTAAATGAATGCTCCTTGATTGAATATAAAACTTCTGAGAAATGGTCTTTTAAATGGCATAATTTTATGTAACAGATATTTTAAAGACAAGTAGGACGTTTAGTTCACGATAAAATAGGGACACCTGATTAAACCATCCAAATTATAAGATTTTACTATGTAACATTATCTAGATAATTTTTTTTTTTTTTTTTTTTTTTTGAGATGGAGTCTTGCTTTTTTGCCTAGGTTGGAGTGCAGTGGCACGATCTCGGCTCACTGCAACCTCCACCTCCCGGGTTCAAGCGATTCTCTGGCCTCAGCCTCATGAGTAGCTGGAATCACAGGCGCCCGCCACTACGCCCAGCTAATTTTGTGTTTTTAGTAGAGAGGGGGTTTCACTGTAATGGCCAGGTTGGTCTCAAACTCCTGACTTCAGGTGATCCGCCCGCTTTGGCCTCCCAAAGTGCTGGGATTACAAGCGTGAGCCACTGCGCCCGGCCTGGTAATTCTTATATGAAGCACAAGAACTATCCATTTTATATAGCCCAGATTAATTTTTCCCATTTAAAATGAGTATGTGCTTTCTGAATTTTTCATCTGCACTTCAGTATTATTTTAACTTGTAAATTAGTTTTTGAAGCACTACCATTCCTATCCCATGACTGGGAGTTAAACCACATGTGCCCTTTCTGGCTAATAATTTACACAGCTAACATTTCAGGTCTAATTTACATGAGTAAAAGGAAAACAGCATTTTTCCATTCTTTTCAAATTCATTCCCGATAATAAAATATTTAAATTCTGTTAAATGATATAGTGGGGAAAATAATGTTTTCTGAAATTATAATGGTAGACCTTGGTGCTGATAACAAATGTGTCCAAAGATTTCACACCATTTCAGACAGACTTGTGCATTTATTTGGAAGGCTGAGCTGTTATTAAAAACCCATCTATTGTCATCCACGTCTCAGAAGAGAATGCCAATGGCAATTTTTCCCATATTGTGAAAAAACTGAAGATGTATCACTTTTAATGTCCTACTCAATTGCTTGGAAAGGAAGACATCTCTTATTTTTTCCATATTAAAGCTCTTCTCTTGGGGAAAATTAAATATACATAAATTCCTCAGAATTTTTATTGCTTTTGTTCAATCTGTATTCTCAATCAGAAATCTCCTTGACCTTTGAAATATCTAACGGGTCCTGTCACTCTTGAAGTTTACTGTAGAAATTATAATCTGTGCACTATTTACAGCGTGTATCTTTTTCAACTATATAGACACGTATCTGACTCCAACAGAAAATGTGAAGAACAATACCATCTTCCAGATAATTTGTTAACCCCAAATGTTTTATGCAATCTATCATGTGCTGAGTATGGTCTTCTAGGTCAAAATAATGCATTGCTGGTATGATAATCTATGACAAATATTATACAATTAATTTGAACAAAACAGTCTAATTCAGAGCATGATAGTTTGCAAATACAAGAACTGTGTAAGCTATGATGTTCCCAGTGTCTCATTTTTCCCTTACACAACACATTTTATATTCAGTAGACAAATTAAAAAGGAAATTGGCAGGTGTGAGTACATGGCAGTGAATAGGAAGGAAGATATTTAGACCTCTGTGTCTGGCATCTATTTTAAGTCGGATGTGATACCATTTTTTGCTTAGGCAAATCTCAAAGAGCTTGACTTCATGAAGAATTTTTTTTTTCAGTTCAGACCTGCAAATCTAAAAAGATTTGTTCATAAAACAAATCTAAGTTTACTTTTAACACTATGCCAGTGGTTTCTTAGATTTAAGATACATAAGATAATATATTTGTCTTAGACAGATTTCACAAACTTATTTAACTTCTTGATTTCAGAACTTTGCTGTGAAATAGAATCCTGCAACTATCTGGCATACTAGAATGATTTCCAATTCAATTTAATCGATATTAAATGGGAACTTAATGGGCAGCTCACTAGTGATAATGTATTCTCATAGTGAGAATTTACATCTTACATATAATTATAAATTACAATTCTTAACCATTTTTGAGAATAAAGAATTATATCCTTCTCTTTATTACCACCTCTTGCTTCCTGGTCTCCTTCCTTGGCTCACACTAATCTCACTTAATGAGGCTTAACTATTTCTTCAGTGTTGTACAGTATTTATCAGTCACTGTCATTATAGGTAATCTCATTGGCTAAAGTCTAGATAGATGATTATGAATTACTTTTCTTTCAAAATTAAAGGTATCCTAAACCTGATTGCAGTTTGCCTCAACTTTGTTTTCTTAATAAAAATTAGATTTGCCAAGGTAGTACTAGGTATATTTGAAGCTAATACTCTGGAAAAAACTAATTCCTATGGTTACTTTTGCCAGAGAGCTGTAGTCATTCGTCTAATATTTCAAAATGATTATAGAAGCAATTCTAAAGATTATGTTTGCTAAGTCTTGGAAACATGCACATTTTTCTTGCACATTGATCCAGTACATAGTAGTTTGGTTCTTTCCCATCATTAGCTTATAATACTGACAAAATAAAATAAAATTATGATCCATGCACATTTGCTTTCTCACAATGTTTCTGGCATTTTTAGAGAAGTTAATAACTACCATTATCACCAAAGTGCAGCTGACTTCAATTATGTGACAATGTATTTATCAAAATAGTGACTGCTCCTGTGAGAATGGACTACATGAATTCTTGAGTTTGAAAAATAGTATACTGAGTTTCCTGGTCAAATAGAATTACTCAAAGTAAAATATGGACGATAATTTAAAAGCGCATATTTTTAACAAACAAATACGTGAGCTATGCGGTTTCATTCCAAGTGTTTCAATAGTTAAATAAACGGAGGGAGTTTTTCAGATGTAAACTTACTTGTTTTGAATTTTCTTTCAATTCAAAGTAAAGCAATTCAAAGCAAGCATAACTACATATGAAAAATCCTACCAAAAAGGTAGCATAGGCAATAATTTGAATGGCATATTTCCAGTTACCTAGTAAGTTTTCTATGTGAAAAGTATTTAAGAAAGTATTTATGTGTAAGATACTGTTCTCAGTACACAAAAACATGCAAATACACATAAAATATGATCCCATGCAATGGTGGAGACTGCACTTGGGAACAATTAGGAAAAAAAAAAAAAAAAAAACCCGCTAAATCTAGCCTAGGTATGAGGAATCAATCAGTTCAGGAAACCCTTTGAACCAAAGGTGAATATTGAGTGCATCATAGCAAACTGTACCTGGAGCTGTCTAGCCTCATGTCAAGGGGAGGCAAGAACATGGAGGACAGCACAAGAAACTGCACTCAGTAAGGAAAATGCTTCCAGCGAAACGTAAGAAGTTCTGTGTTGCTAAAGCTTAAAATACCGGCAAAGGCTGGCTAGGAGACTGGGAAGTTAGCTGGGAGGACCTTACTTACAAAGAAGCTAGAAAATACAGTTCTTTATGGGAAATTTTAAAATAAAAAGAAGTTGTAGATATATAGAAAAGAAGGATAATGCACTGCTTCTGAATTTCTGAGTGGAGATAGTATAGATTTGAGTTAAACAGAGTGACAAGTCCTTCCAGATTTTTTTTAGGTAACCAATAGGAAATCGTTCACAAGTTTAAGATATAAATGCTGCCACATATATTGTTACATTGTTTTGTTGATTACTAATTGAAGTCCCTGTTTGGCAGAAAGTATAGACGTTCCTCCTTGAAGTTCCCCCTGTCGTTACAAGAATTGAACAATAGTGTGTGTATATGTATGCATGCATTTCTATCTATCTATATCTGTGTATCTATCTATCTATCTATCTATCTATCTATCTATCTATCTATCTATCTATCTATCTATCCATCTATCTATCTATCTATCTATCCATCCATCCATCCATCTATCTATCTCCTTCCCTCCCTATCTGTTTATCTCTTTTTCTATCACATGTCCAGCAACATCAGTGGTTTTTCTGTCTAAAAACAATCATTTCTCATTCTAAATGTGGAATGAAAGCCAAAAGACAGATATCTGCAAAATCCAACCTGTTTATTAGCACCTTTGCTTCAGTTGATATACTCAGGGGCACCCTTGAGGATCTATACCCTGGAAACAGCAGTAAACAGCACTGATGCTCTCGCAGTGTCCCAAAATGAGAGATCTTTTGTTTCATGTTCCAATGACCATCCTTTTTTTCTAAGCATTCCCCCAACCAGGAGTGAGGGATTCAGAGGATCTACAACCTGTGTAGAAACCAGCCGTGTACTATGGCTTTCACACACAGCCATGTACTATGCAGACACCAGCCACCTATGCTTCGACCTTTGTGTAGATCTTGGAGAGCCAGCTCTGAATCCCTCCCTCCTTGTGAGACCTTCATTAAGTACCTTGGTATCATTTTTTCTTCTTTTTTCTACCAGCAGCTAAGTTGAGGCTATCCCTCTAGATTCTCCTAACTAAAAATACTTAGGAAGTCAAAATTGGAATCTCAGTGACATCATTTCCGGAAGGCCCTAACATCCTTATGCTCACCTATGTGTCTCCGGGTCAATGAATACTAAAGGACATCCTAATCTTCAAATGTCTATTTTACACTTCTCTCAGTGTATTTGTTGCTTGGTTGTGAAAATACACAGAAAGCATAAGAATTCTAAAAAGCTACTGACTTTGGCTCAAACTTGATCACCATAACCACTACTAAAACTACAATAACGAATATAATTGTATTGTTAGTAGTGTGAAGAAGACACAAATTCAGATATAAACAATTTAAAGGAGAAAAGAAATTACATCTTCAAAACTTCTTCACCTGTTCCACATAACATCATCTAATCACTGGAGTGACATCTCATCATATCCAACTCAAAAAAGGAGTTATATAGGATATTATACATTAACATTACAGGGTGAGTATATTAGAGGCTCCCTTAGAATTCTGCCTACTGAAATATCTAAATCATTACAGTTTCATATCTATCTATCTATCTATCTATCTATCTATCTATCTATCTATCTATCTATCATGTTTAAGTAATACCAATTTTCTAGAAGAAAATAGGTAATATGCAGCTACTTCCACCTCTCCCCTTTCTCTCCCATTCTAATTGCTGTAATTATTTTTAATTCATCATAGTTTATCATTTTGCACTTTATTCTTGAGCTAAAATGATGCAGTTGTTTAATCTTCTATATTCAAATGAAAGTAGTGCTTACTAGCAGTATTTTTATCAATTATTCTCTGCTTTTAACTTCTTTGTCTTGATCTCTTGGATGGCTGGATATAAACATCAATAAGTTTATGTATTTTAAATATATATTAAATTTGGAAGAGCTAATATTTCATTTTGCCTTCTTTGCTGGATAAAATTTTGCTTGGTTAGAATATATTCTTGGTCAAATTTGGTTCTCTTCTGAATTTTATAGACAGTAATCTAATTTCTCTGGCACTGAAAGTTGCAGGGGAGTCCAAAGCTAGCATGATATTTATCCCTTGTGGGTGACTTGCTCTATTTTTACTGATACTTAAACTAGTCTTTCTTTATCATTGATGTTCAAAAACTTAACCAGAATATGCTTTAGTACCAATTATTTTATGTTTTTTTCTTTTTCTAACACAGAAGAAAATGTGTGAATTCAGTTTCTCCTTGGTTCCAGAAACAATTGCCTATATTATATTCAGAATAGTTCTGCCACATTTGTTGGATACTTTATATTAAGGATGCCAAGGATTCTTAGACCATACTGTTTTTATCTTCTGAAGCTATCATCTCTGTAGTTGTGAGAATCACTATTTTTTTCTTTATTGCCATTATCTCAGGTTTCAACATCATGACATTAATGAAGGTTTTGGCTCTCTTGTTCTGGTTTCTACATATTATTAATGTATTTGTTATATTTTAATAATTGCTGATCTTTTCAAATATTTTATGGTTTATGAAATAATTTTTTAGGTAGTCTAGTGTTTTGGAATGTGTTTTATTGAATTTTCATTAAGTTTTTAAAATTATTTAAAGTATTCATCGGGGAACTATTTCTCTACCATGTGCCAGGGGTTACATTTTCTTCAAGATTTTGGTCATTTTTAAACATAATTTTTATGTGTATGTGTTGTATGTCTTGTGTTTATTCATGTGTGTGGATGATGTTTGCATGTGTGTCAGAACTTTCCTTTTTATATAGTTGTTCACATTGAACAAGATTCTCTTTGCAGAACAACCTTGTGTCTGCCCAGGTATACTCAAGTTGTAGTTGGTCTTTCCCTGTCTGGACTTGCATCTTGCACTTTACTAGCATCTTGGAAGTTGATTTCTTATCTCCATTCTGTTCTCTGAGTAAATAGTGGTGGGTGTAGCCAGAGAGCCTCTGAAACCACTTTGAGTTCTTTGCTCGTGGACATTTATTCTTGTCTTTCTTCTGGGGTCTGAACATCCTGTGCCAGTGCCCATTCCAAGCAGTGAAGAGTGCATTCCATCCACTTCCACCACGGGTTTTTTCGCCTCTGGCAGGACAGCCAAATTCCGGGGCGGCCTTGTTATAGAAGTGAGTGGATCTACCCTGATGATTCTTCTTGGTTTTCCACAAGGTGCCTATCTGCCTGATATGGTTTGGCTGTGTCCCCACCCAAATCTCATCTTGAATTGTACTCCCATAATTCCCACATGTTGTGGGAAGGACCCCGTGGGAGATAATTTGATTCATGGGGTCGGTTTCTCCCATACTGTTCTCGTGGTAGTGAATAAGTCTCGTGAGATCTGACGGTTTTATCAGGCGTTTCCGCTTTTGCATCTTCATCATTTTCTCTTGCTGTCACCATGTAAGAAGTGTCTTTTGCCTCCTGCCCTGATTCTGAGGCCTCCTCAGCCATGTGGAACTGTAAGTCCAATTAAACCTCTTTTTCGTCCCAGTCTCGGGTATGCTGTTATAAGCAGCATGAAAACGAACGAATATACAACCCCCTTCCATCCCTCATGTATTCTCCTTCCCCAGAAATAAAACTCTAAATAAAAATTTTAACATTTTTCTCTTTTCTGGACTGTTTCTGGAGTTTTTAAAGCTATTGTAAAAAGTACCAGACGTTTTAATTTCTTTTTTCAACCTCTCTTTTTTACAAGATGATGGTTGGTTGCTCACTTTTCTGCAGGTGTGTTGGTGTACCTTCTTCCTTCCTATCTTTAACCTTTGATTTCATTTCACTGGGTTTTGGAGCCTGCTATACTCCACCATCTTCAATGGTCAGTTTCCATGGTGAGAGGCAGGACTAGCTGGATTTCCTAGGCCGACTAAGAATTCCTAAGCCTAGCTGGGAAGTGTGACTGCACTTACCTTTAAATACGGGGCTTGTAACTCAGCTCACACCCAACCAATCAGGTAGTAAAGAGGGCTCACTAAAATATAAATTAGGCTAAAAACAGGAGGTAAAGAAATAGTCAAATCATATATCGCCTAAGAGCACAAGGGGAGGGACAATGATTGGGATATAAACCCAGGCATTCCAGCAGGGAGTGACAACCCACTTGGGTCCCCTCCCTTGCATAGGAGCTCTGTTTTCACTCTATTAAATCTTGCAACTGCACACTCTTCTGGTCCGTGTTTGTTATGGCTCGAGCTGAGCTTCTGTTTGCCATCCACCACTGCCACCACTGCTGTTTGCCGCAGTCACAGACCCGCCGCTGACTTCCACCCCTCGGGATCTGGCAGGGTATCTGCTGTGGTTCTGATCCAGGGAGGCGCCCATTGCTGCTCTTGATTGGGCTAGAGGCTTGCCATTGTTCCAGCAAGGCTAAGTGTCCAGGTTCGTCCTAATTGAGCTGAACACTAGTTGCTGCGTTCCACGGTTCTCTTCCGTGACCCACAGCTTCTAATAGAGGTACAACACTCACCACATGGCCCAAGGTTCCATTACTTGGAATCCATGAGGCCAAGAACCCCAGGTCAGAGAACAAAAGGCTTGCTGCCACCTTGGGAGCAGCCCACCACGTCTTGGGAGCTCTAAGAACAAAGACCCTCCCCGTAATAATGGTATGCTCTTCATTTTCAAAGTGCACCAACAACTCTTGCTGAGGTACAGGTGAGTTGGCTAATCTTTCAAATAACGTTCTGGCTAACCAGCCAAGGACACTCTCATTTAGGGCCCTATGGCCTGTTGATTTGTGCTTATTATAGTTTTGAAGTTTTGAATATTTCTTACCATCTTACGCACACCTCTTCCTGCACTACACTGAACTTTTCCCATAATATAAGCTCGATTAAGGCAATGAATAAGTATATTTCTGTTCACTTAGCAGAGCCTACCACAGAATAGGCACCCAATAAGCATGTGCTAAAGGAATAAATGAATAAATGCATCTCTTGTGAATCATTATCGTCCAAAGTACATATGGTATTATGTTATAAAAATAAAGAATAATAGTTTTTTGTTAATTGGCTTATGTAAGAAAGGTTATAAATTGTCTTGCATTTTCTTATACTAAATGGAATGTGAAGTTACTGCTAAGAGTATCTTTCCAGAATTTGAATAATCGGTTGTGCTACTAATCCACATTATCTCTTCAAGACACCTGACAGTAATTACCTCCATGATAAATTTGAAGAAAGAAAATTGCTTTGTTATCTTGAATTTAAGAAACTGATAAAGAATTAATGAATTTAAATGGAGGATGGATTCTCTAACACCCTGACACTTTGACCACTGAAGTGTTCATACCATCTGAGGAATCTGTGGCCTGAAAGCAAGACAGTTTTATTATTGATCTTTTAAACAATAGAAGGCTTTTAACCCTATCCCTTTCTACCTAATGACATTTTTACTAACACAAATGAGAGAGGGCCGAATTGCTCAGCTCATGTTTGATGACATTTATATTTACTTAAATTTATTTATATATTTATTTAATAGGTATGTCAAGCACCTATTAGTATAAGAAAATGTGCTAAAACACCAATAATTTTAAAAGATGGACAATGCATAGCCTTTTCTCTCAAAATATGTGGCTTAAAAGAAGGCAACAGTTTTAAGTAATTCGAGGTAGAACAAAATAAACACCATAAGAGAGTTCAAAGAGGGAGGGTGATTCTGAGGACGAAACAGTCACATTAGGGAAGCACTGTGGTTTAGTAAAAAACACATTCAGAGTTTGGAATCAGAGAGGCCTGATTCTCCCGTTTATGACATAAACATATGCAGCCTTGGTAAGTCTCAGTTTTCCCATGTGTAACATGAGAGGAGCTATATGAGCCTGTTGACAGGGGTTTTTCAGCCATCATAGCCTTGTACTTTATTCTTTTGACTCCACGAATGGTAAAGAGAAAAAAAGATCTATCTAACATATCATGGGTCCACATTCTCTCAGAGTGATCATTCCAAATTTAAAGCTGAAAATTCCATTGTTTTCCTTTGATTCCTTTCACAGTTACTCATCTTCTTCTGCTAAAGCTCAAATAAGATAATAAACAAGTCTCTCCATCATTCGGTACTTGAGTGCCTCTTGAATCTTGTCTACAGCCACTCTCTATTGTGTCCTCCGGATAAGACATACTAGCCTATTTGCAGTTCTTTAGACACATCATGAGTTTCCATGCTTGCATATGTTATGCCTTCTGTTGAAAAAGCTACCTCAATTTAGCAACCAGCAAATGTTGTATCCTCCATAGATTAGTTTAGAACTTTTTTGTTAAATTCTGAGCTTTTCTCTTCCCCCATCAAAGCATCCACTCCTCACTCCTATCTATATCACTCCCATTAGCATATACATACTTTCATTTTAGCATGTATATTGTCATTATTTATTTACATTTATTAATTTAGTACCTGTCTTTTTTCTAAGATTCATAATAGGTGTGTGCTAGCTATATATTTACTGATATGTTCTTTGTCCCATGAGACTGTAAGATTTAACAAGTAAGGTTTTATTTCTAGCTTAACTTTAAATTTCCAAAGAGCCTAATTGCTTTTTGGAAAAAGAAAGAAACAATCAATCAACCAATAAGTTAAAACACATTGAATGTGCTTCTGCTCATCTAGAATATACAATGCACCTCCAAATACAATCATGGGTCTAAAGAGGGGTGAATGGATACTATGGTTTGGCTGTGTCCCCACCCAAATCTCATCTTGAATTGTAGTTCCCACAATTTCCACGTGTCATGGGAGAATCCCAGTGGGAGGTCATTGAATCATGGGGTGGGTCTTTCCCATGCTTTTCTTGTGATAGTAAATAAGTCTCATGAGATATGATGGTTTTAGATCTCATGAAATCTGAAGGAGGAGTTCCCCTGCACATGCTCTCTCTCATGCCTGCTGCCATGTAAGATGTCTCTTGCTCTTCTACCATGATTGTGAGGCCTCCCCAGCCATGTGGAACTGAGAGTCAGTTAAACCTCTTTCCTCTATAAATTACCCAGTCTTGACTATGTCTTTATTAGTAGTGTGAGGACTAATATGATGGACAGATATTTCATAGTGATGCCACTGACCATTGATATGGTTTGGATCTGTGTCCCCACCCAAATATCATGTTAAGTTGTAATCCTCAATGTTGGAGCTTGGGCCTAATAGTAGGTGACTGGATCATTGTGGTGGATCGCTCATGAATGGTTTAGCACCATTCCTTTGGTGCTGTTTTTGTAATAGAGTTCTCATGAGATCTGGTTGCTTAAAAGTGTGTGGCATCTGTCCCTTCTCTCTGTTCCTCCTGCTCCAGCCACGTAAGATGTGCCTGCTTCCCTTTACCTTCTACCATGATTGGAAGCTTCCTGAGACCTCCCCAGAAGCAGAGGCCACTATTCTTTCTGTACACCCTGCAGAATTATGACCCAATTAAAACTCTTTTCTTTATAAATGTTTCAGTCTCAGGTATGTATTTATGGCAATGCAAAAACTGACTAAATCATCATCTTGAGTTTCCATCCAGACTTGGGCTTGTAAGGATGCCTCTTAGCTGGTGTATATAACAAGCTATCAAGAACTCTACTTAAAGAGTCACTTCACAATAGACAGAAATATTTTTCCCTAATGCCAAAATTATTCTTTACTACCATCCGAAACAACCACCTCACCAGCAACAACAAAATGTGTTTGCACATCTATGTATTTTGGGATAGAAGACATAGGAAAAGCACAATTTGAGATGAACTCTCAGAGTCAGTATCAGAACAATAATCCAGGAATACAGTCAGTAAATTCTGTAATGTGCATCTATACTGAGAATTCTTTCTCTTCCTTCTATTGACTCTGTAATAAAAGAATGTTAAGTCTGGAAGAACAAGAGCAAGTATACCAACACATATAAGATTAACTGTTGGTACCATTAGAGGCCCCAGCATAGATTAATGCCTGGATGTTAAAACACCATCAGCTGTACAGAGGAAGTTTTTCAAATCAAAGCACTTCCTTTGTTTTCATAAACACTGATTCAGTTTAAACACTGATCAGAAAACAGATTGGTCATGAGTGTCATTTAAGATTCAGAGGAAAAAACAGTACCAAAAACCAAGCAAAGAGAAGAGCCAGTAAACTTTATTCCATTTAGATGTCCTTTATAATCTTTTCCTCCCTCTCTCCCTTGCCCCTGGTTCCTTTTTCTCTCTGTCTGCCAACTACTTATGGTGAGAATTCAGCATTGCCATGATGCCATTCTAAATAAACATTGATATAAGGATGAGTCTTGTTGCCAGTACTCTAATGATCAGCACAAGAAATCACTGATTAAATCAGTAGATACACAGGTGTTAATCCCCAGAGCCAAATCCAACTCTGCATGTTCACCAACTATCAGAAGCAGGTAAGTGTGTGTCTTGAAATATTACAGTTGGACACAAAGAATGAATTTAGCAAGTGCCAGTAGAACGTTTTTTCCATTCAAACAAAACTTTAGTAAGATAGTAGGTCTTGAAAAATTTAACATGCAGGTTTTCTCTATATGAAGGAAATAACAGAAACATTAGGGATTACAATATTTCCTAATTTTCACATACCAATTATTTCATTTTAGAGAACTTTTGTAACAATGTATAATAGTCATTTTGTCAACATAAGGTGTTGAAGTGTCAAAAGTATTAAGACAAAAATTTCTCAAATATTTCTCTCACATGTAAAGTTTCTGGTTCTGAAATCAAATATATTTCACAAGTGTGGAGTTTTAATCCTATGCTTTTCTGGCACATATTTTGTTTCTTGTTTCCAAGTTTACATAAAGTGATTATTATGAACTATAATTCTGAGCTATATTGTTCACTTATGAAATGTATTCTTGCTTATGCATACTGAAACATCCATTTAATTGTTCGAAAATTGTGAAAGATATTTTAAAATGTTTATTTTTATTTGAATTAGTAGAAGCAAAACATATTTGTCATTAAAAGTTATTTAAGAAAATTTATATTTAGGACTTATCCTAATGAAATCCATTTAAAATGGTGGTTATTTAAAAATAGATACGTTAGTTCACATAGAAAGATTTTTCTTCTCATTTCAAAATGTTATAGTCAAGAAGAGTCAAGATAACAAACTGTTCTTTGTGGCATCAGAGAAGAAGAAACTCCCCTTCATGATATTAAGAAAGTCATTAAGTTAATTAATATTCAGTACATAAAAGGACTGAACAGATTTAAATGCATTTTGTGTCCTCATGATTTTACCAACACTTAGTCAAAAATATGCAACACAGTGAATTTGAAAAGTCCCTCCTTCCTCCTCCTCTTATTTTTTCTTTTTCCGTTTTTTAAATCTCTTTTGTTTTTCACAAAAGAATAATGATAACTAATAATATTATGAGTATCAGTAATTGAGCCTTTACTTTTTACCATATACTCTGCTAGGCTTTTCACTGGTATTGATGCTTCTCCTACCAATGCTTCAAGTCAGGTCACTTTGCTGGATTTCTTTTCTTTTTCCCTCTAGATCTACTACTTTTTTTATTCGCCTCTGGGCATCACCCGGCTGACCCCTAAGGTCAACATCCCTTGCTCTTTGGGTTCCAGCTGGTTTCACAATGGGAAGCTCTGTTGAGAGTACAGGGAGCAAGAGGTGAGTGAGAAAATGGCCATTGATTTCTTCTCTCTCTCTCTTTTCTTTGTTCCCTGTGTTGGCTGTGTCCCTCTACTGAGAGCACTAGCTCCCATTAGGTGGGAATCTCCCTACACCCACTTTCTCCAAGGCAGTGACAATGCCTAACACTTACGCCAAACTCTTTAACAGCTTTATATTCTTTCATTGGTCCTGGGCCTCATTCCTCCTGTCTTCTTTTAGCATCTTTGCCTTCTTAAATTCATCCTGTGCTGTGGTTTCTTTCTCCAGACTTCTTTAGTGGATTTTAGTGATACAGACAGTTATCACAAATATCTCCTTCCTTATTTTGAAATGTGTAGCATATATCCTGTCTGCCACTTGAAACCAAAACAACACCCCTTTTTTTACATTTAACATATTTAATGCAGATTGAAATCTGCACAAGGGATCATGTAACCTTCAACAATCTACTTTTAGGTCTCAAAACTTCTCATTTGACACTTACATCATCTCCTTTTCACCCTGCACTCTTAGAGATGAACCTGTGTATTCAGCTAAAAGTGATTAAAGTAGGTTCTTGTATTTTACCACAAGATTATTGAATAAATTTTGTTTTACATATAAATTATAGTTTAGTTATTTATTATCAGGATCAAATTTTGTTTTGGGAAAGTTTGATCTCTGTGTTTTAATCTCATGTCAAAAGCAAATAAAATATTGTGGAAATTATTTTGATATTACTTTTACTGTGAATTGCAATGGAAATCAAAGACAATTGGAAAAAAGTTTGGCTATAAATATATATTCCCATATCAAGAATTTAAAATATAAACTTAGAAGCCAGCCCTACCATTTTCACCTTCATAAACTTTTCTTTTTGTCTATTTTTGATCTATTTAATTAGAGTTTTGGGGGGAAGAGCAGTTGGAAGCCTTGAAACTTTTTTTTTCTAGAAAAAACACTGATTTATATAATCTTAAAAATTCACAGTTCATCATTGGCCATCAGGTAGAAGGGAGTGTGGTGGAGATAATTTAAATGTAAACGTTTAGGTGACTTGATTTTCCTGATGATTAATCCTAGAAGGCTTACTTGGCTTTCCTATAGCCTTTGATTTTTAGAAAAATATATAATAACATTGATGCAGGATTTTTCTTGGGCCCTTTGCCAGACTCACTGCAGGGGTACCGTCTATACTCATCCCCTGGCACTCAATCCCTTGCAGGAAGGAGCATGTGAGTGAGCCAGTGTGGAATTCAGTAGGCCACTCCAGCACCTACACAGAAATGAGCTCTGTGCAGGGCCTGTGGCCAGACCAGGTGTGTCACCTCAAGGGGAATGCGGTGGCATCCAGCTGAGGGTGCCTGCAACCCTGAAGCCCCAGAGGGGGTGTTACAGTGTTCTTTTAGTTCCACTGTTTGCGGATGGTGGTGTGTTAGCAGCTTAATTGGCCCCTTGCCTCATTGTGTGGGGCAACTCCCCTCTGTGGGCAAGGGCAAAAGGCTGGTGTGACAGCCCTTCTGGGTACCCACACTCAGTGGGTCCCAAGCTTTTGTCCAGTGTCCAAGAAGAATGAGGCCCTACAGACGGTTGAAGGATGGTGAAGGTGGAGAGTTTTATTGAGCAATGAAAACAGCCCTCAGTGGAGAGGGGAGCTGGAGAGGGGATGGGAAGGGCAGGTCATTTTCCCCAAAGTCAGGTTGTCTCTTACCTGATGTCAGGTCATCTTATCCTCTACCAACTGAATCCAGGGCCTTTATAGGCACAGTATGGGGAGTGCGTGCTGATTGGTTTGTGAGTATGCAAAAAAAAGTTAAAGTAAAATGCATCACTCAAAGTTGGGCACAACAGTGTAGAAAACTAATTAGGAAAGGGAAGGTATATGTGAAATAGGTAAAGGGTAGGCATCAATCAGAGGAAAGCATATGTAAAAGAGGTGGAGGGTGGGTGTCAATCAGAGGAGAGCGCACCAAACAGGAAGACAAGTTCTCAATCAAGTCTGAGGATTTCACTTGTATTTTGGCTTTCAGGCTTTAAACGGTCTTCAGCTTGGAGGTGGGGTTTCACTCGGTACCCACCCCTATCTACCTAGGCAATTGGCTGCCTCCTGTCACTATCAATATCTTATTGATACTAAATATTATTTTTACATGTAGTTCTTAGATAAAATGTATGTAAAATAGTGTGCTTGAACCTGTTGTGTTTAGGAGCAAGTTTAGCCTTACAAGCTTTAGAAAAATAAGTTTGTTCATTGGATTTAATGTAGCACAGAACTATATTTGAAAGCAGTAGTCAGAAAGGAACACAACCCAGGGAGAAGTCTGGCTCTTAATCACAAAATATGCATTTCTTGAACAAATCCATCATCCAAAAATGAAAAGTAGAGACAATAATAAACAAGAAGGCTTGATGGCCATTCCCAAGTTCAAGTTTCTATTACTTGATTGCAATTGAGTGGTCATTACTGTTTCTCCAGATTATAAAGCAAGAACAAAATCATTATATTATTATTTCTGAATTTTTGAGCAGTGACTAGATAAACAGGAGGCATTAGGAAATCGAGTTGTTTTTCTTTTTATAATTTACATTTATGCTGGTAGTAGGTAACATAATTTGTTGGTATATTGTTATTTATTTTAAATAACTGTATTCAGATTCAGAAAGCATGTGAGGAGTACCTTGTACTGAACATTTATTAAAAGCAGAATGTTGTCAAAAATTAAGGGACTTAATTGTACCATCAAATTGTACTCCCAAATAAATATTACAGTACAAAATAAACCCATGACTAATGAAAGTAAATAGAGCAAAAGGGGTAAGAATGAATGGGTAAATTTCATGGAATTTTAGGAATCCATGAATACATAGGCACTTATTATTATTTATATAGCAAATTCTTAATGAAAATGCTTTAACAACAATATTTTAAAAGACTGCATTTGTTTTACTGTGTACCAAATTACTCCCAGTTTTAGTTACCTGAAATAAGTTATTTATTACTTCACAGCTTCTATAGATATGACTTTGTTGGGTATCTCTAGCTCCGAGTCTCTCATAAAGTTGCAATGAGATTGCCAACCAAGGCTGCAGTCATCTCGATGCTTGACCAGGGAAGGATCAACTTGCAAACTCACCCCCATTGGCCACCATACAGAGCACGCAACATGACAGATGGCTTCCTCAGCTAGAGGGTCTTAAGAGGCAGCAAATGAGAGGAAGTGACAAGACAGAAGCCACAGTCATTTTGTAACTTTCACTTGGACATGACATCCCATCACTTTTGTAGTATTCTATTCATATTCTATTCATTAGAAATGAGTTACCAGGTACAGTGAGGTGAAGTGATTAAACAAGGCACAGATACCAGAAGGCAGAGATCACTGGGGATCTCACAGGCTGCCTGCCAGAAAATGATTAACACAAAATAATGCACTGTGTGATATGATTATACTATATAGTCTTAGAACACTAAATTTTGATAATGGAGATTCAATCAAGCAACACTTTTAAAGCATTAAATGGCTAATCATAATTATTCTAAACTCAGAATCTTTATGTTATTTAGACATTAAAGTCCAGGTTAAAAAAAGAAAATAAAAAAGCGCATTATTGAGCATTATTGAGTTACATTGTTCGCACCCCCATAGTAACTCTGTGGACCAAGAACTATGGCTGGGCTTACTTTAGGATGGGAACTGAAGAGTAAGAGTAAAAGTTTTCAGATAAAATAGGACCCTTAAACAATTATGCTCCCACACTGGTTTAACTGGATCTTAACAAGTTTAACTGGATCTTGTGTGTTAGTGGTTAGGTGTTTATATTGCAGAATAGTGCTCCCCAAGGGAAAGGTAAATTTTCCATTACTTCCCTACCAAAATGGCCTGCTACTTTCTTACCTGCCCTAAAGTCATGTTTCTTTTCAAACTTTGAATTATGGAATGCCAGAGGCCACAAAGCACAACCTATTTCTTTCAAATTGTAAATCTAAACCTCCAGGAAAAAAATGGATATCACATTCATGAACATATCCCATAATGAGCCTATAACCCAGTTATTTTGTCCTTCCAACTTTATTAGGATGTTGTTATTCTATTTTGTTTTGCACAAATGTCAAGAAGCATTTTATTAAATCAAAGTCAAGATTTCTAGTTTTCTTTTGAATTTTTATGTGGTACATGAGATATTTTGATGCAGATATACAATGCATATTAATTATACCAGGGTAAGTAAGTATGGTAAGGGATTCTAGTTGTAATATTAAGCCCAAATTATTTCTGCCTTAGTAAGAGTAACAATTAGATAATTTCTCTTTTTTTTCAAAAAACTGAGAATCGTATAGACATGTCTTTCCTTTTTGAAAAGGAAAAAATAGGGATAGTCATCTTATATTGATTATATTGTAATATTCTGATTTGTTTTTCAGAGCAATAAGGTTATATTTGATGAACAGGTTTTTTTTTTTTTTTCTTTTTTTGAGATGGAGTCTTGGCTCTGTTGCCCAGGCTGGAGTGCAGTGGTGTGATCTCGGCTCA
>NW_012098097.1:2940448-2952778 GCF_000951045.1 Mandrillus leucophaeus
TTTTTTTTTTTTTTTTTTTAAAGAAATGGTGGATGCTTTTGTGACTTAACTATTTTTCAGATGTTCATGTTCCATTTAGCTAAGACATAACGTGATCATGCTCAGAACTCTGTGAAGCAGCAATGTTTTTCTCTCTCTCTTTTTTGGCAGGAAGTGGAATAAAAAACAACTTTACTAACTTACAACAGTTTATCTTGGCCTTTCTGTTGACTTATTTTATTTCTTGAATTATTTTATTTTGTTGACATCTTGAAAAGGAGTGATTCTGAATTAACTGAATTTAAAAAGATATATTCATTCGTTACCTTATGGATGAAAGGTAGAAGAGAAGACAAAAAAAAGTACATTCAGAGACTGACTAGTTATCTTCTGTGAAACGTAAAATCAAATCTTGTTAATCACCTTGCTTGGTCTTCCAATGGCCTTCCTCTACATTTAGAATTAAATTCAATGCCTTCATCATCCATCCGGTTCTATGTGACCTAATCTATGTCTTCTGTTCCCACATTATGCTTTGCTGTTATGGCTCAAGCCACTCAGGTCTGTGTTTTTTTTTTTTTTCTTCCAACCCATGAGTCTCATTCTACCACTTAGGACTTTTATGCTCACTGCACCCCTGTCTAGAAAACTATGACTCATTCTTTCTCCTCATTCAGTCTCTAATTAGAACAGCTTTCCACTGTGACCTTATCTATGGTCTCAATCTCCACTAACCACTGTAGCTGGGATTAGTCATGCACCACTACACATGGCTAATTTTTGTACTTTTGGTAGGGACAGGGTTTCACCATATTGACCATGTTGGTCTTGAACTCCTGGCCTCATGTGATCTGCCTGCCTTGGCCTCCCAAAGTGCTGGTATTACAGGTGTGAGTCACCCTGCCAGGACCAAGCCATGCTTTCTTGACCTTCTTTATTTTCCCTTCCATGCCCATATGGAAAGTAAACAAGTAATCCACTGCTTCGATATGGTTTTGCTTTGTTTCTATTGAATTACACTCTGTTGTTTTTATAGAACATATCACTATTTGGAAATTAATGTTTGCTTGGGTTCGTGTAGTTATTTTTGTATGTTTGTCTTGTGCCTGTCTTGCTGAAATGTATGCTACAATAATATAGAGATTTTGAAAACCTGTACTTTATTTTAGATTTGGTGGATACTGGTGCACGTTTGTTACATGAGCATATGGTACTGGAGGTCCTAGCCAGAGCAATCAGGCAAGAGAAAGAAAGAAAAGTCATCCAACAAAAAGAGAAGTCGAGCTATCTCTCTGCTGATAATAGAAGACCCTAAAGACTCTGCCAAAAGGCTCCTAGAACTGATAAATGCCTTGTAAAGTTTCAGGATACCAAATCAATGTTAAAAAAAATCAGTAGCATTTTTATACATCAATAATGTTGAAGCTGAGAGTCAAACCAATTCAATATCACAATCCCATTTATATTAGTTACAAAAATAACAAAATAGCTAGGAATACAGCTATCAAGGGGGTGAAAGGTCATTGCAAGGAAAACTACAAAACATTGCTGTACTTTTAAAGCAAGCAGTAAGCAAGCCTGCACTTGGGAGGTGCGAGGTGTGGAGAGACAGTGCCTCATCTCTCAAGGTTGTTCACTGCAAGCACGATCCTGAGAACGGCCATGGCCCCAAAACACAAAAGAGCAGGAGAGATTCATGGCGTGTCTCCCAACACTGTGTTAACTCCCTTCACAGAGGAAGAAGAGAAAATGTTTCTGTTGAAAAATGTCATTTTCTACTTCCTACGTAATGCATCTAATCCAATAATTAACATGATTTCATGAATTACATTTTTTGTGTTTCAAGATTATAGACTTCAGTTTAAGAATCTGGTTTTTTATAGCTCTTTTTGTGGGAAAAATGCAGACACATACATCTCCACATTAAAATGTGTGTGTGTGTGTGTGTGTAAGCATTTATTTTGTAGCTTAGGCATAAAGTATGGTTATTCCTTGGCATCCTCGGGGGACTGGTTCCAGGACCCCCTGTGGAAGACAAAATTGAAGATTACTTAAGTCTCATGTAAAGTGACATAATATTTGCATATAACCTATGCACATTCTCCTGTATGCTTTAAATAAAATTATTTCTAGATTACCTATAGTGCCTAATCTGTAAACAGTTGTTATGATGTATTGATTTTTAATTTTTTTATTATTGTATTTTTTATTTTTATTTTATTTTATTTTATTTTATTATTATTATTTTTTGAGATGTAGTCTCACTCTGTCACCCAGGCTGGAGTACAGTGGTGCGATCTCAGCTCACTGCAACCTCCACCTCCCGGGTTCAAGCGATTCTCATGCCTCAACCGCCCAAGTAGGTGGGATTACAGGCGTCTGCCACCACGCCCGGCTAATTTTTTGTTTTTTCAGTAGAGATGGGGTTTCACTGTGTTAGCCAGGATGGTCCCCATTTCTTGACCTCATGATCCACCCGCCTCAGCCTCCCAAAGTGCTGGGATTACAGGTGTGAGCCACCACACCTGGCCGTTGTTTATTTTTATTATTTTGCTAATTTTGATCCATGGTTGGTTGAATCCATGAATGTGGAAGCTTTGGATATGGAAGGTGGATTGTACTGCAGTTTGTAATATGGCTAAATTTTTAAAAGGATTTTAATATAAAATTCTAAAGCAGAACTATAATGCAGGAGACTGCTTGTGTCCTGATAGAATCATTTTCAGGTTATAAAATCTGTTCAAAATACTTGTTTTCCAATAAAAGGAAGTTGCTTTCCGTAATCAGTTTTTTGGAAGAAGTCTCATTTATTGTAGTAATCTGTACAGGTATTTATTTTTAATAAATATTATCTTCTGCTTTTATCAAATATTTGGGTGAACATGCTAAAAGTATAAATTGTTAAATGAAACAGAGTATTCAATATTATTTTTTCTTTCCATATTACTAGAAGTTATAAAAAGAGGTTAGACATTTTTTTTTATATATTCTTATATTTCTAATTTTGTTTTCTTACTTTTTTTTTTTTTTTTTTTTTTTTTGAGTTGGAGTTTCTTTCCCTCTTGTCAGCCAGCCTGGAGGGCAGTGGCGTGATCTCTCAGCTTACTGCAACCTCCAACTCCTGGGTTCAAGCAATTCTCCTGCCTCAGCCTCCCAAGTAGCTGGGATTACAGGCATGTGCCAGGCATGTATTTTTAGTAAAGACGGGGTTTCACGATGTTGGTCAGGATGGCCTCAATCTCTTGACCTCATGATCCTCCTGCCTTGGCCTCCCGAAGTGCTGGGATTACGGGCGTGAGCCACTGTGCCTGGCCCACTTTCTAATTTTCTCTTGGCGTATCATAGTTGTATAATCACACTATACAGCACATAATATCTAGAGCCTGTATATAATTATGTAATTAAGCCTCCATTTTTTCATCTATAAAATGTAGGTTTCTTATGTGTTATTACAAGAAATAAATAAATGAACATATGTAGAATGTTTTAGAACAGTGCCAGGCACAAAAATAAGAAATGTATGTTAGCTAGTATTATTATAGCAAGCAAATTGTAAAGTCCAGGTTTTTTTTTGTTTTTTTTTTTTTGAGAGGGAGTCTCGATCTTATCAGCCAGGCCAGAGTGCAGTGACATGATCTTGGCTCAGTGCAACCTTCACCTCCAGGATTCAAGCAATTCTCTTGTCTCCGCCTCCCAAGTAGCTGGGACTACAGGTGCCTGCCACTACACCTGGCTAATTTTTGTTTTTTTAAATAGAGACCGGGGTTTCACGATGTTGATCAGGCTGGTCTCGAACTCCTGACCTCCAGTGATCCACCCACCTTGGCCTCCCAAAGTGCTGGGATTACAGGCCTGAGCCACCTCGTCCGTCCATAAAGTCCACTTTTTCATGTCTCTACTTGAATCTCCGTAAGTTTCTGATACAGAGTTCACACAGTAGGTTGGGAGCAAAGGCTGTTGGATATTTTACGAAAGAACACTAAATAATATATTTTAAAAGATGTTTACATATTGGGTCTTACCAGGTCTCCATGGATGCATAAATGTTATTTGAAAAGCTAGAAGGCTCTTCCAAAATTTGAGCAATATACTCTACGCAAAGACAAAATGAAAAATTATTAAACAGGTATTTGATAGCTAAATTGGGATAAAGACTTTATAAGAACAGTAAGAAGTTTGCATCTAATTATGCTCATTTAAAATCCATTACTTAACCATTAATCAGACAAAAAAGGAAGAGTGTGACTTCATTTTTATCTAATTAATATGGAATTTTGGAATGTGCAGTTCCAGAAAAGCTTGATCTTCTAGGGTGTTATAGTCATCACTTTAAAATTAATTATTTTTAAGTCAAAGTGATGAGAAGTGCACTAAAAAAAAATTCAAGTATTTGTTTTGACTAAAGAAAATATTATGAATATAATAATATAATATTAAAAACAAACCAAATACACTAGCATTTTAGAATGAGTGAATTTTCATTATTTCGACACCCAGTGAATAGAGTAATGGCAAACTTGCACAATCACCTGATTTCATAGAAAGAAAAGAATATAAAGAGTTCTGCTAATTTCATGAGCCATCACTTATTTTATCTGCATTAATTTAAAGATATAGTCTACCTGTGCCCAATAAAAACATCTGTATTGCAGAATTTAATAATTCATATTCATATATTCATATAGTTGTACTTGTCTTTGATGAATATGTATCACTGAAAAAAATAGTTGAGTGATCTGTTTCTCTCCCTTTTCTTTTTTTGTTTTCTCTTTCTCACACACAAACACGGAACACTCAATCACATGTTTAAGAAAATGACTCAGTCTTTTCTAATATTTTCCCTTATCTATTTAATCCTTTGTTTAATCAATGCCTATAAATTTCATGTATTTAAAAGTAAATTGACTTTTATTTTACATATTCTGCCTGTGTTTATTGAAAAAGGAACAAAGAAAGAAAGGTATCACGTAGTTGCGTGCTGTCAGGTAACATTTTTGTAATAATTCATGTGCTTCCTTTTGTACATACCTGTTCTTGAGTTGATTGTATTCAGGTGAATCTGAGTCACTTCTGTTAATGTCACAACGAGGGCTGAGTCCATTAATTCTACTTCACTACACACTGAGTCTGTGACAGGGATGCAACTCATTCTCTTTCTAGCTCATCTTTTAGTAAACCTTTGTTATTCAATTATGACACATAAATAAAATGAACAGATCTTAAATTACAACCTTGATACATTTTACGAGATGAACAAATTCTTTAACCACTAAAATCAAAATAGAGATTATTAGCAATACTCCAAAGTCCTTCCTTCTCACCCTCTCCCTTACTAAAGCGACTATTATTTTGACTTCTGGCATCAGAGATTAGTTTGTTCTTTTATTTGACATTTATATAAATATTATAGTACATACATTTTTTGTATCTGGCTTCTTTTTCCCAAAATCATGTCTGTGAGATTCATCCATGTTACATGTAACGTTACCATAGAATTCTCATCCCTGTATGATATTCTATTGTATGAATACATCATAATTTATTCATTTTACTATAGATGAACACTTGCATTGTTTTCAGTTTCATGATATTATGAATAATTTGCTACAAATATTTTTAGACATCATTTACAGCACAAGTGTGTTATATGTGTAAATAGAACCTCTGAATCTTAGAATATGAACATGTTCAAATTCATTAGACTATCAGTTTTCCCAAACTGGCTGTACTAGTTTTTAAATTCCACCAGCAGTATATGAAAATTATAGTTGCTACACTATCTTGACAATATTACACATTGTCACTTATTTTTGATTTTTGCTATTGTGACTTAATTAAAATTGACTTTTTATTTTCCTAACAACTAATAATGTACATCTTTTTTAAGTGTATTGCAATCTTTTTATGTGGTTTCTATTCATTTTTAGTGAAGTGCTCACTCAATATTTTCACTTTTTCTAAAAAATTGAGTTTTTTATATTCTTAAATGAAGTAATGTATAAGAAGTATGTCTCTATTACCGATATATCATACATTTTATAGTATTTATATATAGATGCATATTCCCAACCTGTGGCTTACATGTTTACTTTTAATATTGAGTTTTAATTAAGAGAAGAACTTAATTTTAAAAGTCTAATCTCACACTTCTCTCTTTTATGATTAGTGGTTTCCCTCTTCTATTTAAGAAACACTTGTACAACTCCAGTATCATAATTTATTTATATTATAGAATTTTTTTAACATGTCTAAACTGTAAGGCGGAAACATTTTCATGTTTATTAATCTACATAAATGTAGAACATAAATATATAAGTGATCCGGTGCAATATATTGAAAAGACTACATTTCCCTTACTGCACCTTGCTGTGAATAAGTTGATTCTATATGTATGCGTCTGTTTCTGGATTTTCTAATCTGTTCCATTGGTCTAGTTTTTCTTCTCTTCTGCTAATACAACACTGTATTAAGTCTTAATATGTCTTGCTATCCTGTAGGATGAATCCTCCAACTTTCTTCTTCCTCAGGATTCTCTGTAAAGTTCTTGGCCCTTTGCACTTCTTTGTAAGTTTTAGAATCAGCTTGTCAGTTTCTACAAACAAATGCAAACAAACCCCTCCCAGAACTTTAATTGGTATTGTATTAAATGTGTAGATAAGTTTGGATATGATACATCTTTACAATATCGAATCTTCTAACCTAGGAATAAGCATGATTCGTTTACATTACTTAGATTTTTAATTTCTCTGAGGACTGTGTAGTTTTCTGTACACAACTCTTCTACATCTCTCAAGAGAGATTGCCAAGCTATCTATGATCAATTCTTGTTTTTTTTTTCATTTTTTTCCCATTTATTTATTATTATTATTATACTTTAAGTTCTAGGGTACATGTGCATAACGTGCAGGTTTGTTACATATGTATACTTGTGCCATGTTGGTGTGCTGCACCCATCAACTCGTCAGCACCCATCAACTCGTCATTTACATCAGGTATAACTCCCAATGCAATCCCTCCCCCATCCCTCCTCCCCTTGATAGGCCCCGGTGTGTGATGTTCCCCTTCCCGAGTCCAAGTGATCTCATTGTTCAGTTCCCACCTATGAGTGAGAACATGCGGTGTTTGGTTTTCTGTTCTTGTGATAGTTTGCTAAGAATGATGGTTTCCAGCTGCATCCATGTCCCTACAAAGGACATTGGCTAAGATCAAGTGTAGTATCTGTTTTTATCAATCTATGATCAATTCTGTCTCTTTTCTTGGCATTTTATTTTCTAATTGTTGGTTTCAAAATTCATTTATTAGTTTGAGTAATACCTGTAGATTCTTTGAATTTTCTCTGTACACTATTAAGTCTTCTGAAAAAATGACTTTTTTTTGCTACCCAGTTCTTACATATTTTAGTGTTTGTTTGCATATATTGCTTGATTACACTTTCAAAGTCCTTCAATATAATACTGAAGAGATGTGGTGATAAATGACATCCCACTCTAGTTTTTGATCTCAGGATTTAAGTCTTTGAAACTGTAGCATTAGCATGATGTGTACTTGTAGAATTTTGAAAATAACCTTTATCAGATTAAAAAATTTTACTTCTGCTTCTAAGTAGACCAGGGCTTCTACTGAAACAATAAGAATAGCTGAATAAATTACAAAAGTCGTATTTCTAAAGGAATTACAGGACAGAAGAAATAATGAGGATTAAAGTGACTGAAACTCCATAGAGAATAGAGCTGTTCAAAGATGAATGAGGATGTGCACTGGCCTTTTCCAGGTTGCATTTGCCCATTCAGAATTGGCAGAAGTGGAGAATACTGGCTTTACCCAGGCATTAGACATTTCCTGGGGGATAAGAAGTCAGTAGAGGGCGGGCACAGCGGTTCACACCTGTAATCCCAGCACTTTGGGAGGTTGAGGTGGGCAGATCACGAGGTCGAGTTCGAGACCAGTCTGACCAACATGGTGAAACCCTGTCTCTACTAAAAATACAAAAATTATCCAGGCGTGGTGGCACGCACCTGTAATCCCAGCTACTCTGGAGGCTGAGGCAAGAGAATCCCTTGAACCCGGGAGGCAGAGGTTGCAGTGAGCCAAGATTGCGCCACCGCACTCTAGTCTGGGTGACAGAGCGAGACCCTATTTCAAAAAAAAAAAAAGTCAGTAGAGGTTTCGGTAGTTGTGCAAAGATAGAGTTACAAAGCCACCAAATCAGAGACTTAGTGGGGTCTAAAACACAGAGTTGGTTTTCTCCCAAAGACATGCTTCATGTTCTGAAGCTTCTGGTAGCAAGAGACTAAAGCAAACGATTTTGGAAACACAGTAAAACTCCTACAGTCTTGGTGTGCTGGAGACATGGACACATTCCCTAAACTCTCAACCAGAATCCTCAAAGGTCCAAGTGTTAAGGATGTAGGGTAAGCCACAAGGAGACTGAGTCCTAAGGATTGCAACCAACCTTACCCATGCTCAGGCCCCGATTGGATTAAGGTGATCAATTTCCAAACCTTTTCTGGTGAAAGTTACATCATCTAATGCCTGCATTTTTTATAGTAAATAAACAGCATACAATTAATAATTATTCTACTTGTGCAATAGGAGCATATGCCAATATCACAAAGAAACAAACAAAAATACAAGCAGATTCTGATTTCCAGGTTAGCAGATAAGAACTTAAGATACTTGAGATTAATATACAAAAGAAAAAAAAAAGGAAAAATATTGACTTAAAAATGAGGAATTTCAGTGGAAAATTAGAATCTATAAATAGATTTAGAACAACAGTCTAGAAACAAAAATGTGACCTATGAACTTAAGAACTCAATTGATAGGTTAACAATGGATTAGACACAGATGACAAGAGTTCTGAACTGGATTAATGTAAAATATACAAACTGAAGCACAGAGAAAGAGAAAAAAATAGAAAAGTGCATAAGAGACATATAGAACATACTTATAATGTGTTAAATAACCTGTAATCGGAGTCTCAGAATGAGGTGGGGAATGTAAGAGGGGGTTAGCATTATTCGGAGAAAAAAGTGGCTGAACCTGTTATATTATCTTCATGTTTTCTTGAGGCTTAATAGTGAAATAGTATGAAGTATTAAATGATGACATTTTAAAAATCTTTTATTTGAAATATTCCAACACACTTTTACATGTGAGGTAGATCTAAGTTTACTGCCTTAAAAATATATAATCAGAAATATTTTAAGCCAAACAGCCTCTCTAGGATAATTTATCTCAAACCACTTTTTTTTTAATTTCCGAGGTCACAAAGGGATTAAAAGACTTGTTCAGGGTTCTAGAGCAGATAGCGCCTCAACTTTCCATTTTATTCTATTTATGGAGACACTTTCAGTGAACCCAATTACTAATATGACCTAATTGCAGTAGCTGGGGGTGGGGGAAGAAGTAGATATTTCCTTGTTTACTCTGCGAAGCATTCAGTTATGCACTAAAAATAGGAAAGAGGATACTTTGGGAAGTAATTCTCTGACTGTTCTGGTTTATGTAAATGAACCTAAATAAAAAATTACTACGATATTATAAGTTGGCTCTGGGAATCTCCAACTCTGTTTTTGTTCTATTAGATATGTGCCATCTTACCAAGTTTCCCGATCCTGTGAATTTCTTATAAGTTCTACCTCATTTCTCATTCTGTTTATGTGTTGACTTACAATCTTGAACACCCAGCTCTTTATCTAATATTGTGTTGTCTGTTGTTCCTTCTGCTAAAAGTCAGAATGTGAATCGGGGCTCTCTGCCCCTTATCAGCCATGCAATTTGGGCAAATTATCTGCTTCTGAGCCTCAGTTTCTTTATATGTAAAATTAAGATAATAAATAACACTTGCAGACTTGAAGATCACTTAACATATCTGTGTTTCTTAAATATTAAAATTCTACTGTTTATTAATCATAAAATTAATTTAAGAATGAGATAAGTGAATTGTTTCTACCATAGGCAGGTGTTAAGGCAATTACATTAAACAAAATTCTAGAAATAAAGTACTTTGCTGAGGGCTCACAGATACAGTCCATAGGCCAAATCCTGTTCACCACCTATTTTTATAAATAAAGTTTTATTGGAACACAACCATGTCCATTTGCTTACATATTAAATATGGCTGCTTTGCTATTAAAAAGGCAACTATATTTGAGTAGTTGCAATTGACTGGGTAACTCACAAAACCAGAAATATTTATTAGCTGGCCTTTTACAGAAAAACAGTTTGCTGACCTTATCTTAAAGCATTGCCTGGCATAACAATACACTTTAATTGTTATTGTCAATCAACTCTTTTCAAAACAATACAAAATCCAGACTTCATTATACTTCTTAAATAGTTACTGATAAGTTTGATTGGTATTTAGGAAATCCACTGTACACACACCAATTTTTATGAATTCTACATTAAAAGAGCATTTTTTGCTAGTATACTTTCCTTTTTCTGTGGGTGAAAGCAAATTTCTGGTATATTATTTTTAAATTTAAGAGTAGTAATTATGCACAGCTGAAATAAATACATTTCTCATGAGAATTAATTATTTATAGAGTCTACTAAGGGTAGTTTGAGCTATTGGATATAATGTGTATTTTTTCTCTAACAATCCTCATAAATCAAGATTTACTCATATTAAATAATACATTAAAAAAGAAACTCATTTCTCTTTTGCTATTATATACAAGAACATTAAACATATAACTTTTGTTTAATTTCAGATAGTTAATATAAAACATTGCAGAGGAAATGATATCTATTTTGGAAAGACAGAGGCAATTGTTGTCTATGGCAAGATAGAGAAAAGCACATTTCTTTCTACTTGAAACTAAGATTGTTTATAAAAGGAAAACTACCTAGGAGATGATGACTGGGCAAAGCTTGTCTAACCAGAGAACTTCATAAATCCATGGCTTCTTCCTCATGCTATTCCTGGAAACCACCTTTTTAAATTGTTCCCATAAGATGTTGGATCATACCCAATGTGAAACCATCAAAAGATAATTGTTGTAATCGCACCAATAATAAGTGCCATAATGAGTCACTAGACATCTGTATTTACATGCTGAGGGATTATGTCTTAGTTTCTATATCCAAAGTTAGGTTTGTAATTATTATTATAAGTTACCATTATGCCCAGGTAGGACATTTAATATACACTCAATAAATAATTATTTATTGAATAACAAATAGTTTACTTTGCATTATAAGGAAATCTGACTAGATGAGAAGGAATTTTAGTAACTATAGAAATCAGTAATGGTTCTAACATGATCAAATCGTCAGCATATGTGGAACGTGAAAGTTAGAAGTTTTATTGCTCTATGATATAATAAAACAAACTGGAACAAATGCTAATAGTGAAAAATAAAGAAAAGCTATGAGAAACAGTATATAGAAAAAAATCATCAGAACTTGATGATTAATTCAATGTGAAGTAATGGATTAAGGAAAATGAAATCAAGGAAGTCCTCATTCCCACTGTATGAAAAAATCATATTTAGGAATAATTTCAATAAAGAATTATGGATATTGAGCTGATGGATAATTCCATGATACATTTAGTTTTAATGAAGAAAAGATTTTGTCAAGCTGAACCTTAGAATTTGAAAGGAGGGGGAAAAAATAAAACAGAAATGGCCAGGTTCCAAGGACATAAAACAGTGCATTGTTGGAACTGAAGAAAATAGTTCCAAGAAGTTACATACAAATATTGAACGATCAAAAAGCCCTGAAAAAAATGACACTGTATTTGATAGTTTGTATGCCACAGTCAACCTTGTTAATCTCATTTTGGTAAAGTAAGGGGAGCGGAAACCTTGCTATGGAGCCAGGGTTCTGACACATGGAAATGAAGGCAATTAGGGCAAACACATGTTTGAGAAATTGGGGTGTCAAATAAAATGAATGGTAACTCTAGAGAGTCACAGCATGAGGAGTAATATTTTCTTTTACAAGGTAGAAGAGGCCAAAGGTTTTCCTACTGAAGACAGAAATAGCATAAGGAATGAGCTTGCATGTACAAGAAAGACTGAGAAAACATGTAGAAAGGAGTTTAAAAAGGGGAATGGAATCTTTAGCAATCATTTGATTATTTGTCTCTTTGCTCACCTAATCCTCAAAGTTAAAACCATTTCACCCTCATCTATGACTCAAAGTCAATAATAATTTTAAATTTTATATTTTAAAATAAAGAATATGATAGGATTGTAACTGAAAGGATAAATGCTTGAGGGGATGGATATCCCACTCTCCATGATGTGCTTATTTTACATTGCAGGCCTGTATCAAAACATCTCATTTACCCCATAATTAAATAAATATATATTTATTTATATACATTTATTTATTATA
>NW_012098097.1:2957168-2981855 GCF_000951045.1 Mandrillus leucophaeus
TTATACATATATATATCTACTCGGTACCTACACAAATTTAAAAAATAATAAAAAATCTAAAAAGGAAACCCATATCAGACTTCAAAACTAATATTTTCTTGAGAGAGAACACATATCAAAGACAAAGTCACCTTTAGGAGTATCAGGAGCTCTTTGCTCTGCAATTACACATATATACACTGCCCAGTAGCAATGGCTAAGAAGGGCAAATTGAAAATGGAGACCAGTTTAGCTTTCTAGATCATTTGGAAGTCTATTTGACCTAAGGATGTCTAATAGCATCATGGAAATAAGACCAGAGGCCCCCACTCATTTTGGCTCCAGAAACCAGTTTCATGGAAGACAATTTTTCCACAGACCAAGTGTTGGGGATGGTTTGGGGATGATTCAAGTACATTACATTTGTTGTGTACTTTATTTCTATTATTATTACATTGTAATATATAATAAAACAGTTGTACAACTCACCATAATGTAGAACAAGTGGGAGCCCTGAGCTTGTTTTCCTGCAGCTGGATGGTCCCATCTAGGAGTGATGGGAGACAGTGACAGATCATCAGGCATTAAATTATCATAAGGAGCGTGCAACCTAGATCCCTTTCATGTGCAGTTCATAGTAGGGTTTGCACTCCTGTGAGAATCTACTGCTGCTGCTGATCTGTCAGGAGGCAGAGCTCAGGTGGTAATGCAAGCAATGGGGAGTGACTATAAATAGAGATGAAGCTTTGCTTGCTTGCCCACCACTCGTCTTCTGCTGTGCGGCCCAGCACTGGTCTGTGGCCTAGGGTTTGGAAACTCCTGAATTAGACAATGAGGCCTCTTAAGAACAAGATTCTAGGATAAATTTTGATCAGGTTATATAATTCCTTCTTGGTGATTTCCCTTTCAATTAGCTTGCCTAATACTATTGCACCTTATGGAATGGAGGCCTACTAAATATCTAACAGTCCCATTTTGGATGTTTTATCATTGAGAATTGTATCCAGTGATCTTATTTTTGGTTAACAATGGACACCTTTTGCTAAGGACCAGATAAATTGGAAAGCAAAACCAACAAACAAAATGAAGTTGTCAATCAAACAAGCAAAATAAAGGATTGTTCTGCATGGTTCAGACATCTTTGTGTCAAGACATCATTGAGCAAAGGGGTTTTGTGTCCTCAGTTGAAGAAAGTAGAAAATTAAATAAATCCTAAGAATCCAAATTTAACTAAGGATATCTACTGTTTTAAAACCCATTGCTCTCACAAAATTGCAGTCATAAAACAAGAAGAAAATAAAACTGTGATGTAACAGAGCTACAAAACATCAGTAAGGAACCAAGCAAATAAAAAAGACATGTAGTATTTTCGCAGACTTCAGTGCTATGTCTCTATTGCCTGGATAATTGGTATGGATGTGCCAGTCAGTCAAAGCATAGCATTTGGTGCAATGATGTCTCCCATTTGTAACATAAAAATAAGATTGTTATTTTCATAACAAATCACCACATTGTACTCTTTTAATTATTAGACTTAAAGCTTATATGAATCTTTCTGACTCCTAATCCAGAAGAACCTTTGCAAACCACGACTGCTTGCTGCTGTGGGACATCAGGTTTTCAGGTCTATAAGAGTTGCAGTACCTTAAGGAATTTCCAATGCTATTGGCTTCACCCCTTCTTCAAGCTACTGACATTCTTGTCCTCCATTGGTACTTATGACATTTTTTGACCAGGTGGAAGGCCCATTTAGTTCTTAAATTCACTTCTCTTCACATCTGAGCCATTTCAGGTCTTTTTATATGCTGAAAAGGTTAATGGTGGAAGTAACCCTATCTGTATGCTACTCCTGCTTTGAACTCATGAGCAACGTCCTTACCTGCTGAAGAAGAGGGTGGCTGTGTCTGTGGCAAAGGTCATTGTTGTTTGTTTAATTTTAATTACAAGCAAAATTAAGTCTAAACATGAGACTTAGAAGCTGAACCAAATTGAAACTATTGGAATTGGGGCACTCTTGCCTGCCACGTGGCAGGGTGCAGTCTCAACAACCCTTCCCTGCCTTACATCCTTAAGAACTAGAATCTTGGGTCTGGCTGGCATTTTGAAGAAGGCAGAGCCATTCCACTGTGATAATTTACTGTCTGCAATTTTAAAAGGCTGATTTAGAAGTGGAGTAAGCTCCCAGTTTTATGTTTATACACTGCCCTTTTTCGTTATTGCATCTGACCCTTTCTCAACTTGATGATGAATCTGAGATTCTTATACCTCTTTCCAAATAATTTTAAGAGACAAAACTCATCTTCAATTGAAGGGAATAAAGAACTCAGAGATGGCATTGGAATCCTTACTAGGGTGGCTTAGGTCAGGAAAGGCAATGTTTTTCTAAGGTTGTGTGCCTCAAACATAAGCCTCTGGCTAGAGTCAGGACTTAGTAATCGTAAGAGTCCTTTTCAGCATCTCTCCTAACTTCACATATTAGTGCATGTATTTGTTACAACTAAACCAGACTCTACTGTTTCAGTATGCAGTTCATTCTAAAGCTTTTTTCCAATGGGGACATCTAAATCTCCCAACAGGAACGTTCAAAAGACCTCCAGTCCATAATCAGATGGCTTTGATCAATTTCCACCCTACAAGTCTAACCACTACCCTCTTCAGCACCACTCACACCTCAAGGACACTATCCGGGTAGACTCTCCTTATTTAGTATATATGGACTGGTGTTCTCCACAGCACACAGAGAGCTTCTGATGAATTGGTCTCTTCAGTTACAATTCAGTCTCTTTCTACTGAAACCTCTGGAATAGTCAATGACTTAGGATATGAACATAAGCACTGCTTTATCCCAGCTTGAGGTCTGGGTTCAGATCTTGCATTGAGTGACTGAAGGTTCCAGCCTTTGCTTCCTGGTTAGCTAAAATCTCTCCCAGCCAGGTGTGGTGGATCATGCCTGTAATCACAGCACTTTGGGAGCTGAGGCAGGTGGATCATTTGAGCTCAGGAATTTGAGACCAGCCTGGACAACATAGTGAGATGCTGTCTCTAAAAAAAAAAAAGAAAAATTAGCTGGCTGTGGTGGCATGCACCTGTAGTTGCCGCTACTTGGAGGGCTGAGGCGAGAGGATTGCCTAAGTCCAGGAGGTTGACATCAGTGAGACAGAGTGAGACCCTGCCTCAAAAAATAAAACTAAAAAATCTGTCAATGCTTGGTTCTTACCTGGTACTCTAAATATGTTCTTGTTAACGTTACCAAAGTAGGAATAAGAAGTTTATTTTCAGAATATGAAATGATGAAAAAATTATTAATCACAGTTGTCTTCAGAATGAAAGGAAAACATAGGGGATTGTTATTTTACAATTTAGTAAATATTCCCCATGTGCTTCAATATGTTAAAAGAATTCAGTAAATATCACAATTCAATTAAATCACCCCAGGATTTATTGTGGTGACCCCTCATGACTGGCCAATTTTAAGGCAACTTGATTAATATTCTTTTATTGATTCACAGAAAAGGAAATTGTCCATTAGTCCCTGCGGGCATACCCTGTATAGCTGCTAGGTGTGACAGCATGAGCTTTAGGTTGTCCCTGAGGCTCCCTGGATCCAAATGGGCCTTTCAGAGTTGACAGAATAGTTTTTAGAGACAGTCTTTCCTTCCCATGATTGTCTTCAACTGAGCATTCTAAAAATATAGAATGTGGCATTCAGTTATTCTCATTAATTCATCACTTTCAAGTTTAAACTCTTTTATCAAAACAAACAAACAAAACAAAAAAAACTGAGGACCCGGTCAAAGTGTAATTCTAGTGTTTATTTGAAGCAAAATTCATGAAACAATAGACTTGTAAAAATGAAAGGATTGTGAGAATTTTAGCCATTCTCTTCCCCTCAGAAATGACCTGTACATTATCTATGTAGGATGGTCATCTAGCATTTGCGTAGATACCTAATTTAGTCATTCATTTATTCAACAAACATTTACTGATCTGTTTAAAATGTCAGGTGCTGTTCTGTGCGCTTGTGGTCATCAGTAAACAAAATAGCCAAAGATGACTGCCTTTTTTGAAGTACACATTCTAGTTGGCAGTGTCAGACAAGCAAAAATATATATAATAAAAAGATAATTATATGTTACTTTAGGAAAATAGTGCTATAGAAATAAAAGGAAGAAAGGCAGAGCCAAGTTTTTAAAAAAATATTGTAAAGTGCTAGAATTAGGTGGATAGATATGGTTCCATGTTAAAGAAGTTGGTCAGGGCAAGCTTACTTGGGAACGGTTAAGTAAAGTCTAGAAGGAGGTAGGAGAGAAAGCCTTGAGGCTATCTGGGAAAATTGCCTTTCATAGCTAGTAGGTGCCATACGATGGAGCTATGTCTGACGTGTGTGAGGAAAGGCGAAGTTTTAGTGAGGGAATGAGAGAGCAGAGGGGGAGGTCAGGGAGGTCACAGAGGCTTTGGGGGGCATTAGACGTCCCTGTAAACAAACTTAGGGTTTTTGTTTTGTAGCTTTTACTTTAAGCTCAAGGGTTCAAGTGCGGTTTTGTTACATAGATACACTTGTATCATGGTGGTTTGTTGCACAGATTATTTCAGTACCCAGGTATTAAGCCCAGTACCTGTAAGTTATTTTTCCTGATCCTCTGCCTCCTCCCTCCTCTACCCTCTGATGGATCCCAGTGTAAATGTTTGTTGAATTTTGCTGATAACATACATATATTCTGCATATCTTCTTTTAAGTATCAAATAGTACATCATCAAAAATGAAATATAATTTAACCTGCTGTTTTATAGTATTTCCTTTCTTATCCAAAACTTTAATGCTATGCATGACCAAGGTCTTCTGATAATAGCATATTCTCATGTGAATCAGTAAAACTGGATCACAATGAACAATTTTGGAAATTCTTGGTAAGTTGGCCTCTTAGCCTTGAATATGCATATCCTAATCCCTTCTGTCTTGTTGGAGGAACTTTTTTTTTGTTTGTTTCTTCTTTTCGTACTTAGTAATAGACTTGTTCCCACTGGTTAAATGCCTGAGCTTTCCTTATTGTACCGTAAATCATAGGACAGTACATCTTCACATTATCTGGAAAAACACACTAAGAAAAAACAAAAACACATGCATTTCCTCTATGCCCTTGAATACTTTGCAATGTCCCTGGAATAACAGTACTCTCTGCTTCACTGTTTAGTCACATGAGGAAACCTGCAGATGGCGCCACTGCTGCTAGTAGCCATCTTGAGCCAAACTTCAGAAAAAGGGTAGTGAAATGGACCTAGAATCCTAGTAAACTCTGGATCAAACCAAACTTAGAGCTCACTCTGTCTTTAAATTTTTCAAGTGTAAGTAAAATGTTTTCTTATTTTTAAATGTTTTCTTATTTTAATTCTTTGAATTAAGAATATTAATACAGGCAACATATGTACTTCTAATGCAATATCTAAGAACAATTGCCTCCAACAAAAAAAAAGGCATAAAATGTATTTCTCAAGAAATGTCACTTTTTTTTAGCAAGAACATCAGCTTCAACTTGCAGGAAGTTAACTGAAAATCCCCACAGATAGAAATGACTGAAGTGAATGCCCTTCAGGACAATAAAGCATTGCTCAGTTCCTTAGGTCTTTTGATAAACTTGCAGTTCATTTGGCTCCCTCTGCTATTGTTCATTAATAATCACTGAAGCTTAATAATTACTTCCTAATGCTTATCACTTATTTTTCCATCCCACTTTATTACTGTCTCACATTAGTTACCTTGCTCCCATTGTGTGTGTGTGTGTGTGTGTGTGTGCGTGCACATGTGTGCATATACTTGTATTTACTTTCCAATAGCATGGTTTTATTTTGCAATTTTTTATCTTTTAACATGAAGATGGGAAAACTCTAATATATAATTTCAATTGTATTTAAAAATGAATTATTTTGGATTGTAATGTGAAAGTAAATGTAGTCATAACCGAAAGCAATTTTGAAAGTTCTAAATGAATCCTTATTTTCTTTTAAAAACGTTAAATTACAGTGGTTGGATATGTCTGATGAGCTTCCCCCTTATCCTTTCACAATGTTTGTTTTGGATATAAATATATTTTTATAACTCAGTTAATTTACATATACATTCCATTTCAACCCCAATCCAAAATCCAAACCCCTGCCATTTTTCTGTCTGCACCCCACCTATGGTAACACTGTCACGTTCTGATTTTCAAGCTTAATTTCTGTCTTCAAAGCAACAGAAGCAGTTCTGTGTTTAAGCAAATAGAGTCCTAGTTTAAAATTTCTCTCTCTTCTCATTTGCACATTTTTAATATTCCTTCTATCACATTCCCCCCACATACATCTTGAAAAGAAATAAAGTATCTCAAGTGATTCAACTTTTAAGTACTATATTTTCCAACAAGGCTTTGAAAACAAAAACTCTCAAACTGCAGGGTATTTTATAATCACAAATTTGCTCATTCCCATTATCCCCAAGGGGCTAAAGCACATATTATTATTCCATTAAGGAAATGAAGACTCTCCGAGCCAAGCAATCCTCTCTTTAGCTCCCTCCTCTCATTCCCATGTTGTAAAACTTTCTCTGCATAAATAGTTCTCAAACTTTGTTAGCTATAACCTTGTGACTTGCAGAAGATCCTTAAGCATCACTCCTGCAGGGATTCTCAAGAGGTAATCCAGGTTGGTTCTATTTTCCCACTTGAAACAAAGCAGCTCAGCCTTTGCGTTGTACATTGTAGGTCTGTCTCATATCATACTTGGAAAAATGAAAATTAAAAAGGAACTTGGCTTTCAACATGGCTGAACATAATTTTTTAATTAAGAGTTTATCCATGAATAGAGTACTCTAGATTTTTCCTAGCAGCTACCCAGATCAACACAAAATAACGATGACAAAAATCCAAAACAGTCAAAGCAAAATTTAACATTTATATTTTTTCTCTAAAAATATTTCTATACTAAAATAATTCATGAAAAAATGTTGCTTATATTTAATATACAAATTCATTCAATTATTTTACAAAATGATGTATAGTTATTTTGACCTATGGAATATATCAGGCACCAAGATTGGGGTAGGTCCCTCTTAAAATTAATCTGTTTTATCATATATAATTTATTTATGAAAGTTTTCTTCTATTTCTACTTCTTTTTGTGTGAGTGGGTGCTAAATTTTATCAAATGCTTTCTCTAGATCTATTCATATATTTATACTTTTTTCTTTATACTTTAATGTGGAAAATTACATTGATTTTTTTCTTAGTGTCTTAGATAATTCTGATGTAAAGGGGCATGACTTTTTCCTTGGAGAAATGTTCAGTGCAACTGACCTGAATTGACTTGACCTGTTACTTTTTGAGATTAATTTAAAATTATCATTTCCCAGATTATCATGAATGCTGTTCTAATTATTTAGAATAAATCCAAAGTAATTGCATATTTATGATGTGTTGATAATGTTTGAGTTAAAGGCCCAGAATAACCTTTTCCAAGACATGTTCTGTTGATTTCTAACTCCATAGAATGCTCCAATTGACTTTCATCGTCATATACATTTGGGAAACACCACACACTAGATCTTAGGAATCTTAGGATTTACTTAGGAAATCAAAGTATATGTTAGCAGATTAAAGGTTCTTGTAAGTTCTGCAGAATACATTTATTCATCTTTTTTAGTGAAGTATTTCCCAAATACATTGGACCATGGGGCCTCTTTCTTTGCAAACATTTGACAGTTTTTGAAGCTATTAATGCACTTGGGAAAAGGTCTGTCTTTTGTGGATGAGTATTTTTGAAAAGCTTTATCAAGTTAGAGTTTATTAACTTGTGATAATCTGGAGATTTACCAAAGCCATGCTTTCCTTTAAAATTTATATAAAAATATAATTTCTCTTTCTATAAAGTTTAAGAATATCCACATAAGAAGCAAATACATCATTGAATGTTCATATCTTAAATAACAGTTAAACTTCAATGTAGACACGTGTCCCTTTTAACTATGTCTTATTTTTGCAGAAACAAATATTTTATTTCTAACTCTTTAAGCATAAGTTAAATGAAAGCCCCAAAAAACCACTTAGTGTAGAGGAATAAAAAATAAATCATGACAAAAAAAGTAGGCTTTTAAATTTGCAAGTGGCAAGTGCATTTTATATATATACGAAAGAGTTTAAACTTAATATACCAAAACCTCATTTACCTGAAGTAAAATAATTCTAAATTTTTAACAGTTTAACCTGCTAAAGGAATCTGGTGAAATTAGCCTTTTTAATATCTGTGAAAGAGAATATAGAAATCAAATTAAAATCATGGAAGCAATAATTCAGTGACTGTCATAATTTCTTTCTTCTTTTGTGACTACTTAATATCCTAATTAAAAATCTCTCTTATCTACTTGCAAAAGCATTTACAGACTCTAACATTGAGTAGCCTTACCCCAAGCCAGTCAGTGTGCATGAACTGGAAGATGATTTGCAGATAGATAACTTTTAAATTGCTTCTTTATTAACTACAATAACACAATGTATCTTTCATTTCTTTCATACCAGACATCTTTCTGAGTCTTCCAATTCTTTGTCACCCTTCTCCTGAGGTCAGGGAAAATATGCAAGGTATTTCTGAGGAGAAGGGTATGACTAAGCAAATCTTTAATCCATAGTTTTCTTGATCTTCTTATGTAATAAGGGCATAAAAGAATGGAGACTGACATTTACTGAGCATCTAATGGGTATAAATACTGTGTTGGGAGCTTCATATGCCTTTTAAGCCTCATAGCAAACCTCCAAACATCTCCATTTTGCTGATGAGCAAAAGTCTAGAAAGGTCATTCAGTAAATAAGTAGTGGGCTTGAACATGAAGTCAAATTCATCTTGCTCTCAACACTATGTTTTCTCCACCCTGTCACACGCTTTACTGTATGAAAATGTCTTGTTTTAAAGTATACTTTAACATTTTTGCAATTACGGTCCTTCAATTAATACTTGAGATATTCTCTGCTTCCTTTACAGTGGAGAAAAATGAGGTTAATTATAGAAAAGACTCAACCCTTGATCATTAATCCCTAGTAAGAAGAAAAAGGTGGGATTAGAATGTATGTTTTTTTATCCCACGTGCTGGTGTTTTTTGTTGTTTGTTTCAACATCTTGCTTCTTTCGACATGCTTGCCCTGTTGTTTCCATTACCCTAGAAGGCCTTTATGCATATAAGCAAATCTCTCTATTATGTTAAATCTTCCTACCCACAATATTCCACAGACTACCTTTTGTTACAAGCCATTTCATTGGATTCAGATCGGTCACTGAAACATGATCCTCCCATCAGTACCTGAAACTCATTCAACTCATGATGTGAACCTCATGCTAACTTTTGAAGAAACCCATTGGCCATTGGGACCATAAAAAATAAGAGTTTCAGCTTAAGTTCTAATGTTCTTATTTATTGTTTATGAAAGTTATACCCAATGTAAAGCCGGATGCTTGACAAAAAAATAGAGCCGGAACAGTTAAAATTAATGCATAACAAGATGGTACGAGGCCTCTGAGTTGAGTTAATTAATGCAGTTGATAACCCAACAGTAACTACACTAGCAAGGTGGATGTTTTAAAATGATTTCATTTTAAAAACTCAGACTTTTTGTTCCCTTAACTTCCAAATCACTGTATTTATGTGCTTTCCTATTGTGATCCCATTTTATATTTTATTCTTCTTGAGCCTGCAAAATATTACAATAAATTTGGATAGCCTAACAAATAATTCTTGATTTATTAAAAAAACAACAAGTCAACAACTGAGAACAATACTTTATTGTGCTTTGTCTTTTTTGTTGTTGTCGTTATGAAGGGAAAGTAAAGCACTCTGTTTTGAAATGAATAGATGAATTATAATGTGCTCTTCAATGGGACACTGTCTCAGAACCTATTTTATTTCTGTGACTGGGATCTTCTGTGTGCCTCAGTCAGCTGGCTGATCAGCACTAGGTGCTGGGACAAGAGCCAGGTTGGCCTAACAAAGGAGTATGGAATTGCCTTGAGCTGTCAGGAGCAGAGCAGCCATTTATGTATCACTCAACATGGATGAACAATACAGAAACTGACCCCAAATTCATCACTTTACACCCCTTTCAAAATATCCAAATAAATAAAATGCCTTCATTCACTCAAATGTTTAGTTTTAAGATACAAGTTGTATTGAAGAAGTCTGATATATTATTTTCTCCATAGTGCATGTTGCAAACTAATTTTTTTAGCAAAAATAGCTAATGCTTAGTGAATATATACTTTATTCTAAGCACTCCCCAAGCTGCCTTCTCACTTAATCTTCACATCAACCCAATTAGTACATACTATTGTTATTAAGGTTGTTAAAATGGGAAAAATAAGGCATGGAGAGGTTAACATGACTTACCTAGGATTTCATGGCTAATAGGAGGATGAGTCAGATTAGAAACTGCTAAGTATGGTATTACAACCTATCATTTATTATTTCATTAACATCGTCACACTTACCATGCTGGCTAAATCAAGTTATCCGAAAGTCTATTTTGTTCTTGCAAGGGTGTTGGCGCTATTAGACAAGAATATTTTCTTCCTATGTAAGACTGAGCTGGAAAAAGGGGATGCAAAACTATACTCATCAAGGAAACTTCTTTTCCTAGGTTATAGGAAAAGAGGAACAAAACATTGGTCGAGTGTCCCTGTGAGAACAAGAGACAACAAGCCAACAAAGTGAGACTTGACTTACTCTCAGAGACCTCCCCTTCCTTGGAGTCAGGGCCAGCAAATTCTTAGAAATTAAACTGGCTATGTGCTCTCATAGCACAAGCAAGCCAAATGACATAGTAGCAGCAAGCAAAAAAGAAATGTACTTTTTAATTGTTTATTTGTTTAAATTTTATTTCAATCACCTTAGGAGTACAAGTGGATTTTTGGTTACTTGGATGAATTGTAGAGTGGTGAAGTCTGGACTTTAAGTGTACCTGCCACTCAAATAGTATATGTTGTACCCAATCAGTAATTAAAAAATGAAATGTATTTTTAAAACATTTTCCCTGTGAGAAGCTCGAATAAATCAAAACACAAACAATTCATGTCAGAATTGTTCTGTAGTGCAAAAGAGATTTGCCAGATATGAAGGTAGGTCACTTTCTGGATATGGGACAAAGCCTACATATATACACAAAACCTTTCAAAACATATATATGTATATATATGTATGTATGTGTATACATATAAGTATGTGTATGTATGTACACCTATATATGTATCAGTATACATATATCTTAGTATACATATATTTATAGAGTTTATGTATGACATATATACTTATATACTGATATATTAGTATATATCATATTATGTATTATATATAATACAATATATAATATATGATATATAATATATCATATTATGTTATATATAATATGATATATACTAATATATCAGTATGTATATTAGTATATATGTCATACATAAACTCTATATAAATATATCTTATATTATTTACTTATATATTATATATTAGTATGCTGTATATACTAATATTAATATACATTAGTATACATATTAGTATATGTAAGCACATATACACTATATATAGTACATTGATATATGTACATATAAAGGTTTTGAAAGACTTTTGTGTATACACATATTATCAAATAAACAAAATTTAGTCAAAAGCATCTTAAATTGGCTTGGTTAACAGATGACATATAATATGCTAAAGAAGCCAGTTTAAGAAGATTTTAACCAAATCTTCTGTTTTTCAGTACACTGTAGAAACAAACATTGGGGTGGATATTATTACTTGTTTGTTTTTGTGATGCTTCTTTGAACTGTCTCATCACTTATTGAATGTGGACATTCAAAAACTCTTGAAAAATTTTAAAATAGAGCATCATCAAATCTCTTCTTGTAGTCTCTTCAAGGTTCCTTAAAAACCCAAACCTTCATATATTTAAACCAGAGAGTTCTAGAACTTTATAAAGTAAGCATACACGGAATGAGCTGGATATTTTTTACAGGGCAATCCCACTCTGTCATTCCTGTCTTCTGCAAACCTTTCTAAGTTGCTGCATGGATTCTGTAATTCTGGACTTCTTTTCCCCTTTACTGTCAATCCTAAGACAGCAGGAATACTTAACAACACCAGTTATTTTGAAAGGATGCTTCTTGACCCTTCTTTCTAACTGCCTAAACCATTCCTCTGTGTTGAGAAATGAAAAAAAAAAAAAAAATCTTTACTCAATTCTTGGTGGTTTCTAGTTGATTGACTTCTAATGAGCTATCTGGCATCAGCAGCTCCACGAGGCTGAAAAGGTTTCTCCCATTCTCTGACTTAGGCCAGTCTTGCGTTCAGTTTGAACATTTTTCCTTAGCTCATTCAATGCATGAAGGTGAATATAGACCATAAAGAAATGTTCTTTAAAAACTATGTCAGAGATGAAGATATCTTATATCATGTTTTAATCCATCACTACAAATAAATATAAATGGACTGGGCATGGTGACTCATGCCTGTAATCCCAGCACTTTGGGAGGCCAAGGCAGGAGGATCATTTGAGGTCAGGCGTTCGAAACCAGCCTGGATAACAGGGTGACACCCCGTCTGTACCAAAAAAATACAAAAATTAGCCAGGCATGATGCGGCATGCCTGTAGTCCCAGCTACTCAGGAGGCTGAGGCACGAGAATCACTTGAACCCAGGAAGTGGAGGCTGAAGTGAGCAGAGATTGCACCACTGCACTCCAGTCTGGGTGGCAGTGTGAGACCCTGTATATATATATAAAAATTATGTGTATATGTACATATATATGTGTGTGTGTGTACATATATATATGTACATATATATCAACTGCACATGCCAGACCGGACCTGATATGCAAAGACCACACAGGTTACACGTGAAGCAGGGAGGTACGTCACCTACTGACTTTTTGAGGGGAGAGGAGGAGAAGAAGAAGTAAATAAAAGAAAAAAGGAAGAGCTGAAGTTAGTACATCCTCATTATTGTCCTCAAACTTACTATATATATATGTACATATGTGTGTGTGGTAATTAATGACATACATAATGCTTAACCAAGCCCCTTATTTTTTTCCACTTTTACCACGCAAGTTACTTGAAGAGAAATTGTTGTCATTTTTCATGATCATTTCCTCACCATGGGGAGTTAGAAGCACAAACAGACATTTGCAAAAACCCCATCCTCCCAGATGTCCTCTTCTCCAGCTCCCAAGTTTCTTCTTTTGCCCTTTTCTTCCTGTTCCCTCTTTCCATTTCTCAATCTCTGTTTGAGTTAACATTAGCTTAGAAGAGCAATGGATTCTCAGACCTTCTACTGATTCTAAGACCTTTTGTTACCAAATAAGTACTTAACTAGTTGAAAGAAAGAACCTGATTTCATTAATGAGGAAATAAAGTATGTGTTCAACCCAGGAACAAGAAAAGAACAAAAAATCAGCAAGGTGGCTGTGAGGCTAGGTTCTAGAACCAGATAGGTGGCTTCAAATATGGGCTCCTTTCCTTTGCTAATGACGTGAACTTGGTTGGTCATTCATACTTAAAGACTCAATCTTTCCATCTGCAAACTGGGATTCATGTCAGTTTTCTAGGAATTCAGCAGGTTTAATAAATAGCATCCCTCTTTCCCATCCATGTTCTAAAAAAATTGAGAAAATACGAAAAAAGAAGCAGATGGAGTCCAAAATTTTCACCTTGACTCATGATAATGACTAAGTGAGATGATGTAGCTTAATGTCTGAGCCAAATAAACCTACCAGGTAAATATCAGACGGCGACATTTAACCACCTGCACATGCCAGACCGGACCTGAAATGCGAAGACCACAAAGGTTACACATGGGGCAGGGAGGTACGTCACCTGCTGACTTTTTGAGGGGAGAGGAGGAGAAGAAGTAAATAAAAGAAAAAAGGAAGAGCTGAAGTCAGTACACCCAAATTATTGTCCTCAAACTTAGTAGTTCAATGAATCATCTTATTACTTCTGGTAGAATAGTGATTAAGGGTTAGAAAAAGACAGAAGTGTTTATATCGGGGGAAACTTTAGGGGCTGGAAAGAACTATTCCCCCATAATTTTCCCCCAGGTTTCTGAGGTCTTAACGCTTTGTGTCTAGACATTGCACTTACTCTCAGTCAATAAGCGCCACCCACTCAGGGAAGGAGAGCAGCATTTTTTTTTACAACAGCCTTGTGTCCAGGTTCTTGTACTTTTCCAATACCAGCCATACCTCCACTGGGCTGTCTTCTAGACCTACAAGTGGCTGTTGTACATTTTGTTCTCAGAAGACTCTGGAATGAGTCACAATAAAATGTTAAATAAATGGACTCTGAGGTGTTATTTTACCCAAAGCTGAAAATTCATACTCTGATCTCTTTCTTAACCTCGAACTCTGTCCAGCCATATTATTCAATGTAGCCTACTAGGGCACTGCAAAAAAGTTTGAATGAAAACCTCATGAGTCAATAATAAAATTTCCCCCAACTAGAGATTCCAGAAAGAAGTTAATTCAAATAGCATTTCCCTTGTTAAAGTTTGTTTCTTGTATATAATATAATAGTCCAAAAGAACCCCTCATCGAATTCTTTTTTATTTGCAAATTACAGATAATTTTGCAAATGAAAGATTATATATATATATATGGTCATGTGCCACATAATGATGTTTCAGTCAAGGATAGACCACATGTATGAAAGTAGTCCTATAAGATTATAATGGAGCTGAAAAATTCCTATAGCCTGCTGACTTCTTAGCCTTTGTAGTCATACACAATACATTACTCACATGTTTGTGGTGATGCTGGTATAAACACAACTATTGCTCTGCCAGTCTTACAAAAGTCTAGCACAGGCAACTATGTATAGTACATAATACTAGACTGTTATAATAAATTACTATGTTACTGGTTTATGTATTTACTACATTATATTTCTATGGTTATTTTAAAGTATCCTCCTACTTACAAAAAATATGTCAACTGTAAAACAGCCTCAGGCAGGTCCTTGTAGGAGGGATTCCAGAAGAAGGCATTGTTATCATAGAAGATGACAGTTTCACGCATGTTATTGCCCCTGAAGGCAGCGGGACAAGAGGTGAAGAAGAAAAACAGTGAGATTGATGATCATGACTGTGTGTTGTCTCAGGCTAATGTGTGTGCTTGTGTTTTAGTCTTTAACAAAAAAGTTTTAATAGTAAAAAATAAAATAAAAGAGAAGATAGCATATAGAATAAGTGCATAAAGAAAAAATACGTTTGTACAGCTGTACAATGTGTGTTTTAAACTAAGCATTATTACAAAAACGTCAAAAAGTTAAAAAACATGAGAAAGTTGATAAAGTAAAAGTGTTACAGTAAGCTAAGGTTAATTTATCGTTGAAGAAAAATATTTTAAATACATGTAGTGTATCCTAAGTGTACAGTGTTTATAAAGTCTAAAGTAGTGTACAGTAATCTCCTAGACCTTCACATTCATTCAGTACCACTCACTCATAGACTCACCCAGAGCAACTTCCAGTCCTATAAGTTCCATTCATGGTATACCAGTGTCCTCTACAGGCTTACTCTCTTTCATTTTTCATGCAGTATTTTTACTGTACCTTTTCTATATTTAGATACACAAATAATTACCATTGTGTTACAATTACCGACAGTATTCCCTGCAGTCATATACAGGTTTGTAGCCTAGGAGCAACAGACTATACCATACATCCTCAGTGTATAGCAGCCTCTACCATCTAGGTTTGTGTAAGTACACTCTATGATGTTCGTACAACAACAAAATCACCTTAGGATGCATTTCGCAGAATATATCCCCATCATTAAGCATTGCATGACTGTATGTGTATATATATGTATTTATTTATATCTATATATAACAAGATGGATCCAACCCTGCTTTTTTTCAACTTTTATTTTAAGTTCAGGTGCATAAGTGCAGGTTTGTTGCATAAGTAAAATTGTGTCATGGGGGTTTGTTGTACGGATGATTTCATCACCCAGGTACTAAGCCTAGTACTCATTACTATTTTTCCTGATCCTCTCCCTCCTCTCACCCTCCACCCTCTGATAGGTCCTAGTGTGTATTGTTACCCACTGTGTATCTATATGTTCTCATCATTTAGCTCCCACTTATAAGTGAGAACATGTGGTATTTGGTGTTTTGTTCCTGTGTTAGTTTGCTAAGGATAACGGCCTCCAGCTCCATCCATGTCCCTACAAATGATGTGATCTCATTTCTTTTTATGGCTGCATCATATTCCATGGTGTATGTGTACCACATTTTTTTAATCCAGTCTGTCATTCGTGGGCATTTTGGTAGATTCTATGTCTTTGCTATTGTAAAGAGTCCTGCAGTGAATATACACGTGCTTGTGTCTTTATAAAAGAATGACTTATATTCCTTTGGGTGTATACCCAGTATTGGGATTGCTGGGTCAAATGGTATTTCTGTGTTTAGGTCTTTGAGGAATCACCCCACTGTCTTCCACAATGTCAAACCTGCTTCTTACTCTTCTCTGACTTCACTAAAGGGCCTGTGATGCCAATATAGAGCTAGTGTTCCTTCAGCAGATGCAACCTGGGCTGTTTTCTCAGGAATCGGTTCAATTTTCTTCAGGGCTTTGGAAGTTAAATTAGTTCGACAACAAGACTCTGGTGCCCATGATTTTCTTTTTAAAGAGTCCCATAGAAGTAAAGCCACATGATTATCACCAACATATTTAGAAAACAAGAGACTTACTGTGAGAAATATTATATTCCTAGAACCTAGCACTTGGTATTGCCAAAAGCTGGAGAAGATATCCAATATTATCTGAGCAAAAGAAGAACGCCTTGGGTTTATCTTTAGCTGAGTGCCTCTCAGTTCATACCAGTTGCTCAGAATCTGTAATCTGTAACCTTGCTTGGTTGGGAGGAAGCTCCTTGCAGATGGTTCCCTTGGAACTGTGCATTTGCTATCACTCCTTGTTCTCTCAGATATCATTGCTTTCTTGGCGAGTTAACATTTTTGCAATGGTGCAGTCCCAGCTCCAAGATCGTTTTGTGTGTTATTTTTTTCTTTTATATCCATATTTTCAAAATCTGTCCATTTATACTTACACCTTGAGTCTCATGTTCTTGCCACCCAAGTTCCAAATTGAGTCAGCCTCTGCATTTATCAATGTGACCCTTTCCACTGCCTCCTGTTTTTGAATTACTTATGTCCAAGACACCAGTCTTCTAGGGAAAATTTTCACCCCAGTCAGAGCCACCATAAGACCACAAGTGGGGAGGTGGTTATGGAGTCTGTAGCCCAACCACAGGAGTGCAATCTTGGTTCTTTCTCAATTTCTTTTTTGTCTGATCCACAGTATCTACACTTTAAAGACTGAATCTTATTAATGCACATAGAACTCAGTCTGGCACCAAAAAATGTGGCTCAACCCTCTTGCCTCTAAAAGGCAAGTACACAAAATGTTTGTTTTTCTTGTGACAGATTTTATGCTGTTCAGGCGGTACTTCTAGGGTAAGCTACAAGAATTTGCCATTGAGGCTTTCTGCAGTAGATAATGCAAGTTGGTGACTGCTGAGATCCAAACACAGCCTGAATCTTTGCCATCTATGTGGCCAGCATTTGCTGAGGTCCTTATAAGGCAGCCATAACTATGCAGAAGCTATAACATTGTTTGCACGCCCTGCCTGAGGCCTAAGTTGCCTACACATCTTCAGAAGCCCTCCTCTGCTCCAGGTCAGGGCCTTGCATAGAGGTTAAGCCTCACTGGCAGAGACACTTAAAGCCTGAGCACCATTCACTTGAAGCTACTCATGCAAATACCCCTGATATTATGAAAATGGCTACTTCACTCTGGAAAAAGCCACAATAAGCAGCACCAAACATTTAGCACAACTGATTGAAGCCTTATGGCCTGTCCACAGCAGCTAAGAGCCAAGGCTCAAGGGAAAAAAATCTGCCTGGGCTAGTATACGCCTTTACAAAGCACCAAGATAAGAATGTTCTTCCCACACACTAAACTCATGGCCCCAAACCATATTTCTTACCCACATCAAAAACCTCTTCATGGAGATCTTCAGCTTCTCTAATTATTCTCTTTTTCTTTATTGCTCAGTATTTCTGCTCAAGCCCCCAGGGATATGTGGGAATTGATACCCTCATTCTCCATATATGCTCTGATCTGAAAAGATTGAGAGATAGAATATATCAGGAGGTCACAAATCACCATGTGCGGATTTCCAATGGACACATCAAACCTGTCTCACCACAATAAATTCTCTTAGCCTATTTTGAGAATAGAAGAGAATCCAGAGAATAAGGAGAAATAAATTTTATGACAGTGCCTTCTTTGGAGGCATGAGTCTCATCTGATTCCATCTCAGACATGAGAGGTCGGCCCATCCACCTCGCCTTAATTCTTCCAATGGTTTCCAAAGTGTAATTTGGAGAGGCTACTCCCATGGGTGAGGGGCACAGCCGACTGAAATCCTCCCTGTGCCCAAGAATCCTGGCGCATGAGAGATCTTCCGAATGGTCTATAGAGATCCTTCTCTATGGGGATTGCCCTGCTTTTCCAGTTATTTCCAAGAACAAAGAAGCACAAATGCTTCCCAGGGACTGGATGTGGGTCCTTGGGAGAGCTGATGAGAGTCGTCTAGTCCAACAGAACACACCAGATGGAGGTTGGAGGGAGAGGGAAGAATGAGTGGGAAGAGACAGAGTGAACATCTCAGGGCTCAGGAAGGAGCATGAGCAGCCAGCACCTCGATGGTGAGAAGCTGGAGGTGTTCTACTCATGCATTATCTTTCACACGAACAATAATTTCAAAAGCAGGCAGAAAGCATTCTCCCCACACAGCAATGCCCATTTAATAAGTTTGCCATGATGATTGACTTGGTAATGCATGTAAAAGGCTTAGGACGGCATGCTTATTAGCCTATCACCAGTACCTACATGTTTAACATTATATGACAAAAGGTCAGTGAGTGTCTTAGTTCCACTCTTTCCTGCTATTTATTACACACCCCTTGCCCCACTCCTGGCTAGTCAGCTTGCATATACAGTCATTTCTGCCATAATGCAACATATGTGTTCCTAAGAATCGCTGTTCTGTGTAACATCATGCAATTAAAACCACAGAGCTTTGGATAAATCGGCTTAGGCACGCAATACTCATAATCAGTGACACATTTTTTGAAAAGATAGAAATATAATAAAGATGGCAGCACACCCTGTATCTAAGATAAAAGCTAAAATTGAAACAAAAATGGCATCACAATTTTATCCATGTTAAGTGGTTAAGAAACACATATCACATTCAATATGGCACCTGGAGTTTGCTTGTGGACAGCTCTGAGTTACTGTGAAGTGAAGGAAGGAGCATCCTCTGAAACCAGACAGAAAGCTATAACGCCAGATGTAGACGGGTGTGGCTTGTGGTCCTCGTGAGGTGTGTACGTTTGTGTGCTTTGTGTAACTTCTAGGTGGCTCCCTTCAGCTGAGTGCAGTTTTCTGTGTTGACCTACTGCTTCTCATGGATGATAGCACATGTAAACAAACGCAAAATGTATGTTATCCTCAAACTGATGATAATATACCAATTACACTGGAACAAATTCATATTTTCAAAATGAGCAGAACTAACAGTACATATTTACAAACCAGAAGCCACCCACCCCCTAGCCTGCTTTGAAAAGGGATAATTTATAAGAATGTGATCTCCCAAGTGCAATAGTTAGAATCTTTGGATTTAGGCCACGAGCGTTTGCCAAAAGAAATATAGAATGGAGAAGAGAGTTCTGGAGACCTTTGTTGGGGAAGCCAGAACATCCTCACAGAGTTACTCAACTCTGGCTAAATTACATGTGAAGACCTAGACAACACCTAAAGAATTATTGTGCGTTTTGAAAGCAGGACGAGGAAAATAAAAGGAGGAAACAAATGACCCTGATCAATTCTTAGTAATAACAAAGGAGATATGATTCACACTACACTCTAATGTGATAAATTCAAATGATAACTACTTGTCTATTTCTGCCAAAAATGAAGACATAGGATCATAGGAAAAAAAACAATGTTTACTAAATCTATCAGTCAAAGCCACTAAATCCTAATTCTTCTATTTCAAGATCCATTAAAAAGAAATTTCTGGGGCCGGGCGCGGTGGCTCACACCTCTAATCCCAGCACTTTGGGAGGCCGAGGCGGGCAGATCACGAGGTCGGGAGATTGAGACCATCCTGGCTAACACAGTGAAACTCCGTCTCTACTAAAAATACAAAAAATTAGCTGGGCGTGGTGGCAGGCGCCTGTAGTCCCAGCTATTTGGGAGGCTGAGGCAGGAGAATAGCGTGAACCCAGGAGGTGGAGCTTGCAGTGAGCCGAGACTGCGCCACTGCACTCCAGCCTGGGTGACAGAGTGAGACTCCGTCTCAAAAAAAAAAAAAAGTACTTATTTATTTTTAACTTTTATTTTGGGTTCAGGCATACATGTACAGGTTTGTTATACAGGTAAACTCGTGTCATGGGGGTTTGTTGTATAGATTATTTTGGATTATTTAGTCACCCGGGTACTAAACCTAGTACCCGGTGGTTATTTTCTGTCTCTCTTATCTCACCCTCCACCCTCAAGTAGGCCCTAGTGTCTGTTGTTCCCCTGTTTGCGTCCATGTGTTCTCTTCATTTAGCTCCCACTTATAAGTGAGAACATTCAGTGTTTGGTTTTCTGTTCCTGCGTTAGTTTGCTAATGGCCTCCAGCTCCATCCGTGTTTCTGCAAAAGACATTATCTCATTTCTTTTGATGGTGGCATAGTTTTCTATAGTGTATATGTACCACATTTTTTACCCAGTCTTCTATTGATGGGCATTTAGGTTGCTTCCATGTCTATGCTGTTGCAATGAACATATACATGCATGTGTCTTTATGGCATATTCCTTTGGGTAAATACACAGTAATGGGATTGCTGGGCCAAATATTAATTCTGTTTTGGAAATGTCTACGTCTTTGTTTTTGGAGTGAAAAATAACAAATCCAATCAAACAAGAAATATAAAGCTTTGTTTGTATTTTAATTATTAAAATATTGAAAAAGAATAAATGAATTATTTATAAAAGCCGATTGTCAGTCACTGGAGGCAGGTGCCAAAATAAATTCTTCTCCCTTCAGTGTAATAAAAAGTGTTCTGAAACAAATTGGAATATAATATTGATAATGACAATGAATTGTAAATTCTTATACCTTTGTAAAAATGTAATTTTTGTGCATTTCTGAAGTTATTTGAACTTTCTTTTTTATCATCAGTGTTTCTAGGTAGTGTTCATTTCTTTAGACGGAAGGTTCTTAAAAGAGGCATGACTGCCTTATTAGTTATGTTCGCACTTCCAAAACTTCCAGTCCACTCCATCTGCGGTGAGCCACTTCAGCAAAATATATTTTGGACCATGAATTATTTGGCATAGTGTAGCAAGCAACTGGTTGTTTGATTTTTTTGTTGTTGTCTGGTATCATGTAGATAGTTATTTTTAGAACCAAATCTAAATGACTTTTCTCCGGCCTTTTTTTCTTTTCTTTTCTTTTCTTTCTTTCTTTTTTTTTTTTTTGAGACGGAGAATCTCGCTGTGTTGCCCAGGCTGGGGTGCAGTGGCACAATCTCAGCTCACTGCAACCTCCACCTCCAGGGTTCAAGAAATTCTCCTGCCTCAGCCTCCCGAGTAGCTGGGACTACAGGCATGCACCACCAAACCCAGCTAATTTTTTTGTATTTTTAGTAGAGATGGGGTTTCACCGTGATAACCAGGATGGTCTTGATCTCCTGGCCTCGTGATCCGCCCATCTCAACCTCCCAAAGTGCTGGGATTATAGGTGTGAGCCACCGCGCCCGGCCTTCTCCGGCATTTAACAAGTGTCATGCTATAGTTGATAGCATGTGTCAGACACTGGATGTGTCAGAAATATCCAGTGAGAATCAGGGAAACCTCATTAGAAAGAGTTTCTGATTGGTTCCCATACACTCCTGAGCTGTTTACTATATTACACTATGGTTTCAGTTTCTCTTCTTTCCCTAATCCTTAGGCTCTAAGAAGGTATATTCTCATTAGAATCTCTCTGTTCTCTCAAACTCTAACACAGTACTAAGTACAAAGTTAGTTCTCTCTATATTGTAGTTAAATGGAATCTGTAAATTACAAGAGCATTAGGGCTGAATTAGCCCAGTTTGGCATTTTACATATTTGAATAATCAAATGGTAGCTACAACCTCTATTCTGGTTGGTTTTATAAATTCAGTAGGGGACACACGCTGGATTTAATTTCTCCCTCATTTCTAATGGACTCGGTTTAGGTCACTGTGAAGACGTGGGTGAGGTCATGAACTTCAGTCCAGGGCTGCTATTTTATTGTTTGGACTATCGCAGCCCTCCTAAGCCAAAGTTCTTATATACTTTCAAAGTAAAAATGCAGCAAACTAGTGTGGAAGTACCCTCCAGAGCTTTCTGCCCCTCACCACCCCCAGCCCCTCCAAAGTTAGACTTAATCTTCTTGTTTCCATGTCAAATCCAAACTGGACCACCATCACTAGTTTCCTAGGAAACCCTGAAAAACTGCCTTTACATAACTCACTTTGCCCACTATTGGAATGCAGCCACTTCTGGGGAAAGGCACAGCAGCTGTTCAGCTGCCTCATAGCAACACTTCACAACAGTGTGGGAGGGAAGCAAAGACCAGCAATATACTTAAATTAAACTTCCCTGGGGAGAGCAAGGTACCAGGGCAGAAGATAATAGTTTAGAATCGAGAGCATCTAATTAGTCAACAGACCTGCTCTGGAAGCGAACGTAGTGAATTTTTAATGAAATCAAGAGACCCAATCTTTTGTTTCATCCTTCCCTTGAAACGCACTGATACATATTTAACTGCTATCCTTGAAAGAGTCCTTCTGTTTCAAACATACTTCCAAAGAAGAATTTTTTTTTATTTTTATTTTGAACCAAACAACAAAAAAGAACACCAACAGCAAAGAATAAAAGTCAGCTGGGTTATGTTTTCATATCATTCCTACTATTTCCCCAAAAGTTAATAACATTTCATGCAGCTACCCCTTGGACTAGCTAGAATTGCCAAAACTCGGATGACAATGCAAGAAGCATCGTTTCAACCTGGCTCTGTTCTCTTTTTAGCACAGAAACAAAACACGTGTTTATAGCAGCAATTCTTTGAACCCTGATTCATAGAACAGGGGTCGAAATTAAAAAGGTAAAGTCGAAGTTGCCAATAGTAAGAGGAAAATATTTGAACGGATGGAACCAAAACTGCCATGTAATGCTGTGCGGTTTGTTCTGCATAAAGGCACCCAGCCAACGAAGCAAATGGAAGCTTAAAATGCAGTTTGGTCTCCTGTAACCCAACTGTGCACCCAGGAGCCAGGCTACTACCTCCCAAAGAAGGGGTCCCTTTTTCTCAGCACAAAGGCGCCATCTGTTGGCTATCTCAACAGAGGGGCTGCTTTCTTTTGGTGGGTTGTGGTCATTCAGAGGGGAAGCCAGTTTTTTTAGTGGAAACCCCGCATAGAATGGGGGACCCTAAGAGGCATTCTTGTACAAATATTTCATTTTATAGATACGAGAACAAACACCAGGGACTCAGTGGAGAACAAAAATAAGGACCTCTGTTTCAGAAAGCAGAAAAAGATGTTATTAAAAGTACTAACAGAAACTTTTTTCTTTCTCTCTCTCCATGAATTCTCTGAAATTGTCATGGTGTCCTTATTTGCTTCATGTTATTGATTTAGTGTAATTCTAAGCAAAGAAAAATTTAAAACGTAATTATTAGTGTTCATGTCCCTATTCATCTTTATGTTGTGAAATGCCAGTTTTTAATACAAATGTAAACACATTTTGTTGGTTACGCAGAATCACTGACACTATCCACTTTCTATTTTGTAGGTCGTACGCGCCTACCCATTTCCTTCTTATCAGAAGGAAACGCTACAGAAAACCACCTCTTCTGTTTATATTTTACTTCTGGAAACATACACATCCCATCAACCCTCTCTATCTTCGGTTTACTGGTGAATAAAGAAGGACTTAAAGGTAAGGAGACCATGGCTGCTCCTATATTCCAATGTTGTCTTCATTTTCAGCCTAAGTGGTTGGCTGGCACATGGAAGGAAGTACCAGGAGTAAGAATGGCTTTCCTAGGTTCCTTGCTCCTCTCTGTTTCCCAGAAGGCTATTGTCTTATTTCTCCACTGGAAAGCAACTTCTGGTTTGAATGGAATATGTGGACTCTAGGGATGTCAGAGTCCCTGCTCACTCCCTTGGGAATGGTACATGCTTATCTGTACTCTTGAGTCTTTGTAGACTCTCAGGCATGGCGAGGCTACTAGAATTTTGTGTTATGCAGCGTTGTAGATACTATAAGACAATGGGAAAGTATGGAACTACAGGGAACATTCAAAGTGTGAGTATCTCCTCTGCTCACACATAGGCGCCATTGTCCCGTGGGTCCTCACTTACGAAACACAAGTTGAAGGATTACGTTATTAAGAATTTCAACACAGTAACTGGAGAGCATTAAACCAGGCACAGGGTCCTTCTGAGGACTGAGCACAGGTTGCCAGTCCACAAAACTGGACATGAGAAATATTAAGTTATTTGTCTAATAATCAGAGATAAATGCCTTTCAACATCAGCTCATTTCTTTTTTTTT
>NW_012098097.1:2983370-2984483 GCF_000951045.1 Mandrillus leucophaeus
AACTCCGTCTCTACTAAAAATACAAAAAATTAGCTGGGCGTGGTGGCAGGCGCCTGTAGTCCCAGCTATTTGGGAGGCTGAGGCAGGAGAATAGCGTGAACCCAGGAGGTGGAGCTTGCAGTGAGCCGAGACTGCGCCACTGCACTCCAGCCTGGGTGACAGAGTGAGACTCCGTCTCAAAAAAAAAAAAAAGTACTTATTTATTTTTAACTTTTATTTTGGGTTCAGGCATACATGTACAGGTTTGTTATACAGGTAAACTCGTGTCATGGGGGTTTGTTGTATAGATTATTTTGGATTATTTAGTCACCCGGGTACTAAACCTAGTACCCGGTGGTTATTTTCTGTCTCTCTTATCTCACCCTCCACCCTCAAGTAGGCCCTAGTGTCTGTTGTTCCCCTGTTTGCGTCCATGTGTTCTCTTCATTTAGCTCCCACTTATAAGTGAGAACATTCAGTGTTTGGTTTTCTGTTCCTGCGTTAGTTTGCTAATGGCCTCCAGCTCCATCCGTGTTTCTGCAAAAGACATTATCTCATTTCTTTTGATGGTGGCATAGTTTTCTATAGTGTATATGTACCACATTTTTTACCCAGTCTTCTATTGATGGGCATTTAGGTTGCTTCCATGTCTATGCTGTTGCAATGAACATATACATGCATGTGTCTTTATGGCATATTCCTTTGGGTAAATACACAGTAATGGGATTGCTGGGCCAAATATTAATTCTGTTTTGGAAATGTCTACGTCTTTGTTTTTGGAGTGAAAAATAACAAATCCAATCAAACAAGAAATATAAAGCTTTGTTTGTATTTTAATTATTAAAATATTGAAAAAGAATAAATGAATTATTTATAAAAGCCGATTGTCAGTCACTGGAGGCAGGTGCCAAAATAAATTCTTCTCCCTTCAGTGTAATAAAAAGTGTTCTGAAACAAATTGGAATATAATATTGATAATGACAATGAATTGTAAATTCTTATACCCTGTCTCTTATACACATCTAGATGTGTATAAGAGAGCACATGTAAACAAACGCAAAATGTATGTTATCCTCAAACTGATGATAATATACCAATTACACTGGAACAAATTCATATTTTCAAAATGAGCAG
>NW_012098097.1:2988138-2996062 GCF_000951045.1 Mandrillus leucophaeus
GGTGTTTGGTTTTCTGTTTTTGCGATAGTTTGCTGAGAATGATGGTTTCCAGCTGCATCCATGTCCCTACAAAGGACACAAATTAATCCCTTTTTATGGCTGCATAGTATTCCATGGTGTATATGTGCCACATTTTCTTAATCCAGTCTGTCAACATCAGCTCATTTCTAAGCATTAACTTCTATTTACTTTTTTTTTAAGCTAATAAACTGACCTTTCTAACAATTCTTCAGTGTTACTATTAGATCAATGCATAATGGGATGCAAATTTGGGGAAGGAAGGATGCTAACAGTGATTGAATGCTCATGGTGCTTTGCTGTGCTTACCTAAATGATCTTATTCATTACGATTCTAATGAGGCAAGGTGTGTGTAATGCATTTTTAAAACTGGATACTTAAAACCTTAAGAAACCAAGTAACTCACCCCATGTCAAGTAACTTACGTGTTGAGAAAGCATGATCAATGAGTTATAAACACATGGAACTTGAGTTCTGTTCCCAACCTCTCTTTCAAAATCTATTCAGTGGCGTGGCTTTCCCATGACTCTAGATGGAAAGTCGGGTGGGCCCTTGAGTTTCTGCCTGCTTGGAGGTGTCAAATAGTTTCTCCAATCACTTTAGGTAACAACTCAGATTCAACGTGGAAGCTGAAATGTCCAGGTGTCTGTAACATTCACATGTCTGGATTGACTTAATATTAAATCTTCTTCCCTTCCCTAGCTGGGCTGTTGAAATTGGCCACACCATTGCCAACAGTGACACAGCACTTCCTCTCTCTTACTTGAGTCTTCCTCCAGTTATTAGTTTGAATGGGAGTGGTTAGTAATTGAGAAGTGGGGTGTGGAGCATGAAATATGGGAATGGAGATGAGAAGTTTCTTATTTGGATGAGTTTTGTGCCAGCTCAGACTTCTCTTAATCTCAAAGGATTCTGTTTTAGCCTGGGTTCTCAGAATGTAGAGCCTGCCTAATTTATTGGGAACTGTAACCCCGAAAGTGAGGGACAGGGGTAGTGAAACTAGGCAGGTTCAAAATAAGGATGTTTCAAGATGATCAGTGTCAGGATGACTGGATGTTCACTCCTGTGGGATCTTCTGGAAAGCTGAGCGGCATGAGCTTTAGGATTAGTCCTTCAGCAGAGGAAGGAGAAGCTTTTGTTTGTTGGTTTCTGTGCACATTTATCCAAAGTCTCATCCCATGAGACATTAGCTTTCTTAGAGTTCCACGATGAACAAGAATGATCACAAAATAATTTTCTGCCATGTCACAGAAAAGCCCAGGCATGGGCGACAGGAATGCTGGATGGGCTTGATGTATGGTGGTGCCAAGACGCACCTGCAGAAAGTCATTTGGGGCCCATGCACGGCTCATCACTGAAGCTGTGGCCAAAATCAGAGAACAAAGAGGTTTAGCGGATCTGATATGATGCATGAACAATGTCTAACATGGGTGCTTTCCTAGGTTCACTGGAGGAGATTCAACTTGGGCCCTCCAACTCAAATTCTAGGTGTGTGCCCTGCCTCCTCTTCAGACGTTTCCCTTCCAAAAGCCTGGTCCTTGGGTGGCTCACTTCATAGCACATCTCACCTCTCAGCTATTGGAGTCCCATTTTCCTCTTCCTCATAGTCGTTTTGGGCAGGACTTCAATAGCTCCGGGCCAGTTTTCTCTGCAACAAAAGTCTGCACTGGGTCCTAGAAAAACAGTGACATATTCCTTGGCCTACCATGGAAGGGAAGTGCAGTTACTCCTGAAATAAACAAGCAACTCACCCCTGTTCCACCAGCCAAAGCAGCCTCTGTAACTTTATATTTTTCCCTTAAGGTTTCCTTGGATGAAAGTCAGACCCCAGTGCACCGTGTTGTCAAATAAGAGGGCAAAGCATTCACAGTTAAGTCTCACTTTAAAGCCTCTCTCCTTTTCCATAAAAATCACTTTGTTTAGTGATTGACTTTATGATGATAAACATACCTGAAAGAGTCTGATGGAAAGTAAGAAATACAGCTTTCCTAAACAGAAATAAGGCTTTCAGGGAATGTTCTACAGGACTATGAGTTCCCTAAAACACTGCAATTCATTTCCCCCTATAGGCTGGCTAAATTTACTGTCCTCTCAGTGTGTGAACTAGTCTTCTCAGACGCCTTGAAAAATGTTCCAATCTTTACTGTTTTTAGAAAGTACTTGGATATGACTAGAAAATACCCATCCTTTTTAAGAATTTTTAAAATTCTTAAATTGAAAACACCTCCATTAATTTTAGTAATGCAGAACACAAGATAGAACTGAGGGTTTTGTTTTTATTCTTACTGTAGTGTCTAGCAAAGTTATGTAAAATTATGCATAATATATTATATAGCAATTATCTGAAAAAAATAATTTGAAATAAGCCCAACATTTCTCTGCCTTTTCTTAAGAAAATTTGGAGACCAACTAAAAAGCACACACCTATTAAGACTTTAACTGAAATATTGCTCTGTGGATCGGGAGAAAAAGAAATTCCAAGAAACTCAAAAATTCAGAGCGTGAAAATATACTGATCTTAGTGAAGACTGTATTAGAATCAGAAACAGATGACAAGGGGAAGGGAGGAGAAAGTGGGGACCAAAAATTTATCATGAGAATAGGACTGTGTCTATAGTCATTCTGTGAATTATTAAGTTTTCACCTTTGGAAAGATGTCTTCACAAGGCTAGTGGTTTTAAGCACAAATGGGGATAATGCTAAATGATGGTTTTGCATAAAAAGACTGGTATAGCTTAGAACATGCAGTTCTGAATAATATTGGAGTAGGAAAACAAGTCAACAAGCTATTGTGTGTGTATGTAATGGACTTAATTAGAAAACATGGACTTGTAAGAAGTTTACTCCTTCCAGATCATTCTTGGGGCTATTAATAGGAGAACTGAAAGTCATTAGTGACCAGCGTTGCCTAAAATCTTACCAGGTCAATCCCAGCTGTTCTGTTATTTCATGAGAAAACTATCAACTGTTTAATCATTTTATTTGTATTAATAATTTCATTACTTTAATCATGATGAAGAATTCTCTAAATGATCCTTTTGCCAAAGACCATATTCACCTTCAAGCCTAAAATGCCTACAAATTAGATGTGCTATTTTCCCAGAAACAATATTTTCATTAATGAGTAGTTACTTTTACTAATCCCAGACAAATGACAGTTTAAAAGACATCATCAGAGGATATTTAAGATTTTGTTTTGCCTTGTTTTATTTATTCACTCCAATGCTAATGATCTGAAGGAAAACATTGTTTCATTGTTTTATTCCTTCAACAGTATTATATTATTTAAGCAACAACCACAGCAAAACCCTCAGGTTTTGGAAGAGGCCCATTAGCTAGTGGCACTAAACAGAGGTCATTAAAATTAATAACTCAATGCAGAGGATTCCTGCTTCTGAAAACGATTAGCATCTCTTTCCTATTCATACTTTTTCTTCTTTGTGTGTGTGGATAGAAACATGATCTTGCTTGTTGCCCAGACTGGAGTACAAAGACACAATCATAGCTGCAGCCTCGACCTTCTGGGCTCAAGCGATCCTCTCACCTCAACCTCCAAAGTAGCTGATATCACAGGTAAATGCCACCATGCCTGGCTATTTATTTTTCTATTTTATAGAGATGGGGTTTTACCATGTTGCCCAGGGTGGTCTGAAACTCCTGGGCTCAAGTAATCCTCCTGCCTTGGCCTACCTGAGTGTTGGGATTACAGGCATGAGCCACCCTGCTCAACCTGTCCTTTTCTTTACAGTGAATTTCAGTTTTAAAAGTTGTGCCTGATTTATTTGAACATCACATCCTGCAGTACATGTCAGGATGCATCGTGTAAGCCATAAACGTTCTAATACTGCAGGGATTCAGTGAACTTTCCATCTCCACGCAACCAACCTCCATTCTTCTGTGCCTTCCTTGAGGTTTCTCCTAAGGTGCCCTCTTCTAACAGGAGGTTAGGTAAAGCCACAGTCAGCCTGCTAACAGCTGCACAGCAATCAGGAAAGTGGGAAAATTAAACTACCAGTGACACATGTTCCATCTCACCCGGTTTTGGAGAATTGATGGAGTGTGGTAGTTCACCTTGTACCTCTTCACCTTTACAGCACAACTTGAATGGGTCTGGCCCAGTGCTGCACAGTTGGAGGCTTAAGTTCATACATTGTGCTATTACTCTGTGTGGAACAGGTAATTTCATGTTGCTTTTAAAACTATCTGTTTGCTTCCCTCCATACAGATGGGAGAATATGGCTTAATCTGCTCCTGGGAAAGCATTACATCATGGTAGGGTTCAGGGAATTTGAGACCCAATTAAAGGGTGCTTTTTCTCTTTAAGATTAAAATTTTAATATTGAACATTACTATTTTTCTAAGAAAACAACTATAACTTCTAGAATATTCAACACTATTTTAATTATAATTAATGTCCTATTTTTCTTATGCATTATTAAATCTGCAGTTTACATATTTAATAAAAGCAACATTATTAGATATCCATTAAAATCTATAAAATGCAATTTTCCATTATTGAGTAAATAAATTTCTCAGTGAATGGCTATTTCTCTTCTCCCAACCACTGATGAAGCAACATTATTCATTAGTTTAATTTTACTAGTAGATAATACATTGCTGCAAACATTAATTTTCTGATGCATCCCTGTACTTACTTTGTGTGTATGTTTGAGCTGGTTAAGAGGCCCTGACAATTGTTTTAACCATTGACAGATTGCAAGATGAGCTAAACTTCAGCTTTCAACGAAGATAGACTGAGTCTGCTTGTATTGAGATATCTGACTTATCCTTAATTACAAGACTTTTCCAACTGCTTTCTAAAACGTTGGTGCTGCATTAGTGAAATCTCTTTTTAATTGTTTCAAGTAAAGACATTTGTCATTGTCTCTGTACCAGATTGTGCTTCTTCTACAGACTCTTAAAATTCATATATGTCAATCTTATTCCTCAGAATCACAAAAGTAAAGATTCAAGCTCTTTGCTATCTGTCTAATATATAAATTATTTCACTTATCCATGTTCTGGAGACTTTGAGAGTCATCTAATCCAAAAATAAGAAGGCAAAATTCAGAATCCCTGGAAAATGGTGCCCCCAGATTTCTAAATGACTACTGACTGTGTCCAAAATCTGCTACAGTTAAAACAAGCCATTCATCTCTAAATCTTTATTTTAAAATCCCATTCCTATTGTATAAAATGCTTGGATATCAAATTTGTTAGTCATATATTTATTTGTAAGAGAATTCTTCCCAACTTCACCATGTCCAAGTAGAATTGCTTTTAAAAGTGGTATCTTTCTCAGCTTTGCTGATCTCAAGTTATTTAACGTCAGATCTCTTGACTTCAGTTTAGGCATCATCATTACCCCTGACCTCCTGTAGCTCTGAGAAAGACACAGAATATTCCCTAGCTTGGCCCATCTTGATGAGACTACTGAATGTAAAAGGGTTGGGATTGGGACAGAGAGCACAAGTCCATTTCAAAGTTTTGATTGAGGAAAAATCTTTTGGTTGGATCGTAATTTTACCTTTCAAAAACAGACAATAGTAAAAAGATAGGACTATGGAAGAGAACATACACACACACACACACACACACACACACACACACAGAGCTATGGAGGCAGAATGGCCTAGCAGAAATAATGGTAGTTTTGAAATTAAATTATATAAAGACCTGGGTTTAAATTCTAAGCTCAAAATTATATCAAGTGATTTTAGGTGAGATAGTTAACATTTCTTAGCTTCAGTTTCCCCTTGATATTAACTGTCTATGGAACTGATTCCTGGCCCATAGCAGCCATGCATCAATTTGTACCCACTAGAGTTCTAGGAAAGAAAACAAAGAGTTGGGAAAGCCATTATACCTTGAATTTTAGTCAGAGCAGAGTAAAAAGGTTAGCTACAATTTTCCTCTATATAATTTACTTAGAACAGGATTCATGTATTAGTAATTTATTCTACACTAATAGGTACTGATTATTCAGGGAAAAACATGAAATATAATACATACATACATATGTGTGTATATACTGCATATATATATATATAATGCTTATTATATAATATACATGCACATGGCAAGCATGATACTCCCCTGCCATCTTGTGGTAGCATAGCTATATTATATTTTCAAGTGTAATGAATTTTATTCTAATGCCGTGGGTTCATGGCAAATAAATAAAACAAATTAATTTAAAAAAACACACACACAGAGAGAGAAAGAGAGAGAAGAGCTTTCTATTAGCATATACATTATTCAACAAGTTTGATGATTTTGTTTTGCAAATAAATTGACGCAATTTTATTTTCCTAAGAAGAAACTCGTTAATTGATTATTTCCACCTTTTATTGAGTGCTTTCCACGTATAGGCACTGTGTCAGGTCCTGGAGGCACTTGGCTTAATAAGAATATATTGTCTGTCCTTGAGGTAGAACTGATGATGAATGCTGTTGCAATATCGGAGCCATGACTGAGAGATGTTCTAGAAACCCTTTGGCTGAACCACCTAGCTCAGGGTGGTCCATGGAGAGAGACTTACAAAAAGAGAAAACACTACAGCTGAGTATTAAAAGGGTGGTAGAAATTAGCCAGGCAGAGTAAAACGGGGGGGAGTAGAGTGGTAGAAGAAGTGGAAGGAGGGAATATGATGGTTGAGAAAAGGAGTAAAAATTTCATTTCAATTCCTAATGTACTTACCACTCATTTGCCAAGTATCCTGCTAGGTGTTGGGATATCAGAGTAGACAAGGCAGATATTATCCCTGCCTCTCTTCAGGATCTTTTTTCCCTCTTCCCCTTTTCAAAATCTATGAACTAAAAGGGAGGGGTTTCTATTCTTTGGCACACCTGTTTTATTCTTTGTTTCTTCACTAGCGTCAGGTTTTTACAGCAATTATGCTCTGTTAATGAATATTTTTGACGATGTTATAACATGAAAGTTACATTTCACAAGGGAAGTGAAACAAATGTGAGGAACGTAATGAAAAGAAGTAGACTGTCCTTAAACAAAGGGATTTGCCCTGATATTGGAGGTTGGAAAAGTCAAACGTGACTGCCATGACAAAGTGGCATTTAATACAAAGAATGAAGTAAGAATGAGAGTTAACCGGGTAGAGGGAAAAATGAATGGCTAAGAGGAAGAACTTTTGCTGCACTGGGAACAGTGTGAAGCCCAATGTGTATATACTGCGTGCATATATATATATATATCTTATTATATAATATGTATTATAGAAGAAGAGAGGAAACTCTTCTCTTCTTTTTCACAGATTTTGAAAAGGGGGGAAGAGGAAACACAAGATCCTGAAGAGAGCCAAAAAATAAAGAAAAGAGAGGCTATGTCATAAAAGACAGAGGGAGGAGGGGTTTTCATTGAATGAATCATTTTTAAATCTCTATTTCTCAGACATGGGGCTAAATCGTGGGGATTAAATGTTACCAAGAGCAAGACACCTTGCCTTTAGATTCTATTTGAAAGAAGACAAACAAGTAACTGGGTAATTTTCAAATGGTCCAATAGACATATATTGTCTTATGCGATGTTCCCACTGATGTTGAATATCTTTCCATATGCTATTGGTTAGTCAGAATTCCTCTGATATATCCTGCTCCCATCTTCTATTATTGTTTACCATTATACTAATTTATAAGAGCATGTTGTATATTCGTGATACCGGTCATTTGTCTATTAAATGTTTTGCAAATATTTTCTCCAATTTTAATTTTTCCATGCTAATATTGTTTACAGTATTTTTTCTTTTTTTTCTTTATGTATCCAAATCTGACTTAAACTTTAAAAACTTTATAATCAGGATACTTTTAGTTTATGTCTTTGGCATTTTGGTTCTTTCTTAGGAAGTCCTTACTTGTCTCTCTCTCTCTCTCTCTCTCTCTCTCTCTCTCT
>NW_012098097.1:2996132-3005707 GCF_000951045.1 Mandrillus leucophaeus
AGAGTTTCGCTCTTATTGCTCAGGCTGGAATACAATGGCATGATCTTGGCTCACTGCAACCTCCGCCTCCTGGGTTCAAGCGATTCTCCTGCCTCAGCCTCCTGAGTAGGTGGGATTACAGGCATGCACCACCACACTCCACTAATTTTGTATTTTTAATAGAGGCGGGTTTTTTCATGTTGGTCAGGCTGGTCTTGAACTCCCGACCTCAGGTGATCTGCCCTCCTCAGCTTCCCAAAGTGCTGGGATTACATGCGTGAGTCACCATGCCCAGCCAATATATTCTTATAAATATATTCATCTATAGTTTTTAAATGATATCTAGTACTTGTACATATTTATGGCATACATGTGATATTTTGATACAAGAATACAATGAGTAATGATCAAATTGAGGTCATAATTTTAGCATCTCTATTGATGTCTAATTAACATAAAGTGCACATATTTATTATGCACAATTCGATAAGTTTTAAAATAGATATCTACCTGTAAAACCATCATCACAATCAAGAAGATAAACGTCTCTATCACTGCAAAAGCTTTCTCAGGCTTCTTTGTAATCTCCTCCACCATCCTCCACACCTGTCTACAGATAAGTGTCAATCTTTTTCTGTCACTGAAAGTTAGTTTGCATTTCTGGAAACTTATATAAATAGAAGCATGCAATATGCACCCTTTTATATCTTTTACTAAGCACAGCTAAACTACTGAGATTGATCTATCTTGTTGGCTGTATCAATAGCTCATTCCTTTTCATTGTTTAGTAGTATTTCATCTTATAGCTACAGCACAAACTTTTTTTACCCAGACTTGTTTTGAGCAGTTGTGTTGTTTCCGCTTTTTGCCATTACAGGTGAAGCTGCTGTGAACATTTGTTTATGGGCCTAGGTATAAACATGCTTTCAGTTCTCTCTGTTAAATATCTAGAAGCATAATGGCTGGACCATATGAAAGGCATACGCTTAACTATTTAATAAACTGCCAAATTGTTTTCCAAAGCAATTGTAGCATTTTACATTCTGACCAACATTTTATGAGGGTTCCAGTTTCTCCATGTCCTTTCCATTATTTATTATGATCGGTCTTTTCCATTGTAGCCAGTGTAATGCATGTGTAGTGGTATCTCATTGCAGTTTTAGTTTGCACTTCTCTAATGACTAACAGCGTTGAGTGTCTTTTTCCCCCCTGAGGCTTATCTGCTATTGTGTATCTCTTTTTTGGTTAAGTATGTATTAAGATATTTTCCCCATTCTTAGTTATGTTATTTGTAGAATCTGTTTCAAGACTGACGAGCATTGTAGTCAGTGGTCATGTTTCTGAAAATCAGTCAATCACAGAAGTCAACTATTTTTCATAGTCAGACAGTCACCAAAAGCCTTACTCCATGAACACATTTCTGAAAGCTGGCCAAACAATAAACTTACCTAAGCAGGGTGTAGTGCCTCACACCTGTAGTCCCAGCTACTTGGGAGGCTGAGGCAGGAGGATCTCTTGAGCCCAGGAAGTTGAGGCTACAGTGAGCTTTGATCCCATCACTGCACTCCATCTGGGCAACAGAACAAGACCCTGTTTCTGGAAAAAACAACAAATAGCTTACCTGAGTAAGCACATTTCCACTACTGAGATCAACCAACTCCTGACTTTGAAAGTCGGCCAATCCCTGAGCTCTTCCTCTTCCAAATCCTCATACAAAATAAGCTTCCTGCTTTGCAATCAGGGGGATGGTGCCGAAAAAACAATAGTTCTCCCTTATTTAAGCAATAAATTCAGATTTTTTTCTAGGTGTCAAGTGGTGTCCTCTCCCCTGAACACTATTTCGTTGATCAAAAACTTGTTTTTATGTAGGTTTTGTGGTTTAGAAAAAGTCTGTTACTTCTTTTCTGAAAGAAAGGAATTTTTTTCGTTCATGTATATTGATGAGTTCATCCTTTCTTCACTTATTTAATTATCTCCTTTATCATAAACTAAATTACTAGGCAACTTTAATTTTATCCAAAACACTTAGTAATAATTTTCTTGGCATTTCCATCTTTTTTTTTCCTAAAAATACAAGTGCTGGTTACCAAATGGTTCTACTTTTCTGACAGCCGAGTCTCTTTTACACATCTTGTATAACTCAAAAATCAAGTTATGTGATATAATTAGAGGTAGTCTTACATCTGAATATTTCCAGTTTATCTATTTGATCATAAAACAGTTTTTTAAACTACTCTTGGACTTTCTCATGAAAAGTAGTGACAGAACAAATGCATTGAAAAAGGAGAAAGATAATGGTGTAGACAGGTGTTTTCTTTCATGTTCAATCAAAAGGTTTTTATTTTCAACTCAGAATCTGTGAAGCTTCATGAGATCAGGGCTGTTGTATATTTCTTTCTACATGCCTGGCAACTAGAGCAATGACTTCCACGTGGTATATGTTAACTATTTGTGGGATGAATGATGAAATTAATGAATGGGTGAAATAAATAATTTTGTCTTTCTGTGTATATTTATGCTAGGCATATAACAGGGTAAAATTAAGAGGCATTATTCTTATTTACAAGTAATTACAAAAGGGTGGGTTGGACAACTTAGTTTTTGTGAGTTAAATATAAAAGTAACAATGTATTCTCGCTAGGTGAGAAATCATAATTTGCCAAACAAATGGTGTAGACTCTGAATACCTGGAAAGGTATAAGTCACTGTGGGCTAAAGAGACTGAGTCTCCCTAAATACAGGCCTACATTTGGACACTGAAATGATGTTGAGATATATATATATATATATGTATTTTAACATGTCAGTGTGTCTTTTAATCTCCTTACATGTAATACTTGTTTCCTTCTTCCTCCCATTCACCTTCTTCTTTAAGTAGCAGTTTGGTCACTTAGCACTTGACTCATGCCAGCCTTTGAATGACAGCTCCATGTTAGAGATGCCCAAAAGTCAACCAGAAAGAAACAAAGACTATTTTTTCCCTAGATTTATAGTTTTAAATGAACTCAGCATAGTTTTAGTCTATATTCTCAAACGTTGTCATTTCCCCAATATTCTTAAAATATTTCAAACCTTGAAAATCACCACATAAGAATATAATGATTAACTGTCTCATAACTACTCATAGTGTATTCACTTTCTTGTTGATCATCCTATTGTTCTATTACTATCAACATAATAATTGTGGAAAGGTATGAAAATCTGGCACATTGAAAAAAAATGAACCAGAAGAGATTAAGAAGACATAATATAAAGTGCAAATGTGCTAACTTGGACTGGATCCTGGAACAGAAAAATGGAAAACTGGTGGAAAAACTAGTGAAATACAAATGAGGTCTGAACGTAGTCAATAGAATTATTTAATAGTAACGTAACCAAAGTCAAGTTCTTTTAGCTTTGACAAATGTTCCACAGTCATGTAAGCAATTAGCATAAGTGGAAGCTGGATTATACTTATACGTGAACTCTCTGTTTTATTTCTGCAACTTTTCTGTAAATGTAAAATTATTCTAAAAATAAAATGCTTATTAAAAACAATAAAAGTAATTATATTTTTCAGCAAGTATACTGAAGTGATTTCTAAATTAATTATATTATCATTACATCAAAAATGAGACTTTACTCATCATATTTTGTTTACTGCGGGTAGCACATGGAAAATGCTCAAGTCGCTGAATTATAGAACACCAATGAGTAATTAATTGTCTTTAGTTCCCAGCATGGGAAGGATGTATTCTCCACTTCAGCCACCAGGTGGAAGTATCAGCACATCAGTTAAAATCAGTTCTTCATTGGGATGTTTAAAAACTACCCTTTGAAAACGGTTTTTAATGTTATGATATGATGTTATTATATACAACAAGAGGAAGAATTCCCAGTATTTTGATGAAAATCAAGAAAGATATAAATTGGCTGTGGACAGGACTCCAGGACACTGAGATATCCAGAAAGAAAGTGAAAAAAATTTTTACCATTTATTTAAACATTTCCAGACGTGGCTATAAGTGCACATGGATGAAAGTTGAACAGATAGCAACATCTGGAGAATTAACGGACATTTATCTTAGCCCAGACAGAAGTGTAGCATGCAATGTCTGAAACTACCAAGGCATGGAAAGCTGAACTGATCAGTATGATGCTGTCAGTGCTTTCAGTATGGGTGATACTCTAAGTACAGGAGAACCATTTAGACTGAATGTTACCATTTGACGGCCCAGTCTACATTCTCCCTGCTGCCTTCGTGATGACATTTTCTACCATTCAGGGAATACAAGCACTTTCTTGTGTCACCCCATGCAGTATCTAATTAGAAAGGCAAATTATAAAAATAAAAATGACATTGCAGTGTATTTCTATCCAAAAATGAGGCTTGCTTTGTAGTTTCTAATCTGTCAGTTTCTTTCATTAATTTGAATAATCAGGCATTTGTTATATCTAATTTTATGTCAATCATATTCTCAACATTCTGTATAAACTCTTTCAATAAAGATTGATACAGGTATGAGAAGAACCAGAATTTTTTCAAAAATATTATATTAGACACTATTTAATATAAGGTGAAATCTAGTGATTCAGTCACAATTTGATGAGTTACTTTCACATACCACATTCTGTAAGATGCACATCAGGCTACTGAAATAAACAAATAATGATTTGCCTTTGTCCATTTTCTGAGTTATACCAATTTTTAGATACGTGTCCGGTGTGAAGTGCATCTTTGCCTGCTTTTCAGTTAAAAAGACTTTTGAGGCCTGGGAAATTAGACCAAAAAGGATGAATCATAAATAATCTTTTAAATAGAGAAGGCCTACCATCAATATTTTAGAAAGTATCATTCTAAAACTAAAACTTTTATTACTAAAAGATTATAATAACAGGCAACCTTACTTCTAAGAATAGGGTCTACATGTTTTTACTTATTGGTACACATATGCTCTGCAATTAAAATTTAGACAATATTGGAGTAATGTTTTCCATGTTGACAGATGACCACAGACACAGTGATGATACAAATCTTAAACAGATTCATTTGATTTCCTCATCAGTGATCAACTACAACATTCTGCTTCATGATTTCTTATGTCCATACCTATCCATTTAATCTTAATTCTGGTTATTTGGAACAAAACTTCCAATAAGTGGCATTTTTCCAGGGCTCACATCGAATAGATCAAGACCTCTAGTGCTTTGACGCTTAGGTGTGGAGAGAGCTCTTTACCAGGAATTCAGGGCACTCTGAATTAGTCCTTTCTGCTCAAAAGAACATTGCCTCTCCTTACCAATTTTCTAATAATAACGAACATACGCAATTGTTAAAAATTCTTGCCAGCCTTTGGACAATGACAAAACAGCATTTTTCATCAAAGGGCACCTGGAGTATGACTTACGGACACTTACGATCCAGAAAGATAAGGAAATCAAACTCTGGACGAATTCTGCCAGCCAGGACCCTTTAGGTGGAAGGCAGTGAGGTGGACTTCCGGGGATCTACCAGGGCAACAAAAGAGAAGGGGCACAGCCGTTCTGAACTATTCAGCAGGGAGAGGACTGAGATGCTGAACATGTGGCTAAAGACACAGTAGCACTGTGAGTCCTCAACATAACCCATATTTTTTTCCAACCTGTGTTATCTAATACATATTTTGAATATGAAGGAAGAAAGTGTAAAACGTGGTTGGTGATTTGGTGGTTCTATTTTTGTTCTGTTTTCCTTTATTCAACAGAAAATTTCGGTTATTCAATATTGTACTTAAAGGCATAAAGCGCGTGTGTGTATATATATACACACACATACATAAGTATTATATATTAACATATTGCATGTATTATATACATAGTTATATATTATACATACATATTTATTATGTTTTAATATGTAAAATATTCTGTCATTTGTATTTAGAAATATGTCATTTGTTTTAGGATAGGCAAAATAATAAGTAAAACTTTCACCTTTTACTAGTAGTTTTGATGCTATGTTCTTGAAATTTCAGGGTTTTCATAGAAAATATTTTTGTAAAGAAAAGGAAAAAATGGTAGACATTTCATTGTCTTATTTTTTTAAGGATATTGCTTAATTACTTTTTTCTCAGTTCTGTTTATTTGCTATTACAACAAAAACAAACAACAAAAACTGATGGCTTTCTAGGACAACAACAACATCCACAACAACAAAAAAACTAATCAGTTTCTGAAAAACTAAAGAGTGATTCATTATTCTAACTATTAACTACCCGATCATTCAGGTCACTGTTCTTTTCTACAATGTGTGTTTATCTCATGCTCATATGTTGGTTTTTAAGTGCAGTATACTGTACTTAATCATTGTCTAAGATTCTTTGGAAATCTGTTTTTCTATTCAATTTATACTCCTAGATAGAACATTTTTTTTTTGGAACAAAAAAAAAAATCTGAACCATCATAAAGCTAAATGAAGCTCCTTGGAAGTAAATTGTTATTGGAGGTATCTAAATCAGAAATTTCTGTTTTTCAGTGTTATGTGTCTGGGGTATTGCTGTAAAGCACTGACCATTTCTTTGCTGGGACATAGTTTATACATAATGGAGAAGGAATAGGCCAAGGAGCGATGATGATGAATGTATGCTTTCCCCTGCAAAAATCCCTTTCAAAAGGAGTAATACTAACAAAAACAAAGGCAAGTTGAAAATGTGGTGGACCTCACCCTCAGACCAGGTGAGCCTTCAGACTCTGCACCTCGCTGGCCGTGCATAAAGAAGGCTGGGCCATCCCTGAATTCACAGTCAGGGTGGTCGTCTGTGTGCAGAACTTAAAGCAAACAAGAGTAAGCCATAGCCAGATGTGGGGGCTTTCAGGTTCACTGACGGTTCCTGGGGTACTTGGAGTCAAAGCAGCTCACGCACGTTCCTGCTTTCCACCAGGAAACGTGGAGACACGGAGGCCAAGGAAATCTGATCCGCTCCAGATCCCCAAGTTGGTCTTTTTACACCCCCAAAGACACCATGCTTGCTCCTTCTCCAAGACTCATAAGGAAATACAAATGCCTTTGAAATAGCAGCCACTGTTACTGGGTCAGATTGCTCCTGTAAATATGGTAAGCCAACAGATCTACCTTAGGGCTCAAGATCCAGCAAAGCCTCTCATTAAAGAATATGTCTATGCCTTCATCCATACATGTGTTTCTAGAGATATGTTATCAGTCCTTTCTGCCAAGTAGACAGAATTTTTATCATTACATCTTTGAAATCATAGAAAATCCTTCTTTTCAGAGGCATCTAGTTTTACTTAATCCTGCTCTTCACCAAATCCTCAGTTCCAAAATTAATCTTTTGATTTTTTTTTTACTGACTTCTGTCATTTTCTTCTTTTGATTTGACTTTCTTTGTCCTGAACCTCAAATCCCACCTGAGAAACAAAAACTGAGAATCGAAAAGAGCATATTCATTGCCATAGTTTTGTAAAGTTAAATCAACTTTGCATATGAATTGGCATAGGAAGATCACATTCCCTTCCATATGAATTTAGAAAAGGCATGAATGTCAGCTCTGTTAGTTTCACAGTGTTTGGTTCAACCTTTGTGTGCTCAGTGTTCAGGAGTAAAGGGTCATCTCTCTCTTCTATGTTTTTTTCTAAGTTGGCTGAGTAATTGCATCTTTAGCTCTCCATTTCTAAAATTACATCCTGGGTTTGATAAGATTAAAAGATGAAGTTATTAATTATGGATTTAGTTCATATAACAATTGACTGATTTTTACAAATAGTTCACTTTCTAAGTGGCTTTGAACTTATCTTTGGACACCAATAATTTTATTGATGTTCTCTATGTACTGGGCAAATGAAACCAAACTTCATTTTACCCCCATTGAAAGTCTGTTTACTGAAGTCACTAAATCACCCCGTTTCTGACCTCAGCTAGGGGTTCAAACTCTTTTTCACAGCCATTAACTTTTTCAGCGTTTCACCAAGCAGATGTGTGTTGTGTGACTTAATCTTTTCCATACTAGATGATACAGCAGGCCTCCACCTGACATGGGCTTTGATACAGCATAAAAATCTCATTCATCAAATCTGATTTGTCCTCTTTGTTTACACATGATTAATTTAAAATAATTTTTTTTTTCAGAGAGAAGAGTCATGAGTTTTGCTCAGTCATTAAAATAAGAGACACAAGGATTGGTATGGGGTATCTAGCAGAATTTTTTCAAGGAAGCCTAATCAATGTCCCTCATCTCACTATTTCTTCAGACACATGCTAAGTTTACATATTTGAATCAAATTCACATATTAGAGTCACAAATTGTCAGTGGTGTCAAAATACCTATCCTCACTATTCTAAATTATTTTTCACATTAAATATGTCAAGGGCTATGTTTGCATGCATAACTGAAAAGAAGAGAAATAAAGCAATAAATTAAGAAATGGCGACATGAGCTTATTTATTTAATTATTTATTTTTGCCTATTGCAGGTAGAGAAAAATGTATTTATTTTGCTATAGTACAGGTAAAGCAAAATAAGATTTTGTGGTTCTGAGTGAAACCAGTAATAATTATTTTATCTCTTCTTTTAAGTAATGTAGAAGACTAACATTTTCATTGCTTATTGCCAGAACTTAAGTGCTAAGATTTTTTCTATATTGTCTGATTTGATTCGTACGTATAATAATGAGATTCAAGAATTATTATCCCATTTACCAGATGAAGAAGTGGAGGTATAGAAGTTTTAGAAAAGTGAATTCGTCTCTGTTTCTATTCTATTAAGTCACTATGTTTCAGAAGGCACAGAGTATCTATTTTGCATTTGGGTTGGGGGAGGTGGAGATTTGCCCTCACTTTGACTCTTTTAGGTCAAGAATGATTTCTTTCAGAACCTGGATGGTTTACTTATTCCCATAAAATGAGTTGCCACATTAGGCCTCAGAGTCCACCAAATGAATGGTTCTTCTCTTCTGCCCTCCCTCAAATTTGTGGTATGTAAAATATGTGTGAAGATGCAGATGACGTGGGATCTCATTGGCTCTGCCATTCCTTAGAGAAAACTGTAATTGTTATTGTTTCTAACTCATCATTCAAAAAATTAAGTTCCTCCAAATTTTCTCTTTTTCTAATTGGAGGTTTCAGCTGCCATGGGATTGAGATTTCCTGTGTTTTTTTTTTCCCCCTTGTCCCGCAAGTCTCTGTAAAAGATTTTATTTCTCTAGGCAACCAGCTGGTTTTTCACATAGATAAGGTCAATTAATTTGACCTTTGGTTCAATATGAAATGCATAATAAAAGCTGGTGCCCCAAGGACCGGATGTGGCCTTTCAAAAAAGTAACTTGCCAGGACAGGGAACAATAATTTATTACCTCATAAACCCCAGTTGAAATGCCTGTTGCCCAGCATAGCAATGACAAGGAGCTTGTGTGTCTTTATTTATTTACTTTTATTCTATGCAATAGAGGAGAGGAAAATAATAATAAACAAAAAAAAAAACGGACATCCTGCGGAATTATTGGTATTGAATAAGGCCTATAAAGAAGAAATAAATACATAAATAAGAGAAGAAAAAATGTCACTTCTAAGCTCAAATGACAATGTTTAAAATACTAAAACCCCCATTTTCAGGTATTGCTTTACT
>NW_012098097.1:3005757-3015191 GCF_000951045.1 Mandrillus leucophaeus
AAAAAAAAAAAAAAAAAAGAAAAAAGAAAAAACAAGTACCTGCCCCATTCAGGGATGGAAAATAGCAAAGGCAAAAAAGATCCACTCATACTACTTGAATTTTTGTTTTATAGCAAGTTTTCATCCACTACACAAAAATTCTTAGAGACAGGCTTGGGAGAGTTTATTATCAAGTATAAAATCTTATTAAATTGTATTTCATAGCCTGAATTATGAGAGATACAGGAAATCTTTGTGAAGCAATTTGAAATAGAGAATCAAAATTGCTATTTATAGTCAACATCCAAAATGATTACTAATCAGGATAAATGTATCTATGGATCTGTTTGATGGATCTATTTATATATTTAATTATAACAAATTCGTGAGACTGTGAACTCTTATATTGTAGTTTTTACTTAATTCTGTATCCTTATCATTCTGTATGCCATTAGCATCCTTCATATGTGGTATGATTAGAAGTGTTTATTCCTTCGCATAAATGCGTTATAATTGGCATTTGTGTCTAGTTTTATCTGATATTTTAAACAACCCGGAATGAAACTCCTTTACATAAGTCATTGATCACATCCTTGATTATGTCTTAGAAATGGGTGATCTCAACAAAACATACAAATATCTTAAAGCTATTGAAAACTATTATCTCAGTATAATTCACCAATTCCAGCTGCCATGTAGTTTTTAATCTATTCCTTCAGCTGTTCCTTTTAAATGGTACTTTTAGTATACATGGAATTATGGATAAAACAGACTGTAGAAAATATTTAAACCTCAAAATGTAGACAAATGCCTAAAACAAATCTTAGCTCTGTGAATGCCCTTCATCGGGGAATTTTTACAGAGAATGAGATGCAAGTTTTGGAAATCTGGTGGGAGTTTTGAATAAGGGGCAATTTCTGAGTAATGGTGTAATAGAGTCATAGTAATGGTGTAATAGGGTAATGGTGTAATACCCCACAGTGTGGGGTAGAAGAGAAGCTTTGAGAATCTAGAATGCACCAGATCCTTTTAGGTAGGAGACAAAAAATGCAGCCAAAGTGGGGAAGGGAAGGAAAGGAAAATAGTCCTGAAAACAAACAAACCTGTTACAAAATTTTTACGCATCTACTTCTATGACCTTCTGGTGAGAATGCAACTTACAATCACTTTCCTAGAGAGCTATTTGGGAATACCTATCGAAAGGCTTAAATAACAGATACTCTGTCTAAGCATATACAATTTGAAGACTTCATACCCAGAAAATCATCATTGATATCCCAAACAACTATTTTAACAGAATTGAACTTTTACAAAGAAAAAGTTAAATAAAATTTGTTTCATCTTCCTAAAATTTTTTATATGCAAATAGTGAGAAAGAGAGAGGGAGAGGCAAACAATTTATACCATGTATTTTGTCTTCAACTGGCTTCTTTGTTTACCAATATATTAATGGCGGTTATTGCTGGTTTCTAATTTTATGGTGATACTAAATTTTCTTATTTTTTCAAACTTCAAAACACAAAGACAAAAAGCCATCAACAAATGCTATTTTGCTATATCTATATATGATTCAGTACTGCGTATCAAAATGGGAAAAATTTCCCTTCCCATATTCTTTCATTTAGTGGTTCCCCATCCTTACTTGTAACCACAAACTGGATCTAGGGTTAATGCCTTTTGTGATCTATTTCAAAGACATTATTGGTTAAATAGCCTTCTTTTCAACTACCTTAAGAACCTAGCCACAATTTATATTATTGTTTTCATGGGAAAAATGTGTTCCAAGTTTCAAACAGCTAGTGTAAAAACAAATCCAAAGCAGTTTGTATGTATGTTGAAGATTGTCTATTCAGTTTCTTGTTTGTTTGTTTTCACTCCTGAAAGCTAGTTGGTGTCTTGAAGTCATGAATTGCCTGAGAGTACAATATACCCAGTGCCGGAAACTGTGGCCTGACCTTTAGTTAAGAAAGACTTCCTTCTAGATCTCTGTCTTACAGAGACCATTCTTTCCATGAGAATTTCTTCGTTATTTTTGAAGTTATCAATTGAAATCACAATTTACTGATTTGTGTGTGAAGTCTGACACAAAACAGGGAATCATATTTAAGACTACTAAGTCATCCCCTTCTCATTACTTTTTTTTTTGTTTGATTGTAGAAAAACTTCAGTAGAGCCATCTCTCTCTAATACTTATATTTATCTCCAGAGATCTAGCTTGTTCAAAAGGAGACCATTATCTGACTGCCTGAATAGATCCCATTGCAGGAAAAATTGACTGAAGTATTGTCAAATGTGTTCCAGCAATAAAATTCAGGTAATAAGGTGAATTTCCAGCTTTCTGTGTCCAGACTCCCCTATATGATTCCAAACAATAGTTGAGGCAGGTCAAGAAGAAGAGGTTAAGAGACATGACGGTAAAGAAAGACCAGGAAGAGGATGAAAGCTTTGTGAGTCTCAGGAACATAAAACTGTCAGTTGTTTGCAGCAAAATTCTCACGACCCCAAAGCTGAACTTTGTAAACAGGCTCGGCATCAAACTCTTGCCTGGAGAAAATAAAGAAGAAAAGAAAGAGAAAAAAAGAAGACCCTTGCCCTGCATACACATACACACAGACACACACACACACACACACACACACACACACAAATGCACACACATATGGCATGTGTGCACTGCTTAAATTTGTAAGGACATGTACAACTGGCCCATTGCACATTGAATTACAGAACCTCATTCTACTGACTACAGGGTAAAACCAGTCTTCTTTCATCTGATTTGTGACCTCTCTAACACAGTGCTTCTATATCAGTCTTTTAATATCCTGAGCAGTTTGTATTAGGCTGAATGATAGAATTATTTGTATTGGTCAATTATTTCTAACTCTGTTTCCTGGAGAGGCTATTTCTACTTTTTTTATTATTATAAATTTCCTAATATGTGAGGAGGAGGTATGATATATGATGAAAACCATGAATTTAGGTGTTGATTGGGTTTGAGTTTCAAATCAGCTAACTTCCTCAATTTAAAGTTATTTGATTTTTTTTGTTTTGCCCTTTAAAACTATGAAAATCATAGCATGTACCCCTTTTAATTATTGTGAGAACTGAAAGACATGCACACTAACTGATCACACTTACTTAGAAAGCTTAGATTAATGACTGACCACAGTGAGTCTACAATAAATATTGGATATAATTATTATCGTTATTAAAATAAATTGTTAATTGAATCAGAGACCTGGAATGAAATAATCCCCAGAAATATGCACCTTAACCTTAGTAATCTCTTTTTGAGTACAAAAAGAGAACTTATTTTAATCTATAACAGGAAACATCCCACATTTCCCTCATATGCCTCCACAGTTAGGAATTTTAACCTATTTCTTTGTTTATTACGGTAATGGAAGTTTTCATAAAATGGGCTAGAACTAATTTTCAAACATGATTGCTATGACATCTTTCATAGCTTTTATCACATTATAGGTAAATGCATTTTACTAATGGTCATACCTAGCAATAAAGAAATAATAGCACTCAATGCAAATGGATAGCTTAAAAATTGGACATTAGATGTGAACCAGAGTCTGACTTTTCATATAAAAGGTTTTATGGATTTTAAATGTGACTCAGTGATTTCTTTTTGAATGCTGATTGTGTCCCTCTCTGTTTTTCATAGACATGGTGGGGAAATTCCACAGTAATAAATATCTTGGAAATTTCTGTGTAATAGAATTAGTGCAGCTTATCCAGTAACCCACTTGATTATAATATATTTTCTACAATTGATATTATATAGTCCTTTGACGTTTGTTGATATTGGCTTTGATATTTATTAATGTTATCTTTAAAAATTTCATTTATGAGATTCAAACTTTCATCACTTTCTTATTTTCTCAGATGACCTGATAAATCTCTTATGTCTATCATTTTCTAATAATGCTTTCTATCCTACAAAATAACTTTCTTCCAGTCTTACTCTTTTCAATACCTGGTATATTTGTAGGTGCTGCTTAATATTTCCCCTCCTCTCTCATCTCTTGAGACTTACTTTAAATTTTTCTTTTCAATTGCTTTATATTTTTCAACCCTCTAAATGCCCTTATTAATATTTTTTGGGTTTTAGGTTCATTATATGTTAGATTTCAAAATCAGACCACAAGATTTATGTGCCTATTATTTCACATATATTGTAGTTTAGTCATCATGAAGTTATCCCTTGATACCCCAGCTCAACTTTGACTTTGGGACAAAATATTGTTCTGCCTTTCTATTTACATGGGTATATGAATATCTTACCAAGATTCTGCATCACAGACTTCTGTGTTAGATTTCCAGATACACCAACAAGCCTAATTGAAAAAATGGGCATATGCATATTTACCCTCCCTTTGTTATGCTTTTGCAATTTAGTAGATAACTATCCTTATACTTTTAGCTCATTATATCTAGTAGTTGCAAACCTGTGAGGTAAACTCACAAAAGATAGATGAGCAAGGAAAAAAAATATATTTAATTACATATGTATGTACAGTTATTCACACAGAAATGTGTCAAAAGGAAATGGTTAGAATTTGGGGCTCATATACCATCTTAACAAAGGATGATAAATTGTGGAGAAGTAACTATACAAAAGAAGGGAAGGCACCGAACCTCTAGGGAATATAAATTGTGGAAATGTAAGTATGAGGAAAACTAATGGAATATAAAGTTTATTGAGTAAGATGTGTTATATAGACTCAAGTGCTTTCTCCATTGATAAGAGGAATCTCCACTGACAGAGCTGTCCTCCTCTTTCTGATACAAAAAAGAAAGACATCTTTACAAATGGAAATTTGTGTTATGTTTACAAAAGAAAATTTATGTGCCACTTTTAGACAGAAAGCTGGAGGGCAGAGAGCTTTTTCTGTATTTGCTATTCCTAAATTGTCATCAGCTTAAAATAAGCCTTATCTCAAAGCAGAATATTTTGGGCTAATATACACCAATCTCCATCTGTGTCTGTTTTTCTTTCTTTCTTTTCTTCTTTCCTTCTTTTCCTTCCTTCTTTTCCTTCCTTCTTTTCCTTCCCTCCCTCCCTCCCTCCCTCCATCTCTCTCTCTCTCTATCTCTCTCTCTCTTTCTTTCTTTCTTTCTTTCTTCTCTCTAAACACTTTAGTTTTGAAACTTGGCTGGTACCTTCCACATATTTTTGTTTTGTTTTTGTTGTTAATCTTGTACTTACTTTGTCTCACCAGCTCCTGATTTTAAATAATCTACATCGTTTTTCACAAATATAAACACCGAAAAATGTTTATAAAACATTTTTAAACATTTAACATTTGTAAAATTTAAAAACCACCCCCAATTATGACATACAGTGATGGTCTTTATTAACATTTTGGTGTATTTTATTTTTGTTGCAGGTATGTATTTCTGTAAGTATGTGTGTATTAACAAAGCTCACTAATACTTTATAATCAAATTCTCTGCTGGTTTCATATCCTCCATTCATCCACTTGCACCTTAAACATCAGCAAACTGACTTGTTCCTGGAACACACTGGTTCACCTTTACATAATGCACCCCATCCCTAAGCCGAAGTAAGACACCCTTATATTTGCCTTTATATCAAAACACATTTTATATGCATTATAATTTTCTTTCTTGTCCATCTCTTCAGCTACACACAGAGCTTAACAATTTATTTTTCTTGTTGAAATCTGCTGAGTGACAAGTTTTTAATAAGTATTTGTTAATCAAACATATGTTTCAAGCATTTTCTATCTCTATCAAAGGAAATGCATCAATCAATACATGTTTACTAACACCTTGTGTATACTTCTATGCTAGATGTTGTATATGCTACAAAGTAAATAGTGACTGCTGAATACAGACAAATGGGAGTACAAAGCAGGTTTGGAATCAGAAGACTTTGCTATTTGTTATGTGTTGATGAATACATTTTTGTATTCTGCATGTTTCAGATGAGAAAACTAAGATGCATGTCCATTTCACAATATCATTTAGAAAATTTTCATTGTTAGTGGTTTCACAATGTGATGTCAATGTTAAATATACTAGTATTAAATATATTTTGACATTAAATATTGTATTTAAAATCAAAATAATATTAAAATGTTAGTCTTAACATTTCAAATATTTAATTTAACATAAAATATTATTGCTACTCTTATTTAATTCATCCAAGTGGCCACAATTTAATGAGTGTAGCATAAAGCATTTGCAGTTCTTACCGTCTTGCTGAAAATGCAAAATGTCAATTTCAGTCTTTGTCTTAAACTCGTAATTAAAACTTAGAATATGCAGTTCAACCCTAAATCAGTACAAGGTGTGTGCTCACACTTTCTGGAAACTTGGATAGTGCTTCTTATTGCATTGGATCTCTGACAAAACAAAGATGTTGCCTACAAAAAACAACAAAGTTAATGAAACTTTTAAAAAATTGACTATAAACAAAGCAACCACGGCTCTCCAAAATAAAAAGCACATCATTTTATTTTAAAGTCTTCAAGTTTAGATAGATTACTGAAGCCCAAGGAACTGCCATTCCATAGCTTTTCCTTCAGTCATATTACTAGGGTCTCCCATAGTCTTAAAGTGTTATTCTACGGTTGGCAAGATCTTTAGGTTGACCCTTCTGTGAACTAGGAGGTCTACAATGAAATTTATATGAATCCTATGAGTTCTAAATTCTATTTGGCTTTTACAACGTGTAACTCGGCATTCTCACAGATTTTAGTTTCCTTTTACTTTTAGCATTTATTATATAGACAATGTTTCAGTGAACAGCTATTTAGCACTATTATTACTATATTCTGCTTAAGACTGTTTTCAATAATGCAAAAGCAAAATTCAAAACCCATACAAAAAGAGATCATCAGAATGTATTCATACAAATTCTGTTATGTGAGTTAGCGTTTTTTTTTTTTTTTTGCTTGTTTATGCAACGTCAAACTCTTCCCTCATCCTGTAAAATTCAGCATTCTCTTGTAATTCAGAAATTCTCAGTGATAAAGTTCTGCCTTAATTAGTATTGAGGATTATTTTTTTAAAGAGTGAGAGAGAAAGAGAAGGAGAGCTGAGAGAATAAGCACAGGAAATTATTAGAATAACAACATGACAACTGGAGAGGCATCACACTTCAAATGGACGAATAGGGCACAATAATGGATCCCAAATGTTTTTATTTTTTTTCTTAATTTCTGTGTTTCCATAAGAAATCTAGAGAATAGTTTAAGCTGAAGCCTTATCACAAGAGCCGAAAAATAATAAACACAAAAAAACTCTTTAAGAAGTAATAAAATATAAGAAAACAATATTTTAAAAATTTAAGTATGTTAATAAAACATTTCTTCTTTTTTTTTTTTGGTTATTACTTACTTATTGTTTGTGATTATTTCACTTAGTACCCTGTGATTTCTTCCCTCTTTGCTTTGCCTGTCTTACAGATACTTTTCTGAGGACTCCCATTATTTGATAAGTAGTATCAAAATTCTTTTTGATAGGTTAGGGTCTAATTATATATGTAGATAGCCAGAATCAAAGCAGAATAAATGTTTATTTGTTTGTTTTATGTTTTGTTTTTTTGAGACAGTGTCTCACTGTGTCACCCAGGCTGGAGTGCACTGGTGCAATCTTGGCTTACTGCAACCTCTGCCTCCCAGACTCAAGCCATCCTACCACTTCAGCCTCCCGAGTACCTGGGACCACAGGCACATACCACCATGGCCAGCTAATTTTTTTTTTTTTTTTTTTTTTTTTGCCACCATGCCTGGCTAATTTTTGTTTTTTTTTTAGAGAGAGGGTTTCACCACGTTGCCTAGGTTGGTCTTGAACTCTTGTACTCAAGAGATCCACCCACCTGGGTCTCCCAAAGCTCTGGGATTACAGTCATAAGCCACCACACCTGATAAAGAAGAGTAATTTTTTAAAATGTTTACTTTCATTTGTCATTTCAAATATAAGAAAATAGTCTTACGATTATACAATATAATATTAATAACATTCAATTTCTTATTGTATTATTTACTTATACATGGTCATTTATTACAATCACAACTTTACTAATATTATTTATATTTATGATACTTATATAATAGTATATTGATAAAATAGTTAACATTTCTTGAGTGTTTACCATGTACCAATTATTATGATAAAGGAATTATCAAAAATTATTTATTTTAATATTTAATATCATTATAAGGTAATTACTATTATCCCAATTATAGAAAAAAATGAGGATCAGAGAGGATAGATAACTTGTCCAAGATCTTGTAGTAGTGAGATTATAAGTCTAGCTATCCATGTAAAAACTATGCTATGTCATATCTAAAAGCCTGTGTAGCAGACAGGATAGGCATATGATAATCATTTTGCAAATATAGATGCAAAACCTTATGTTCTCATTACTCAACTTGCTCATAAACACTCAGCAAGCTATTTGAAAAAACTAAAAGTGTGAGGGTTTTTTGTTGTTGTTAAACTTTTACTTTTGATTCAGGGGGACCTGTGAAGTTTTTTTATGTAGGTAAACTCATGTCATAGGGGTTTGTTGTATAGATTATTTCATCTCCCAGGTATTAAGCCTAGTCCACAGCAGTTATTTTTTCTGCTCTTCTCCATCCTCCTACCCTTCACACTCAAGTAGACCCCAGTGTGTGTTGTTTCCTTCTTTGTGTTCATGAGTTCCCATCATTTAGTTTCCACTTATAAGTGAGAACATGCAGTATTTGATTTTCTGTTCCTGCATTAGTTTGCTAAGGATAATAGCCACCAGTTCCATCAATGTTCCTGTAAAAGACATGATTGCGTTCTTTTTTATGGCTGCATAGTATTTCATGGTGTATATGTACCACATTTTATTTATACAATCTTTTATTTATACAATTCAAATGATTGATGGGCATTTGAATTGATTCCATGTTTTTGCTATTATGAGTAGTGCTGCAGTGAACATACACATGTATGTGTTTTTATGGTATAATGATTTATATTCCTCTGGATTTATACCCAGTAATGGGATTGGTGGGTTGAATGTTAGTTCTGCTTTTAGCAGTTTGAGGAATCACCATACTGCTTTCCACAATGGTTGAACTAATTTGCACTCCAGCTAACAGTGTATAAGCATTCTCTTTTCTCCACAACCTCACCAACATGTGTTTTTTTACTTTTTAATGATAGTTATTCTGACTGGCACGAGGTGGTATCTCACTGTGGTTTTGATTTGCATTTCTCTAATGATCCGTGATACTGAGCTTTTTTTCGTATGCTTGGTGACTGCATGTATATCTTGTTTTGTCTGTTTTTTAACTACTCGTGAGCTTTCTTACTTCATCACAATATTTTTAAATTTAGATTTGCTCATTTAAATTTCTTACCACTTTTTAGACATAGATGCATTCATTATATTTCATCTGTCTTTAGAGGAATATTAATTCACAATTTGATACTAG
>NW_012098097.1:3016535-3018443 GCF_000951045.1 Mandrillus leucophaeus
ACAACAAAAGGTTAGTCAACTTAAAAACAGATCAACACAAGATATACATTCTAAAAAAACAGAGAGAAAAAGATTGAAAGAAAATTAGCAGAACTTATTCCTTTTGTCTAACTGAAACTGGTGAATATAGTTAGTAACAATGTAACATATTAAAAAATTGCTGAGTAGATTTTTAAGGTTCTCACCACAAAAAAAAATGAATATGTTTGGTGCTGCATATGTTAATTAGCTTGGTTTAATTATTCCACTGTGTGTGTGTGTCAAAAGATCACAGTGTGCCACATAAATATATACAATTATTATTTGTTACAATTATTTAAATAAAATATACATAACTTTAAAAAGCAATTAAAAAGAAAAATAAATAAAATTAATGGAGCCTCAGTGACCTATGCAAAAATGTGAAGTGGTCAACACACAGGCAACTGTGTGTTAGGAAGGAGAAAAAGAAGGGGCAGAAAGCATTTTTTTGAAGAAATTTCCTACTCTTGTAAAAGCAAAAAAAAAAAAAAAAAAAATCACCTTTCATATCCAAGGAGCTCAATAAATGCCAATAAGAATAAAAAAAAAAAAACCTATATCTAGGCATATCAAAATCATGCTGCTGTCATAAAAAGCTAAGATGAAACATTTTATAATGTGCCAAAGGCAAAAACAAAACAAAACAGATGACAATTCGGGGAACGATTATATAAAAACAGTTGACTTCTTATCAGTAGTAATGGATGCTAGAAAACAATCAAACACCAAATGTGAAGTAACAGAAGAAAAACAGCAGCTGACCTGGACTTCTGTACTCAGTGAAAATATCCTTCACAAATGATGGAGATGCGAAGGCAATGCCAGTCACACAAAAACTGAGAGAATGGTCATCAACATTATGAGGATGCTGGAAAAAGTTCTTCAGGCTGAAGGAAAGTATTACTTGATGGAAATAGTTTCCAGGAAAATAAACTGTCCTCAAAAACATAGAATCTAGTACAGCATTGTTCATCAAACAATGACCCTTGGGGCTCAGTCCAGCTCACCGACTGCATTGTAAAGTTTTATTGGAACACAGCCACGTCTATACATTTATATATTATCTATGACTACTATGGTCCTACGATTGCAAATTGAGTTTCAACAGAGATCATATTTCACCCTTTACAGAAGGAAAAATTGCTAAGTCTTATTGTAGGAGATAAAAAAGCAGACATGATAAAACATAACAAGACTAATGTATAATTGTGTGTAGCACAAATGTGTGCATTGAGAAAATTCAGATATCTCTTTAAACAACAAAAAAAAGAGCTACTTGGAAATTTTCACTGGTTGGATGAGAGATTAGGAAAGTGAAAATTTATGAATGTTGACTAAATAGCCACTGCCTAGAGCCTTTCATTCACCAGAACAGAATAATGGAGAATGATTCTTTGATACTATCCAGTGTTAGATTCAAGAAGTGGCATTAAAAGTACAATTCTATTGATTGTATCAGATTTTCACATTTACTGCAAGGAACACTAAATTTTGAATTAGGTACCCCATTTTTATGCAAAATAAGTAAATACATAAAGGATTTATGGATGGTTTATCCTGGGCTCAACTTTTATAAGTCTTACTTCTGTAAGGTATAAATTTCTAAAAATCCTTTCACGGATTGGCGATTTGTTGCCAGATTTGTCTGGCTATTAGATTGTAACAGTGCAGGTGGGAATTTAGGGAAATAAACAGTCCTCATAAGGACCTGTTGATTAATTTGAGCTCAGCCTTTCCATCCCTAATATTCTCTTTCCTTTCTCTCTCTGCACATCTGTGACACTGGAGTTTGGCCCAGAGGAAGAACACACAGTGGAGATAAAGAGATGTGTGCCAAGAAAGCCGAATATTCAGATCAGATGGGATGCAGATGAACATCTGTGTTGA
>NW_012098097.1:3021186-3022771 GCF_000951045.1 Mandrillus leucophaeus
AATTTAGATTTGCTCATTTAAATTTCTTACCACTTTTTAGACATAGATGCATTCATTATATTTCATCTGTCTTTAGAGGAATATTAATTCACAATTTGATACTAGATTCCTCCTTTAATTTTTTGTTCATGATTTGTCTGTCCAGAGTAAAAAAGTATAAAAAGTGGCAAAATGTAGAAACCAATGGTTTTCAGGCATTGGATAACAGGAAATTCAAGTCTACAATTTTTTTTTTTTTTTTTGAGGCAGGGTCTTGCTCTGTTGCCCAGGCTGGAGTGCAGTGGCGCAACCTTGGCTCGCTTCACCTCGGCCTACCGGGTTCAAGCAATTCTCCTACCTCAGCCTCCCAAGTAGCTTGGACTACAGGTGTGTGCCACCACGCCCAGCTCATTTTTGTATTTTTAGTAGAGACAGGGTTTCGCCATGTTGGCCAGGCTGGTCTCGATCTCCTGACCTCAGGTGATCCGCCCACCTCGGCCTCCCAAAGTGCAGGGATTACAGCCGTGTGCCACCACACCCAGCCTCCAATTCTTAAGAGAACGTAAACATATTCCCTGGCTTTCTGCCTGGGGATATGTTCATACCTCAAGGCAGATCAAATGAGAGCTCAAGTAGTGAAGCAATACCTCTGAGCTGCTAAGGCAAATATGAGTTCCAGGCCACTAAAACAGCTGAAATTTGCTGAGCAGGATCCCAGAAAATAGGGGCTACATAGAGTAAAGGACCCAGAAGTCTGCATGAGAAGTTACCATGGGGTCTTGACTGAGAGAAGTTGTACAGGCATAGGATAAACAACTGTGAGACAGCAGACGTTTTTTCTTACAGAGATGATGGCAGAATCGCGATAACAAAGGCCTTTTAAGTGTGGATGATAGAATTTTGGTCCAGGAAGAGCAGAGAAACCTCTCTAATAAACTAATATATTCAAGTGAGATCCAAGAAAGTTAACAACATATTAATAAAGATTACATTCTAAAATAAAGGCCACATCCTAAGTATCAACTCAAAATTGAAATCATTATGTCATAAAAAATAATAAAATCAAGCTTCACAATGACAGGAGGATCTGCCCATAATTGAACATGTTGTCAAGAAAGAAAGTTGGCACAATCCAGATGTCTTATAACACATCACTATAATGTCCAGAATAAGATACAAATTACTAGGCATGCGGAAAAAAAAAAAAAAAAACAGTGAAAATGTGACTTTTTAAAAAAAACAGTCGATACAAATAGATCATGCAATATTCCAGATGCTGTAATTAACTGGTAGAGCCATTTAAAGTTCAAGGGCCTAAAGGAAAAAAAAAAAAAGTAACAGTGCATGAACAGATGAGAAATCTCAATAGAGAAATTAAAACTAAAAAACCAAACTGAAATTACAGAACTGAAGAGTCCAATATCTAAAACTAAAAAAAAAAAAAAAAAATCACTTACTGGGTTTAAGCGCAGTTTAGACGTTGATTACAACAAAAGGTTAGTCAACTTAAATGACTGCATGTATATCTTGTTTTGTCTGTTTTTTAACTACTCGTGAGCTTTCTTACTTCATCACAATATTTTTTAATTTAGATTTGCTCATTTAA
>NW_012098097.1:3027441-3043160 GCF_000951045.1 Mandrillus leucophaeus
CAGTGGAGATAAAGAGATGTGTGCCAAGAAAGCCGAATATTCAGATCAGATGGGATGCAGATGAACATCTGTGTTGAGAAAAAAAAAAAAAAAAACAGGAAAAAAAAGCCACGGACGGATACTCTCCCAACATTGAAATAACTGTACAGAATTCTACCCCTACAAAATCTCTTTTTTTATATTGAGTTTTTCACTTAAAGGAATAGTGTTTCTGTACTGCACTTAAAGGTTATTTGCCTGCTCCTCTGCAGGGGTGTGTGTATGTGTGTGTGTGTGTGTGTGTGTGTGTGTGTGTGTGTTTCTTTTTTCAGTTTACCAATTCAAAGGCACAGGCCAACCTCCTATTATTTGTGTCCATATTTAAAGTGGGCTTGACAGTCAGATTTTTGCACTGACAGGCACACAATAAAAATCATGTACTGTTACTAGTTTTCTAGGCAGAATTATTTCATAACAATTATCTTCAAATCTCCAATGTTCTGTGTGCTCAAAACCAATTGTCTTTATTTTAATAATTAAGCCAAAGTGACAGTGGCTGACAGCTGCAATTGGTTTCATTTGTGAGGCAGGCACTGCTTTCAGTATCACCATGGAATCCTTCTGGCTCAGTGTCAGAATATTTAAGCCATTGAATGTAACCAAATTTGCAGTCAGACAAGGTGCACATTTTCAGGCAAACCCACATTTTGTGTGTGTGTAACATCATGCATTTTCTCACCAGCTCTCAATAGCTTTAGCAAGATTTTTAAAGTACGAATCTACAAAATATTTAACAGATGAAAAGGGCATTTTTAAATGAAACTGCTTCGTTCCCTGTTTGTGCTATTAATCCCAGAGTTGGTCAAAATTTTCTGTAAAGGGCCAGATAGTAAATATTTTTGGCTTTGCAGGCCATATGGTCTCTGTTGCCATGACTGAGTTCTGTCCACGGAGTTTGGAAGCAGCCGTAGACAATATGTAAATGAATAGGTGTAGCTTCGGTCCAAAAAAGCCGTATTTACAAAAACTGGCTGCAGGGAAGATTTGGTTCATGGTCTGCTTTAAAAACCATTCAACATATTTTATTTTTAAAATAATGCACACCATTTTAAGTTGTTATTCTTTTCCTGATTATTAAAACTGCAAAGCACTTCTAGAGATGGAGAAGGAGTGATGATAGTTTAAAAACAAAAGATTTGAGATTATTTAGTATTTGAACAATACAAAATGTATTTTCTATAAACATAACCTGTGATATTTACATGACATATAACAAATTACTTCCCTGTAGATTTTCTCATTCATTTCAGTAACAACCTGGTTAGTTAGGGTGACAGGTATGGTTCCTCAGCCCCATGAAGCTTAAACAGGTTAAGTGGCTTTCCCAATGTTATAATGGCTAAGTGCAAAATCAGAATTTTACCTTTGCCATTTGGATTCTAAAGCTTTTATTTGGGGCAGCAGACCATTTAGGGACCTGATACTTGGTGGTAATTTTGATTCTACAGAAACGGTCTGAATTCAGTCCTTGATGTGCAATTACTGTTAGAAGTGGCAAAGAAAATAAATACCTCTCATATTATTAAATTAATGGAGAGAGAAAGACTGGATAATTTAAGAAAAAAAAAAAAAGCCTAAAATACTCAGTATTTCTCAGTCCAAATTATGAAGGTAATTTTCTCAGTGATCCACGTGCTTCCCCCATGGGAATAACACCTTAGTAGCCTTTTATGCAGAACTCCTGAAATTCAAAGAGAGACTCTATGATTCACTCCTGGCCAACTGGCATTAATTAAATCCATTATGTATGTTTTTGGCTTCTGTGCAATTTTTTTTTTTTTTTTTTTTTTTGGTCCTCAGACAGAGTCTCGCTCTCTCGCCCAGTCTGGAGTGCAGTGGCACAATCTTGGCTCACTGCAACCTCTGCCTCCTGGGTTCAAGTGATTCTCTCGTCTCAGTCTCCCGAGTAGCTGGGACTACAGGCGCTTGCCACCACGCCTGGCTAAATTTTTGTATTTTTAGTAGAGACGGGGTTTCACTGTGTTAGCAAGGATGGTCTCGATCTCCTGACCTCATGATCCGCCCACCTTGGGCCCCCAAAGTGCTGGGATTATAGACGTGAGCCACCGTGCCCAGCCCTGTGCAATTTTATTGTGTAAAATTTTTATTATGTTAAAAAGCTAAAAGGAGAGACAAACTATAGCATTAAGAATTTGGGTATAGACAGGGAGTTATGAGCACGGGAAACCATGCTCCTGGAGTGTGTCCATAGCTCTCCTGTCCACCTAAGAACTAACCAACTTACAATATTACCATCTAACTTTCATCTATGTTGATGGGTTTTTTTCCAACAAGAGCAAAATGTTTTGGAAAAACTGCCTCGAGTATCTTCTCCACGTTGGTCTTTGATCACAGGGTTTATAATTTCCATTCTTTAACAATACTTTTTCTGAAATGGCTCTTTTAGAAAAAGACAAGTTAAACTATTTTACAGTTGTATGTATATAAAATCTGAGAATATTGGTCATTTATGATGGCTCTGGTGATGCTAAAACTACGTACATATTAAGATTGCAGCCTGGGCGACAGAGCAAAACTCCGTCTAAAACAAACAAACAAATAAACAAAAAGATTAAAGCAGCTCTTTAACATAAAGCTGGGTGGATATGACTTGTATGAAAAAGTATAGACAGTGGGCACAGCTGTTCACACACTACAAAGATAGTATTGCTGATATGTAAAATGAAATGGCAATATGACAAATACAAGCAGGCTGGCCGTGGTGGCTCATGCCTGTAATCCCAGCACTTTGGGAGGCTGAGGCAGGTGGATCATCTGAGTTCAGGAGTTCAAGACCAGCCTGGCCTGCCTGGCCAACATGGTGAAACTGCATCTCTACTAAATATACAAAAAATTAGCTGGGCATGGTGGCGGGTGCCTGTGATCCCAGCTACTCGGGAGGTTGAGGCAGGAGAATCGCTTGAACCCGGGAGGCGGAGGTTGCAGTGAGTCAAGATTGCACTACTGCACTACAGCCCGGGCAACAAGAGCAAAACTCCATCTCCAAAAAAACTCAAAAACAAACAAAGAAAGACAAATACAGGGATCTATTTTCCTCTACAAACAGACATCAAGGGTGAGAGGTGGGACTGAGAGATGGGTAGCAATTTTAGAGTGACCACATTTCCTCACACATCCAGGTAGAGGTAAAGTCACTATCTTAGTGGCTGTAAAAAAAAAAAAAAATTCAAGGAAATAGTTTTCACTTTATAACCTACTTAAGTACAGTTGGTAGCACCTTAACTGGAGTCACTGACAATCTCGTCTATTGAGATGTATAAAAGTGGCCATGGTGACATGGTTTCTGAGTCTTTACAAGGACATGCATTATTTTTGCATCATTTTATTACTATCAAAAGGTAATGGAAATAGTACGTGGAAAACAGTCATATTTGAGTTTTATCTTCTTTCATGTATGACTGAACTCTTATCAGCAAGAGGCCAAAAGAAAATTGCAAGTGTCATCACTGTAGAACAAATCCAACAAAAAGAAAATTGCAAGTGTCATCACTGTAGAACAAATCCAACAAAAAGACTTCTGACGCTTCTGTAAATTATTTGCAAAGACTGGAGCCTATAGCTAGGCTCATCAGTATTAGGTAAGTCAGTGCTGGCAAGGACCATGAAATCATCCTGAGTAAATACCAACACAAGTTCCAATAGCTGTGGGTATGGTGTGGGGGCGAGCTACTGGGGCCAGTACAGGGGGACACAGTGAGCACTGAGAAAGTTCTTTAACAAAAGGCTGTCAGATATGATTTACTGAGTTGGCCTCCGCTGGGCAAGCCTCACTGAGCACTCTGAATTCGAGCTTTCCACACTGGCAGACTTTTCCATAATCCAACAAAGACATAGAGTTATAGGCAGTTCATAAAAGTGATGTCTTTTGTTTAGTCCTAACAGGGTCTCTCAACGGGGGAGACAGAATCAATGAAGTGCTAAATATAATATGAAATCAATTTCCCTTCTCACATCACCCTGAGGATAAGAAAAGATTCTTGTTTTCCTGGGGCTGCTAGAAACCCCAATGTCTTCCGGGTGGTTGGAAGAGAAGACCAAGAGAATTTAAGAATATTTTTAGCTTAATTAGTTTAGGCACTTCATTTTGAGACAGATTTAGTGCATGTTTCATCTGTTTAAAGAATCACAGGAGTCTAAGTAAGATCATTTCTCCAGATAGAGGGTGAAGTAGTTTGAGAAGAGGGTTATGCTTAATGAGAGCCACTTTCAGAAAAAAATGGTATTAGTGGCTGAAGAAAGAGAATGCTAAACTATGAGCCAGGACCAACCCTATTAACTTAGAAAAATTTCTGAACATGATGATGTAACTATTTGGGTAACTGTGTCATAGTAAAGATTCATGGCAGACAGTTTAAGCTGAACTTGTTTATAAGCCATGCTATGTCTAGGGATATGAGCGTATTTCATGTGGAACTACTGTGTAACTATGAGGATGTTGGTAAACATAGATAACATATAAAGCATTTTATTATTTTCCTTGATAGACTATCTCATAGAAATGAGGATCAGTTACTTACAGGAGACTGCTGAGGTATGAAAGCTACATCTTATTTTGGTATGATAGAGAATGTTATTTAAATTATACACTTAGGCACTCTGGATTCCTCTATAATGTGTTTTCCAGCCCTGTGACTCTGAAAAAATATATATAAAAATACAAATATATACATATATATAAATATAAAAATATATATAAAAAATATATATAAATATATATATCCCTATATTTCTTTTAAAATGTTTTCTTGCTGTAACTAGTCTGTACCAGTCCATCTGAAGTTATTTGTGACATTAGGTATTTTTCCAATTGTCTTCAAGTAATAGCTTATTCAATAGTATAGAATAATGTCATTTTTACTTTTATTTTATTAGACAGAGCCTGACACTGTTGCTCAGGCTGGAGTGCAGTGGAGCAATCTCAGCTCACTGCAACCTCCACCTCCCAGGCTCAAGTGATCCTTCTACCCCAGCCTCCCGAGTAGCCAGGACCCACAGGCGTGCTCCACTACACCCGCCTAATTTTTTCTATTTTTTGTAGAAACAGGGTTTCACCGTGTTGTACAGGCTCTTTTCTATTTCCTGAGCTCAAGCAGTCCACCCACCTGGGCCTCCCAAAGTGCTGGGATTATAGGCGTGAGCCACCATGCCTGGCCTCATCCTTTTTTTTTGAAACTTACACTACAGATAGGTAATTCTTAAAATTGAGAAAGAATACCTGAGTATCAGAGTATTAATTTAATACCTCTATAAAAAAGATGTCAAGATGAAATTAGATATGAAAAAGATTTATTGGAGAAACACTTTTGATGGAGAAAATGAAGAGAGACTAGAAGTTGGCAGATACAGGTCTGACATCTGTGAAAGGGGAGAAGGAAGGAAGAAGGGTATGGTGGGAAAGCTTGTGCAGCTCTGAGAAAATCTCAGCCAGGCTAATGAGGATCCCCAGAGAAAAAATGGCCTGTAAGTGGAGTCCTGCATTTAAAAGGAATGGCTCAGCTCTGGCACCCTCACTGTGTACACTGGTAGCCACATTGTGCTTAGGGACAGAGGGAGTATGGCTTACGTTCCCAAGATGAGGCAGCTGGAGGCCATCGGCCTCCTATAATGTTGTCAGCAGACCCTCTCTTGAGGGATAGTCTGAGCCTCATATTCTCATGGTGACCACAACTTGGAAATCTCATATGTGGAGTATCATGGAATATCAATATCCTAAAAATAAAAAACATAAAATGAAACTACACGTGTAATCATATCACAAGTCTGATTTCAACAATTGTGACTCAAACATACATGACAGGTACAGACTATTCAAGGTTAACTCATGAAAAACTCTAAAACTAAAATAATTTTACTTGTGAATTATTTTTCTTAGCTTTGGAAAGACTGTTAATTTCAGCATTAGCAGCAACAATCTTTGGATCATCTTCAAGCATATTCGAGCTCAGTGGGGTTGCACTTCCAGAAACAGTAGTATAGGTTACAAGTGTCATTTCTAACAATAAAAGGGTCATTCTTGTATTTTAATCATGAAATATATTATCTGCCCACTAGTAGTGCTCAAGAGGAACAACGCAGGATAAAAATATAATATGTCTTCACCACCTCTTTCTTCCTCCTTTACCTGCCAATATTCTTGTAGCTGTCTAAATTCCCCAAAGTTGCTTTGAATTTTGTGCTGCTCCCAACTGTGAAGGAATCAGCAAAGCAAAACATATTGGAGTGAATAAGACTTTCTTCAAACATTTCCCTCCTTTGGACTTTACAGTCCCATCTTACGGTTCCATTCATTGACAGTTTTTTTCTCTGCGGAGGCCCAGATGAATGCCTTGCAGACATAATGTGTATTAAGCAAATTCTGAAAGAAAAGAGAACTTTCCAGCTTATCTCCTATATTGAGAGATTTTTAAAAAAATAAGGGCACACAACAAAGGCAGGGTAACATGCACTCCAGGTGCCCTTCTCAGCCTGGGAGAGATCATGTGCTTCATGAAGCAACAGACTCATATCTCAGATTTATTTAGGATATTGTCTGAGCCCAAATGATATTCCCTCCCCAGGTATACTTGCCATGCTCACTTTTCATGAAAGAGAATTTGTTCAGGTCCATTTGTCCAATGCAATGCTGAGTTTTAGGCTGTGTCATTGCAGAGGTGGTTGTGCTACCACATGCCTGACCTATTTATCCTTTCTGTGGCTTGAGCATCATTCCCTGGACAAATGAATGGCAGCTATGCTAGCAGGGTTTATTTTCTCATAGCACTCATGGCATGAGTCAGAGCTGCTTTGTACATAAAGAACCTCTTGGGGCTGCTTTCCGCAGAAGAGGCCAATTAGAATTTTATGGACTCTCCAGTACAAGTGTTAATGTTTGATAAAACCTAACTATGTTGCTCCTTGCACTTAACTGCATTTAACCATTGTTTCAGTGCCTATTACTAAAAGAGCTATGCTTGCATTACAGTCACAGTGCTCATATTTGCTTCAAATCATACTGCATGTTCTTCTTTAGCAAAAGTCCAAGCTTGCTCATCAACCACTGGCTCCAGGCCCTGGACTAATCATTGCACTTTTTGTTACTTAGGTGAACTTTATCTTCTGATCTTGTCATGGACTTTAACTTCTGTTTCTAGTTCATGATCATGATTTTTTTTTTTTTTTTTAATGACAACTTGGCTCTAAATTCAGGTTGCTGCATGATTACTTAGGACACCAAATTCTTTGCAGCTCATATGTAGCTCAGCACCATGAACAAGTAAGGGTGTAAGGCTGTGTCTGCCAATAACAGGAGCCCAATAAAGTTAATTGTTTCTCCGTTAGGCACTTTGCTAGTGCCCTGAACACATGGAACCGATTATCTGGCACTGCAATGTTGTTAAATAAAATGTGCAAAAAAGAAAATACAATTATTGCTAAAGTAAAAACATACCACAAGGGGTTATTAAAAAACCAAGATGTTTTACATTTTAAGGATGTTTCGCTGCTACATGTGTGTGTTTGGTGAAAAACGATTAGCTCCAAGACACTGCCGTGCCAGTGTTAAATTTTTCCTTCTGCTTCATTGTCTTGCAGTCGCCTGAAATAAATGGAAGCAGACTTTTTCATTCTGAAGGAAAAGAATTTTTTTTTTTTTTAAATAAAGGCATGTTTAGGCAATGCTGGAATGTAGCCTACTCACGTAAAACATGCATCTTATACTCTAACTGGGATGTTTCTTCAATTTAAGAACATATTTAGTTCTATCAGCCCTATGGACAGGTCTGAATTGCTTATGAGCTCTGTTTATCCATGAGTGAATATCATCACCTAAACTCACTGCATTCTGGCGTAGAACATAAGTTACTTTGGTAGGATAGAATTCTTAAAATCCAGCTATAATTCTCTTTTATGCTTCAGAAAGCCATGGGGGCTTAATAAATACAATGTGTTTATAAGATAAAGAGTCATCATCAGCTTCCACTTAGCTTCAAAGGTTTTCCATTTCTCACCAGTGCTTTAAAATTGCATCCCGTTGCCTACCTGTAAGGCACACATTGGCCATTTTTTATTTTAAATTATTTTTCCCATATTTCAAATAACTGTGATCATAATATATTTAGCTGATAACCACTAGAGGTTATTCAAGAATGCTTTGTTAGACATTTTTGGGTCTGCACATGCCCTATAAGGAATCAAATAGTATTTATTTCAGTAAAACACATTATGAGCCATTTGACCTTAGAGATTAATTCATATACAAGGCTAAAAAACCCTGAGGGTGAGAAAAATAAAAAGACATTTTATATTTTGTTATCTAGGTCTTCAAATTTTTAAGAAAACTTTTTTTTTTTCTTTTCCCTAAAGTACCAAAGCACAATAATAACATACCAAGAAAGTAGATCTGGAAAAAACAAAAAACAAACAAACAAAAAAATAGATTTAGAATCTGGCTGTTAATTAAGACATGTCTTCCTTGCTTATCAAAGATTCACCCATTAGCACTTCGCAACATCACATTACTTGATTTTACCCAGTTTTACCTCTCTTGGTATGAATAATCAGAATGATCTGTTAGAGACGTGACTGGAATTTTCAAACTAGAACGTTTGTCATTCAAAATTGTCATTGCATGTTCATTACAAGTGGATGCTAGTCAAACACAACAACATCTGATACATTCTTAAAATAATAATTTCAACTGATTATTAGGTCTTTATTCTGCTTATTGTGTAGCCTTTATTTTTAACGTGTTAAAAGAATGATCAGGCTGGCAGAACCTGATAAATGAACAGAAACAGGGAATTTTTTTCCAATGGACAGAATCAGGGGGTTAAATCCTCGTAGATTAAAGACAATCTTCTTTGGGGCAGAACTACAAAGCACTCTGGCTACAAAGAACTAGAGAAGCAGAAATGCTTCCTTTTTCCATATTTTAGTGGAGCTTGGCAAGCTCTGCTCTTTTTTTTTCACTCTTAAAGTCACTGAGATGTGATCACATTCCCATCACAATTTTAAGGACTTTCAAGACCTGAGGCTTAATTAATTAGTTAATATTTGTCCCATGCCATTCTTTTTATTTAGTCCTCAGGGAATATTTGATGAGAGAAAAGTCAGCATTGACTGAGTCAGAAGGAAGCAACAGCACATTGAGAAACTGGGTTGACTAAGAGTGAATAGTTACACTGGAAACACTGTCATTTCCTTCTCAACTTCAATGTCAGACAGAGAAATAAAATGTATAGCCTCGCTATGACTTTAGGTTGTTCAAAAGACTATGCTTACAGTCGTCCAGGAGTGGTGGTTCACGTCTGTAAACCCAGCACTTTAGGAGGCCGAGGTGGGTGGATCACCTGAGGTCAAGAGTTTGAGACCAGCATGGCCAACATGATGAAACCCCATCTCTACTAAAAACACAAAAACTAGCCAGGCATGGTGGCGGGTTCCTGAAATCCCAGTTACTTGGGAGGCTGAGGCAGGAGAATTGCCTGAATCCAGGAGGCAGAGGTTGTGAGCTGAGATCGTGCCACTGCACTCCAGCCTGGGTGACAGAGCGAGATTCTGTCTAAGGAAAAAAATTTAAAAATGGAGTGTGCTTACATGTGCCTAATTGATTTAAGTGATATCAAATATAAAGCTGTAGCATTTCCAAGAGGAAGTAATTTAGGATAATGTGCTTTAACTTCCCTTTACTTAAAAAGGCAGCTAGCTGACAACAATTTAAAAGGACTTTGTTACCATCATGGGTATGAAATGATGGTTCACCATGGATAACTCTGATTTCTTTGAGATTTTGATGTGTGGAGAAAAAGATGATTTAGTTTTTATTAATAACCATTTGTACAAAATGGAAACAGTCATTGTGTAGCATGTAGCCAGAGGCTATCTGAAAGGGAATCTGGGAGATAATTATAGAATGCCTTAAATGACATAACTAGGTTTTGGCAACTTCTTAGAAAAATTTGCACAGAGATTGCATGTTTAGTAGGTTAACTAAATCATTCAAATGACTCCTTTTATACTCGTTACAAGTAATGTAATACAACTACCCTGTACTTTATCGATTTGGCATAATCAACAGGTTTAAAAGAAGCCACATTTTTAAGTTGAATATATAAACATATTATATGAATATTGCAATGTTGAAGAACAAAATCTTTTCTCTTAAAAAGTTAATCTTTTAAATTTGTTCCATATTAAACCTGTTTTTGATCAGGTAAAAATTGGATACATTTTAGTTTAAGACTTATTCTATGTTACCTCCATGATGTTTAAATTCTTCATAGGAAAACATAATTTACACAAAATCTTAACTGGAAGTCCTACTATATGAAACAAGCAAAGAAGTATCTTATTAATATATTTATTTTTTAAATTTAATGTTTATAAATTCAGATTATTACTGAGCTCTCCCATGGAGACTATGAAGCTACTCTGATAAACAGGGATATCTGAAATCATGGCTTATAGATGATAGTGGCAATTTTACTGACATACCAATCTACTATTTATTCCTGTATTTTTATTTCATTGTACAATATCCAGAAAACCTTGACTATTAAACGAAATAATATACAGTAACAAATTTTACGTTCCTATTCTGCAATTCCAGGAAAATGATCACATAACAGAGATATCTTATTGTGATATTTCCACCATGCTACATACATTCAATGTAGCATAGTACAAACAAACATAGCGTCTCCAAAGAGCAAACATTTTGTATATGCTATATATGTTTGTAAAGGTTTTAGAGGCTTACCTAAGCAAAATCCAGAGATAGGTAGATGAATTCATGCTCAGTTTTATATTCATTTTTTAGCCATGAAGACAGAACCAGAGGTTGGGAAGGGTACATGGCTCTTAACCCTTCAAGGATACTTTTTGACATTGTCATACTACTTCTACTCACATCCCATTAATTAGAAATAAGTAGTATGTGTGACTAACAATCATATGAAAAAAAGCTAAACATCACTAATTATTAGAGTAATTCAAGTCAAAACCACAATGAGATACCATCTCATACCAGTCAGAATGACTATCATTAAAGAGTCAAAAAAATAACAGATGTTGGTGAGATTGTGGAGAAAAAGGAACACTTATACACTGTTGGTGGGGATTTAAATTAGTTCAAACGTTGTGGAAGACAGTGTGATGATTCCTCAAAAACCTGAAGACAGAAATACCTTTGACCTAGCAATTCCCTTACTGGATATATACCCAAAGGAATATACATTGTTGTATGATTAAGACATATGCACACATATGTTCACTGCAGCACTATTTACAATTGCAAAAACATGGAATCAACCTAAATGCCTATCAGTGGTAGAGTGGATAAAGAAAATTTGGTATATATACAACATGGAATACTATATAGCCATAGAAAAGAATGAGATCAATGTCCTTTGCAGGGACTTGGATGGAGCTGGAGGTCATTATCCTTAACAAACTAAGGCAGGAACAGAAGACCAAATACAACATGTTCTCACTTATGAGTGTGAGCCAAATGATGAGAACACGTGGACACATAGAGGGAAAGAACACACACTGAGGCCTATGAAAGGGTAGAGGATGGGAGGAGGGAGAGGATCAAAAAAATAATAGATACTAGGGTTAATACCTGGATCATGAAATAATTTGTCCAACAAACACACATGACACATGTCTACGTATGTAACAAAACTATTTTGTTGTAAATAAGGTATCTATTACATATGTACAAAGTTAACTTTTTAACTTTTTTAACTTAAAAGTTAAAAAGAAAGAAAGAAGCAATATGACCATATATAATTGCAGGGAATTTGGGAACTGTGATCTTTATCTAGAGTTTCTGTATTCTCTACAACGAAGAAAGAAGAAGGAAAGGAACCAGATCCCAAACACTAAGAACAAGTAAATTCCACCTGTTGCTCTAAATCATGGCATATTTACTTTACATTTGGAGCTTGTAATTCTTGTAAAACGCTCCAGCTCTGTCCTCTGGATCTTGAAACAAGAATCATTATGGCTTTTCTGTAGAAGTTTTAGCCATCACCCCCATAGCCATGATCAAGAATGATACACGGCCTCAGGCTGGAAGCAGTGAATCTAAAAATCACTTTCAGTATAATTTCCTTCCTTCTAGGGTCAACCTCAACTTAATTCTTCCTTGTTTCCGTTGCTTTCCAATGCCTTCGGGGAATTGTTTCTTGTATTTTGTCTAGAGTTTATAGTTGTTATCTGTAGGACAGTTAGTCCAATGGGAGTTTACCAGCCATAACTAGAAGAGGAAGCTCATGGAAGCTTTTTCCCTGATATTTTCATGGATGGTTTCTCCCTGTCACTCAGATCCAACATAAATGTCACCTTTTTACTAAGACTTTTCCTGACCTTGATTTAAAGTAGCCCTCAGTCTCTTGTTTTAGCACGACAAATACTACAAGCACTTGTAGCACAGGTAGCACTACAAGCAGCCTGTTTTAAGACTGCTTGTAGTGCTACCAATTATCTAAATTTTCTTTCCTTCTTTATTTAACTTATGCGTGGCTGTCTCCTTCTGTTCCATCAGACCGTTTTTCAAAAACACTTCTGCTACGTTCCTAAACACACACATAAACACACATAAATGCAAACACATGCACACTCATCTGGAATTCCCATACTTTCCAATCTGCCCACGGTAGTCTCAGATTATGCCCATTATCATGCCATAATCATTCATAACATCTATTACTCTCATAATTTAATAAATTGGACTAATAAATTATATGATAATCTTCAATACAAAAACACCTATGATGCTCATTGATTTCTCTTTATAACCATGATTACCACCTAATATACTAAAATATATGTGTGTCTATCTAGAAATACATAAAACATATTACACGTAACATACGTCTATATGTTAGACTGTATGTCTGTCTCCTCATTCCAGAACATAAATTTATGAGGGCAGGGACTTTCTTTTGCTCCCTGTTACAATACTGCTGGCTAGGACAGCTCTTGGCACATCAAAGATATTCGATAAAGATTTGCTGAAGAAGTAAATGAATTAATCAATTAGTTTTCTTTCCATACTGTAACAGAATACAAAATTCATGATGCTGAGAATTTGTACTTCTGTTTCTCCTTTTATCCCCTGCCTCAGGCATACAGTAGGCCCTAATTACATTAATGAATTTATCTTACAACATATGATTAATATTTTTTCTTTTCTTTTCAATTGTTAACTAATAGGGGAGTGATGAGCTATGATGTCTGCATAGGCAACTTATTTGGGTTCCTTTTGATGCTGTTCAGATCTTGGTTACCCCAATAACTGTGGGTTTAGCAACAATCATATTTCCATTTATATTGTATGAACGGAGAGAACTAAGGTAGTTTCTAAACTGTCAAATGGGCAGAATAATGGCTATCAGTGTTCACAGATGGTCATGTCCTCGCCTTTGGGATGTGTGGGTGTAAGGTACATGGATGTGCTTTGGTCAAGGAATAGGCCGAGGCGCATATCTAGGCGCCTGCATGAATCAGCGAGTATGGCACACACCTGCGCACACCTCCACTTGTTATGTAATCTGTTTGTGTAAGTTCATACTTGGCTTAGAGCCACCGTTGTGCCTGGCTTGCGGGGTACTGGATGGCCAGTGCCACATGTGCGCTCGGCAATCCACTGGTCTCTGAACCCGGATAAGTTTCCAGGCAGAGCTGCATTTATTAATGGCTGTGAAAGCTGGTCAGTGAAAGTGAAACCGGTGTCTTTGCACCTTGGCATCGGCCACTTGGCTCTCCACTTATGCACTGTGTATGTGTCTCCCATGCCTGAGGAGATTCTGGGGATGGATGTTTTGCATGGCTTGGCAGCTGTGCCGTCTATCATGAACTCAATGGACTGCTGGGCAATGGAACTGGACAGTCCATGAAGATCCGGAAACAATTTGCAGGTTTAGAAGCGGCAACGCCCCTCTTGCCTGGGATTGGGAAGACGCGGCTGAAACAGTCTTTCCTGGTAGCCAAGCAGGCTTTTTAGCAGGCACAATCCCTATGGGTAGTTAACCAGGGGTGCCCATTTAAACTTGATGTGCATGTAACCACAGATAGTTTGGGCTAGGGCCTATAGCCATGCATGGAGCGCTTGGGGGTGCTTCTAGGCTGTTGTTAGTCTCAGCTGTGGAAAGGAGCTGAGCTCTGGTGTTCCTTAAGCAAGAAGCAGTTAGTAGTAGCGGGATGTGTGCGTTCATGGGTAACAACCCCCTGGACAGGGATGGCACAGACACCCACTTTAGCAAAGTGGGGTGCCTACTTACAGCAGCGGAGTATGCTGAGTATAAGTCCCTTAGCAGCAGAATTACAAGAAGTCTTGGGATCTGTAGTCCTAATTTAAGATAAGGCCATGGGGCCTGAGGCACCCCTAGACCCTGAGCCTTCACCGTTAGGATGTGCATACCCCTGTTCCTAATGGGATATGGTATACAGATAGGTCTAGCCAGGGTGCTTCTGCTGCCTGGACTGTGGTCGCAGCCCAGCCTAGTACTAACACCATATGGTTTGAAACCAGGTGTAAACAGAGTAGCTAATGAGCTCAACTCAGGGCAGTGTGAATAATAATCACCAAAAGGGTGACACCTGTGGTAATCTGCACCACTAGCTGGGCAGTTTATCGAGGCTTATGTATGTAATGGGCCTCTGCCCAAAGCTTATGTGTCAAGCTACTGTGTCAAACCTGTGCGTGTATATCCAGCCTGTGTGCCTAAAGCCTGCGTGTCAGGCTAATGTGTGTCAAACCTGTGTATCCAAAACCTATGTTTCCCTCGGCCTGCGGGGTGGAGTGTAAGGTATTTGGATATGCTTTGGTCAAGGAGTAGGCTGAGGTGGATATCGAGGCCTGCATGAGTCAGCGAGTTTGGTGCACTGGTACACACCTCCTCTTGTTATATAACCTGTTTGTGCAAGTTCATACTTGGCTTGGAGCCACTATTGTCTGTAAAAGGGGTAACTGCCCTGTTGATGCTGTGCACAACCTACATGGCTCTTGGGCTCCTGGGGCTCGGCTCGCCTCAACATGGCTTAACATGGTGGGTGCAAGGGTGTCCAGAGAAAGAGAGAGCCAAAGCTCTCCGTCTATGCAGACAGAGAGGAGGGAGCCAGGACACAGCTCGGTTTGCTTGTGCCCAGAGAAAAGAGTTAAGCTGTTGATACTGAGCAAGGGAGAGCCGGCCACGCAGCTGTGTGTGAGGGTGGCTGGCTCAAGCAGCCTAGATGGGGCAAACAGTGTTTAAGAGTAAGCTGTTAGTGAGAAAGCTGTTGATGAAAACTGCTATTGAATAAACTATATTCACCTGCCTATGGCCCGCCCCCGCCCCCGGAGTGTTCTTTCTGCTCATCCACCCACTCCCCTCGGACTGCAGCATGGGCTGGACCTGGACCCCAGGATCCGACAGTGGATTACCTAAATGGCAATTGCAAAAGAACTTGGAAATTCTGATTAAGTTAAATGGCAACAAGGACTTGGAATATCTGATTAAGTGAAAGATCTTGAGAGGGGATTATCCTGGATCATCTGGGAGGGGCCCAGTGTGATCGTAAGAGTCCTCATAAATCAGAGAGGGAGACTGGAAGGCTAGAGTCAGAGAGATTTGCAGATGCTGTGTTGTGGCTTTGAAGATGGAGGAAGGGGCCATGAGCCAAGGAATGTATTCAGC
>NW_012098097.1:3043745-3056556 GCF_000951045.1 Mandrillus leucophaeus
TGTTGTCTGTTTTTACCTTTCTCCTTTTTTTTTTTTTTTCCAATTGATCTATTAGGAAATAGAGAACTATCTTCATTTCTGCTGCTTCTTCCAGGCCTGAGTCTACACAACAGGCCACTCCCCAAAATTCTTCTGCTTAATTTAGAGAGCAGGTTTCAGGGTTTCACCTGGGAACAGCAGCAGCAGGCACCTGACTCATATTCCTGGAGGGGAGAAAGGAAGCCCATGTTGCTGCTCTTCCGTGAACGCGGATGCTCCCAGCCTCATAGCCGGGTCGCCTCTGTGCTAACCCCGTTGAACCCCACAACCAGCCCCTCTAGCGTGTGGAAGAAAGGAGCATCGACTCAGCTTCAGGTTTCACTTTTGCTCTAGTTTATCTATCTAACTTAGACCACATGTCTGTGCTTTCAGAAAATTTTCCCATTTTTGAATCACTAACGGTACGCTTTATTCTTCCTACTGCCAGGGATTCACTATTTTTAAACAGCTTTATTGTCATTTCAGTAGGATTTGGGGAAGAAAAGCAAGTAAATACATGTGTTCAATCCATCATGTGGACTTGAAACGGCTGTTTTCAACTGCTCTTTTTCTACGTATTTGATTACTTTTGCTCTACCCATCCGCGTGTACCTCTACTTGTCAAGTATTGGGAGGTTATGTAGGTTTCTTGCGTTTGTTGTGGTGATCAAAGTTTCTTCGGGCAGTGCCCTCATTATCTGTCAGGTCTGGCTTTTTTTGATTAAGAACAGGTGCAGCCAAGCCTTTGCATTCCCTACCATTTCTGTCTGTATCAAATAAAAAGCAGGAGGGAGCTTTTCTGTGGGATCTTGCCTTTCCTCTCAATTCTCTGTGCTGGAGAGCTCTCCAAGATATTGGCAAGGATCTCAGTTTGTGGCTGACCAATGGTCCCACATCCTGCCATGGCCCCCACAGATTTTGCAGTTTTGAGATAGGAGATTTTGATGTGGTTCTGCTGGAGTCGTATCTCCCATGTAATTTCAGTTTAATCAGCTTCCGTCCATGAAGTGAATGATGGGTTCATTTATCTGTGCTTTATTTGTATATGATGTAATTTTTTGAAAATTGTATACGTAAATGGTAGCATTCCCTTATTTCTAAATCAGATACTGGCTTCTCTCAATCTTTTGTATATTCCTTCAATTGTTAGAATTATAGGTGGGTGAATTCAAGACAAGAGTTACACATATGTGCCTGAATTATCACTCACAGACAATGAGATATGTTTACATAATCAATAATCTTATATCCATTCTCTTTTTATAATTAGGTAGGTTAGAATTCAGTTTATCCATTATGACTTCATTTTATAGTTTAATCCTCAATTGCATTAGAAGATATAGAGGCCTCACTGTCTGCTTGCATGATGCTTTGGTGAATTCTGCTATATTATGTTGTTAGGGTCACTGTGGACCAGAATTATTTGAGAAGACTTAGCGTGGGAGCATGTCATTTCTTAGAACATGGCTGTAAATGCTTGTGAAATGTGAGAAAATGGGGCATATTAGGAAAGCCAGAACTGGAAATAAATCCAAACAATTAAATATCGCTGATTCTGGGGAGATAAATTCATTTTTAATGATACAAGGAAATCTAACAGACAAGACATGTTATCTAAAGCTCAAGGCAATAAGACAATAAGTGCTATATATATATTTAGGGTCCTAACTCAAAAATGTGCCATAAGTGACAATGGGTAACCAGGAGAGAGATAAAAGATGTCCAGAGGTGACAATGGGTAACCAGGAGAGAGATAAAAGGTGTCCAGAGGTGACAATGGGTAACCAGGAGAGAGATAAAAGGTGTCCAGAGGTGTTACAGATACTTGGAAAAGAAGATATACAAGTAGTTTCAGGATTCTGTCAGCAGCGAGAGAAGGCTCAGGTGTTTTAGCTAAATTGCAGGAAAGATCAGTCCCGGCGAAGAGAACTGGCTCTGAATGAAGGAAGTATATGTAGGTCCTAGGCCTTGTGAATAGGAAGAGACAATAAGCAGAGCTAGATAATTACAGAATTTTATCTGTCACAATCTTGCGTGCTTATAACATCAATAAACTAAAAATCACAAAACCACCAACTTTACAGTAAGCTTCTTTGCAAGTTGTATGGCTTTATTAGTGTTTAATTAAAGCTTGCTAACTGGTTGGGCTCAGATAGTTGTGCTCAGAATACATTTTGACTTCTTTAAGCCTAGATAAGAATGTTCATCTTCATTTGGATGGCATTTATTACACAAACTCAAGAATTCCATGATTATATCAATAAAAATTAGGAGAATTTCTTTAGGTGCTATAAATAACCCCTTCTCCTGAGACAACTGGAGAAGCCCCAGTGAATAACCAACTGTCCACAATTGTATTAGCCTTTTAAATAAAGGATTCCCAGCAAACATTCGGAAGAAAGCATATGCCTTCCAGGGATAGGCAGCTGGAAGAGAGGGAAGAGATTAATACAGAAAAAGCTGTAGACCATCTCGATCCTATTCTTCAGTTCCTTGATTGGAGGCATTAAGTTTTATTTTATTAACTTCTTTCTTGCCCTTCAAAAGTTGAGGGTGCTCACTCCAGGGCTTGTGGATAACTGCCCCAGGGAACCTCAGTGCAAAGGTTTGAAATCACAGCTGGCTGTGATTAGAAGGATTGGAAGAGATCAGTGCTTGATTAACTTTCAGCTGCTATTGGTTTGCCTCAGTTCCTGCAGGAGAATTAATCTGTAGGTTCGAGTAAATTTTGGATCTTAATGGATACCAGATACATTGAGCCCACCCAGGCCACCGAGATTTTGCAGTCCTTTTCCTCACATTTAAATGGTACAAATGAATTCATTCCTCCTTACCCAGTGGCCAGAATAACTCTACCTCAAGGTTTTTCTCATACAGCATTCACTTGATTTTGCCTTCTTTTCCAAGAAAGTATAGATTCGTTGGGGCAAGGTGCATTTTCAGAAGTATGACTTTAATTATTTGCATTCAGAGGCATTTGGGTGAATAACAATGCATCCTGCTCCCTTTCTCTTAAGGTGTGTTTAGTGCACATAAAATTATTCCAGCTCCGTCATCAAAAATTTTCATTCTTTTGCACAAGATTCATCTTCTTCCTCAACTGAATGTATGCCGTCCTAGTTAAAGATTCTTGAACTGCCAATATATGCGTATTATATTTTGTTATCTGGATAACACTAAATAATAGGTTATTTAAGAGTTTTTGTAAGAACTGAGATTTTGGGACTTTTGCAATCTTTACTGACTCATTTCATAACAAGGAGAAGTTCCTCTTTCCTGACAGAGTATTGTACTTATGAATTGGAGAACTCAACATGAAAGAAAAAAACCTAGCAAAAAAGTAACACACAATTTGTTTAAACCCAGGAGACTTCAACTTTTCTGATAGATTATTGTGATAGCATTGACCTGGGAGACCCACATTGTTAAAATCAGAGACAAGTAAATAAAAGTAAAGTATTAATCATCATAAATAAATCAAACAAATTTTCCTAACTAGCATGTAAGTCATTCCTTTCATAGAACCTAATTGTGGGAAGTGGCAGGAAATAAACCGAAGGAATTCAGAACATATCGTAATGCTCATGTATTTCTCTGAAAATTTTACGTAAGTGTAAAAAGTAAATTTTCTTTTGTGTTTTTGTTAAAATCACTTACAATGGATTAAAACAATAACAATAAAAGGATGGCTACCTACATTCTGGTACAGGGACTCATATAGATAAATGGCCAGAGGTAATTAAATCTTGAATCTCTTGAGGAAATGAACCTGTTAATGTATTTTAAAAACATTAGTAATTAGAGAAAAATGAACAAAATCTCTGGATATCAATGTCTTTGCAGCTCAACTTGGCTGACATTTCCCTTTCGCTAATGAAATTAGAATTTTGAGCATGTCAGAACATGCATGATATTTTCAATGCAGTTTGATTCATCTTACTCTTACGTACATAGTAGTGAACTTGTTTCTAGGCTGAGCAGTGGTTTCTTGGTTTTACGTGGTTTCCTTTCCAGTCTATGGCCTTTAATTAAGGGCATCACAGATAATGCTGAAGGACTAAATCCAAAAAGCAATTGAGTTTACAACAAACTAAGGATTCAAAGGGCTTTAAAGGAACCAATTTACTCTTCTTCCCACACTCATCTTTGCTAGAGTGGCTGTGGAGTACAAAAGTGATTAGTCTTCTACCATAAATGTTCTCTGGTTCCTATGTTTACTCAATTTCAGGAACATTACCTGTATTTCTCTCTCATCAAAAGTCCAATCCTCCAAGCTGATTTCGTGTTATTATTTGGAGAATTGATTTAACTTGTTCTCACTAAAGTGAAAGTCTTAGAAGATACTGTATTTTTAAAGTTGTGCTAACTCAAATATGGGCCTACATCTACATGGAGAACCTTCTCTAAGGTTTTCGCCAAAAGTTAGATTAAAAACAAAACACGCCCTGTTTAGAAATATTTTGGAGAAGGCTAGCATTTTTTGAGGAATTAGTTCCTAGAAATTATTTCTCTTAAGTAGCTCTCACTTACAAAATATCTCCTCTACTCTTTTTTTTTTTTTTCTTTTTTGAGACATGGTTTTGCTCTGTCACCCAGGTGCTGGAGTGTAATGGCGCCATCGCACTTCACTGCAACCTGGACCTCCAGGGCTCAGCCTCTTAAGTAGCTGACGCCATAGGCACACACCACCATGCCCAACTAATTTTTGTCCTGATGTCCACAAACATCATATTTTTTATAACTTCTCCCCTTCCACTCTTCACACCAGCAAGACAATGTTGCCCCAGTGGTCAAATATGTGTTATTTCACATTGCCCTGCTCTAAGGAGGTGTGAAGAAGGGAATGCCAGCAACAGCAGTGATAACTCAGGTGGCTTTGTATATGTGTGTGTGTGTGTGTGTGTCTGTGTGTCTGTGTGTGTCTGTATGTGTGTGTGTCTGTGTGTGTGTCTGTGTGTGTGTGTGTGTGTGTGTGTGTCTGTGTGTCTGTGTGTTCTGGGAGTGGAGTGTCTTTGAGCATATTGGAGCACAGGATAGACAGGAAGAGCTCAAGTGTTAGTAAAATAGATTATGAATCATTACTACGTTGGGGACTTCTAGAATTTAGGTCCAAAACAATTCTCCTGTGGCTGCAATCCATCATTAGTCATTCAATTAATAAAGAATGAACCAATTAATATAAATAATATAAACCATAGCCTTCTGAAAAAGTGGTAAGGATTTTTGAAATATATCCTAGGGTGCACCAGGAGTCAAGTAACATGGACAGAGTATTTACTCAGCACATAAGTTGTTAGGCACAGATTTTTAAGACTAAAGAAAAACATTTCAAATGAAAACACTAAAAAGAGGAGACTTTAAAAATCAGAAAATGATATTGACGCCTAAGTTTTCAGTTTGGTGAAGAGCAAAGAAATGCAAACAACACCATTTGTGATTGTATAGCTCTAAAGTCATTTTTGGTAAAAATAATTATTTTTGGGAAAAGGTGATATTTATCAGTAATTTGCCAAAGAACTACAATCTGCTAACAAGTTATTGTATAGCTCTAAAGCCATTATTGGTAAAAATAATAAATTATTTTTGAGAAAAGGTGAAATGTATCAGTAATTTTCTAAAGAACTATAATCTACTAATAAAGAAAGACAATACAAGGAAGAAGCTGTTGGACGATTTTAGCCTGATGGGAAGTTGTGAGCATTTAAGATGAGGAAGGACCTGTTAGTCTTATTGGAAGCACTGTGTTATGTTATATATATATGTTAGCAGTTGCATCAACTCACAGCTTCTGTTTTGTGTATTTCTCCACATATGCGAACTCCTGCTCCTCATTTTCCTGTTCCTCATTAGACACCTTAAGGGTCACTGACAAGCAGTGGCCGTTTTATAGAAATAAAGGTCTAGCATGAATGTGTCATGAAGTTGGAATAACTTTCTCTTCCCCTAGGATCCAGCAAATCGAGGTTGAAATCCCTTGCCAAAAGCCTAGGGCTCAGCAGGGGGCCACGCCTGGAAGAAAGGGGGGTTATCTTTCTACTGGAGGGTGTAGTTGCTGTATCTTCCCTGCTGTTAAACTACAATTTTCGGAGGCTACTGACCTGGGAGCTTTCATCAGCCTTAAACCTACTTTTAATAACAACAAGCTCAGGGAATCTGGGGAGTTGTTCGCGAATGTCTGGAACTCTGACAAATGTCTTCTAGTTGTGCTTGGAAAGGTCCACCGCTGTTTCATGGGCCATGTCTCTTCTCCAGCACCAGTTCAGGAGGTAAAACCAAACATCACCTTTTGGAATGAGACCTACAAATAAAAACAAATTAACTCACCTCACCACCCGCCCCTTCTCTGCCCCTGGAGGTACATTTCAGCCCAGTGCTTGTTTTAATGTTCTGTTTTACAGCTTTTTGTGTTGAATTCTTTTGACAGCCACTATTCTCAGAGTGGCGGCACTGCAATTCAACTTCCTCATTAATCATAATGGAGAACTGTGCTCACATGATCCCAGCGCATGGATTCTTCTCAGCTTGCAGTCCTGCTTGTTGCAACAAACAGGCTGCAAACTGTATTTACTTTACATGTCAGATATTGTTAGCCTTGAACCGGGGCCTCTTATGTGAACTGATCAGAAAGTCCAGTGCAGTCAGGCTCAGGTTTCTCCTCCATGATGGAAGTGACATCAGATCCTCCAGCATGGTGATAGTGGTTTTGACTGAACTGCTTGGAGATTATGTCTGGAGATTTAAAAGCTGGTTGAGCTTCAATTCAAGGAGTCAATGTCCTGAATTAAGTGTTTCCTTCAGGGATTTTCTGTGTCAAGATCAAGAGGACAAACTGCTGTGGAGGTGTTTTGGTTAACTTGCGTGCTCAATTTCTTGGGATTCACCAAGCTTCTATTTCCAAAGTTATTTCTCATTATTCTCCAACATGCGCATTTCTCTTTAGTCAGTCCCCCTTATCACAGCGAATTTGATCACACTATTTATCTTAAATTAGATTCTTTTTCTACACTTTTCATTTCCAATTACTCAAGTGATTTCTCACCTCTCTGAAAGCCCAGTTTCATACAAAGTCAATATCCCGAAGTTTAGCATTACATGATCTCCAGTTATTTCGAGTGGACAATATCATGACGGCATTAAGAAATATCTTTAATGCAAGATTAGCTTGAGAGAAGGAGAAACTCTGCATGTTATACCTGCTTATCTGTCACTATTAAGGATCCTAGAGGAAAAGGATTCTCCTGTTTTTATCAGAAAACTTTCTGGATATAATGTGGGCCCAGGATGGCATACCAGCTTCAGCAACCAGAGCTCTAAAAGTAAAGCTCTTCTACGCTCCTGAAGACTCCAGTGTAAGGATGTTATTTTTGGTCCCTCCAGTCCAGTGACTTCCAGTGGGGGAAGAGTTTGCCCCCCAAGCTACGTTTGACGATATCTAGAGACATTTTTTAGTTGACACAACTGCGGAGTGGTCTTGTTATTGACATATAGGGAGTAATGGCTAGGGATGCTTGCTATGCATCTGTCCATGCACAGAAAAGGCCTTCACCTCTCCCAACAAAGAATTACCTGGCCCAAAGGATCAATGACACTGAAGCTGAGGAACCCTGCCTTAGTCTACATCAATGCCATAAATTCAGTGCCTTATAAATATCAGGCACTCAATAAATACTTAAGGAATAAACACATGTATAAATTAAAGGTCCTGAACTAGAATCAGTGTTTACATTTGGTCACTAATACTCCTTTGTTAACTTGTTTCACCCTGGATCTTGCCAGCCTGCCTAGACGTACATACTTACCATTTCTTCCTGCCATCTCTGACTTCCTCAGACTGGCTGGCTCCAACCTCGGTGTGTTAGATTCCTCTCCTTCATGGTCCATGCCTGCTCAGGCACTCAGTCTCTGACTTGACAGCCTGCTGAGACAGAAGACCACAGAAGCAGGGTCAGTAGAAGATCTGGAACCAGGAGCGGCAACGGTCCCCACCACCTATTCTAAACAGTAACGTCACTTGATGAATTTCGGCAGCTTTCCCATTTTATGCCAGGCCCTGTTGATACAAGTGCTGTAGCTGTAATGAAGTTAAACTCAATATATTTTTTCCTCTAGTTATAACTGGCAATAATTTTGCAAGTTCCCAGCTACCGTGGAATCCATTCAGGGCAGGCAAAAATAAAGCAAACAAACTCCAGTATGAAATGTAATTGTGGTTGCCACATGTGAAATAGGTTAGCTACCAACATTTTTTGTTAGCTTTACTCTATGGACACTGGCTGTTGTTTAAACTAAGGGTATTTTACTAATCGGAAACGGAGACAATGATGTGGGCGTTTTATTGAAAAAAAAAAAAGGCTTTTCCTGGAAAAATTCAGATTATGGAGACAAAATGATATTTAAAATACGTTGTCAAAGAGCATACCAACATTTGACATTCTTTATCTGAGAGATGTGAAAATACGCTACGTGCTCAGGTCTGAAAATATGACTAGACATAGTTAATTAATGCATGCATACTATATATAAACAAATTGACCTGGCTGTGTGCTTTACCCATCTAATCATCACAGTGACCCTCTGAGGTATATTATGATATCCTTATTTTTATAGTTCAGGGTAGTGAGAATCAGAGAGGTTGAATAACTTCTGAGATCATATACATCGCAAAGGAGACTTCTTAACTTACAATTGGAATGAAGATGGATTTAAAAAGGTTCATTATGATTCTAGAAAAATCTCAACCGTTAAGTTTGAACACATTTGACATTATAAGATGTCCCTAAACTTTTGACAATAAATGCAGGCTTTAATTTTCCGCAGTGCCAAGTTACCATCACGGTAAAATTTTGCATTTATCTCTCATGTTATTCCTTCAGTTAAACAACTTTCTAGAAGTATAATTTTTCTCAAATATATAGTTCTCTCTGATCCTAACAAAAGGAAATGATCTACTATTTTAAGTACTTTTAAGGTAGAAAATTTCCTCTCTAAAAATAACGTGTCAGTAACACTGAGCCATGTTCTAGTGTCTCATTTAAATACGGACTTCTCAGTGCCAATACTTTACTGTGTCATTAGGTGGAAACTGTGGGTCACTTTTAAACAAATATTTGGATGCAACTTCATGAAAAAATGTTTCCAGGGTTAGAGATGATACTCAGAAAAGAAGGAAAATTCAAGGTACTTATAGTTACTGAAAGTTTTTTTTTTTTTTTTCCTTAATGGTACTTAATTCATCTTATAAGTAAACTGTATTTGTACAAGCGAAAGCACACATTTAAGTAGACCAATTTGCAAAGTGCCCTGTACATACATCTGTAACGTACTATAAACATGGAATATACAGAGTCCTTTTATACTTCTTCGTTTTTACATATTTTTATTTCGTATCAAGGATTTCTACTGACGTCAATGGCAGTCTCAGAATTGGAATGAGTGGTGTAGATTAAACATTAGTGGCTGAGAGAATTTTATCTCATTTGCTGAGAAAAGTCTTGCATAAGGGATCTAATCAGTGACTCTTAATTAAAGAAATTTTACTTGTTTCAGTCTTTCCAATTGGGATAAACAACAGCAATAATATGAATAACAGGCTTATAGTTTCAGACACTTGAATGTTTTAATTGGGTGGAAACCTATAATAAATTACTTTCTATTTTGTCATAATAGAGCTTTTTTCAATGTCCAAATATTCATTACCAGAATTTCCACAATTATTTAGGGAAGCAACATAAAATTCAAGTCATAAATTCACATTTTTTATTGACACTGAAAAAATTAGTCTCCATTTAAATACCCTTCCCATTTTGAAACCAGCTTTTATCCCTGTCTAGTTTAGCAACATTTGTTAAGACAGTTTCTAAGAGCTGGTCAGATGTTGAAAGTACTCACAAGATGCATTGCATTATAAAATCCTGCATCATATATAGGATTTTCACTTTCATAATAGGGTATTATAACTTGCCAATGAAAAATGTCTTCATTTTTCTGGTTTAAATAGGCTTTTCCATGTAAATTAGCCTCTGGGAGGCAAGAGACTCCATATTTCCTGTACCTCTGCCCGAACTTCTTCAAATTGTGTTTGGATGTATAAAGTGGGTCAGGAAACCAATTCATTGACATAAGCATACCAGGAAAAAGGCCTCAGTTAATCTGCACCCCCCAAAAAGAATACCTTTTTATAATATTGCTGAAGGAGTGGAGGCACTGTTAAGGAAATAATCTGCCTTATCTGAAAACCCTGCCCCATTTCTAATATGGAAGAGAAGAAAAATGTGTTCATACTCTTAACAATAATGAATGTCATTTGTAGTCTTCAGATGGGAAATTTACATTAGTTAGAACAGAACTTTGCAGTAATTTTAATAGTACACAGAAGCATTCGTATGTATGAGTGGGGCGAAGTAAAATAAATTTTATATCTGTTACTTCTGACTCCTTTTTGTAATCTGCTATTCCAGAAGTAGCTACAAATTCATGCTTCTAGAAATAGATATTATATTGATAATTCACCCCATCCGTAGTACCTGTTATATTGAGAGGAAAAGAAAAATAAATGGCTTTGAAACCGATATGGATCTTCGAGTAAAGGAGAATTGGTTTTCTTTCACAGAATCCCCAGTGCGCAGTGCTGCTAAGAGGAAGCCCACATTTCTGATTTTCACTTCGTATGAAAAGCAATATTTTTCCTTGATCATTGTGGTGAGATTGAAGCAACAAATCTCACCAGCCTGAATTACCAAACTCCCCACCACCCTCTACCCCATAACGCTGTTCCCTTGCTTCCATCTGTTTTTTTTACCACCCAGCTTATTTGATCCCCTGGAAGATGAATGGCTTTGACTAAAAAAATTAAACAATGGCATAACGAAAATGCAGCATAGAGTAAACCTTACCGTGCTGCACAATTTCCTTTCTTTTTTCCTGTTTCTGAGGTCAGGTCTGGGTTTTTTTTTTTTTTTTTTGTGCCATCTACTCAAATTTGTTGGAAGTCTTTTAATCACTGATGTTTCTTTTTAAAATTGTTAAAATTATAATCATTTATCTTTTACAGTTTTCTGTTCAGTAGGAAGCAGTGTAATGTCTGTTTCACTAGATACACTATGTAAGAATCTTCTATTCCAGTATTACTATTTTTCACTACTGAGTTCTAGTTCCCAGGTCTGTCACTTTGAAATATTAGTTTTCTCTCTCGTAAAGTGAAAGCAATAGTTGCCTTGCATTGACTCGTAGGGTAGTTGAGGAAGGCACAAAATTATAATTCATGTAAAAGCAACTTGTAAGCCTTAAGATGGACTACATATGAAAGAAATTAGACTGAAAATATAATTTCCTAGCAAATGTATTGCATAGGATATTTTAATAAATATAAAAATTTATGGAATACATGAGTGGGGAAAAGGCAGGGAAATAATACTAAGGTCTGTTCTAGCGTTTCATGAAGTATTAGCTGATTGATGTAGAGATACCTAATTTTTTTAACTGGCAAATTCTGGGTGGCTGCTTTTCAAATCTTACATACTGGGAGATATAATTTGAAAAGACCAAATCCTCATTAGGTGAAAAAATAATTTGCCACCTGTTTGTCTCATCCTAAAAATACAACGTTTAATGTACTAAATTGTTCAACCACCAATACAATTTCTGGAGAGCAGTTGAGAGCGTCTCCATTTGCTCGCAGAGCATACAGATTAAATTATATTTGGTTTGGCTGCCAGGATATATAGAAAGCAGCACGTGCCAGGGACAAGGGTTGGTGGGAGTTTATGATGATGGTCAGGTTCCTGAAGAGGACAGCACATTTTCCACAATGGACACTTTAGGAGATTATTGGGGAAAACCAACCTAGTTGGTTTCCTGGGTGACCTAGATGGCTCTCCTGTATGCAGCCCAGCAATGAGCTGAGCTGGATCACCAGGGAGGGGTACGAGGCCTTTGATATGCAATTTCCCCCAAAACTCGGCCTGCAAAAACATGTTTCTCCTGCTAGTATACCTGAAAAAGGAAACTTGAGCCCTCAGAAATATGTTGGATAATGCTTGTTTCTTTCCAAATCCTCTAGACATATGAGAGGAGGCAGGAATTTGGTGACTACATTTACATATCAATGACCCGTGATGAGGCTAGACATATCCTGCCTAAGCAAACTTCTCACGGAATAGTGAAAGTTTAGAGAACATTATTCACCCTGCCTGTCCTGTGTCTGCGTATTTCTACTTCGAGCTTCGCCTTGTGTTGGAGGCACTTATCCTTCCCATAGGCAAGAGAAACACCATTTATCCCGGGGCTGCCTTCAGCAAGCAGCACTATGGTTAGCCTGACCCAGCCCAAGAATGAGAGAAACCCTTTTGAGTGTGAATGGTTTACATGGTCTAATTTGGATGGGACATATTTATGCACTCGATTGCTGAAATAACTAGGCCAACTAAATGAGACTGAGATAGTCCCAGGGATGTATGTCAGGTACCTTTACCGTATTTGGATGAGTGGTGTCCAGTAGTCAACATTCATTTATACATTTCTGAATACCTGGAGTGGTGAGTCAACTGAGAAGAAACCTGGGCAATGAAGCTGTGGGGAAATTTCACGTAGAGCAGCTTAACGCTTCCTGGGCTAGTTGGAAATGCAGTAGTACTTGCAGACCTGTGTGCTCCCACTGGAAAGGGAAACAAAGAGATAAGGAACCCTGAGAAGTAACCTAAGCCTCCATGTGAGTTAGAAATTTAGGAGCAAAATTTAGAAGCAAAAACAAATGACTGATAAAAACTTCCTCTTGAAGCTCCTTCATAAAAAATCC
>NW_012098097.1:3057311-3061454 GCF_000951045.1 Mandrillus leucophaeus
TCCACCTCCTGTCAAATCAGCAGTGGCATTAGATTCTCATGGGAGCACAAGCCCAGTTGTGAACTGTGCATGCGAGGGATATGGGTTGTGCGCTCCTTATGAGAATCTAAGGCTTGATGATCTGTCAGTGTCTCCCATCACCCCCAGACTGGACCATCTAGTTGTAGGAAAACAAGCTTAGGGCTCCCACTGATTCTACGTGATGGTGAGGTAGATATTATTTCATTATATATTATGATGTAATAATATAAAGAGAGTACACAATACATGTAATGCCCTTGAGTCATCCTGAAACCCTTCCCCTATCCCAGTCTGTGGAAAAATTGTCTTCCATGAAACTGGTCCCTGGTCCAAAAAGGTTGGAGACCACTGGCTTAAAAGGTATGAATGTTGATGGGACCTAGAACTTATGGCTTCCCTGAACAAAGGTGATCCGTGCCTGCCTGTATGGTCTTTCCAGTCATACATGTCTTCCATGTAGGGTGACGTGATGATGGCAATTGTGCCTGGAAGTTCCATGACCACTGCATTGCTTTCTCTGTATGAGCTCTATTTTTGCCAGTCTTTATTCTTTCTCAGCACCAAGTAAACTTGGTGTTAGGTGAAGACTATTGTGTGTCTCATGAATTTGACTGTCAACTTGAACTCAAGACTACTATTGTTAGGTATGAAGGAGAGAATGGTTGTATAAAAAACCCTTACTGCAAACCCTGAGAATAGTGCCAGAGATGATGGAGAAACAATAATGAAAATGTTCTGGCTACATTATTTTATAATTAGAATATTTCAGGGGGGCATGTAGGTGGAAAGACCAAAGATGAAAATATGCCTTGTGTTAATAAATGGTTCAACATTTTCAAGATGCAGAAAATTTAGCATATAAATTCTCAGAAAAAAAAAAAGTTAAAGTGATTTATGTGTGTATACCCTGGAGAGGGGAAAAGAGGTGAGAAGAGCTGCCAACTCTAAAATGTACCTCCTAAATATTGGTGTTATATGTTTTCCCTAGTATTTGCTTGGTACTCCAAATAATCTATTTGAATACAAAAATAATAGAAGTTCAAGACTTACTTAAACACCTGTGGTTTGGTGGTTTGGGGGTTGGATGAAACATCATTTTCCATACAAGTAATTTAAGTAAAAAGAATTCTAAATAGCTAAAAGCTGCACACTGGATTCTGTTGCTTTGGGATTCATGGCTAACCATTCATTTATAGCACATGTCCTATGGATAGTTTCCCATAAGTCCTATTTTGAAAGCAGTTAATTTTGATTACCTTTATAAGATATATAAAACATTGGTGGTGATTCGGGAGACTGTTAAATGTCATTAGTGAGACTCACAAAGCCTGAGAAAGACAAGCAATATAGGCAAAATCTAAACTGAATCACATTTCACTATTGACAAGAGCTGGGAGCCACGTGCCGAGAATACTCTGAAAAGTATTTGAATGGAATCAGGTAGTAAATATTAGATGAGTAGCATTCCAAAAGTAAATAAATAACTCGCACAGATTTGAATTAAAAAGGAAGTAGGTTAGTGTTGTAACTTACATTCTGGGATTTTGTGTCATAAGAGCAACACATCTAGAGGACATGCACTTCAAGTCTGGATCTTCACAATGATGCAATAATGACCTTCAGTTTCCAGCAAAGGCCAGGTGAATAATTGCCTTACCAGTCTGCATTCTAGTCAAACATCTCCTGTCAGGAAAGACTTCAGCCTAGTGAGATGGGATCTAACATTTTAAAAATGATATAAACATTTGTATAAATGATCAGTCTCTTAATTCTGAAAATGCTGAGCAGATCTATAAATATGCAAAGTAAACTGCACCAATGATGCTAATCCATTTTGTGGAACAGCCTGTACTGGTATGCACAGGTTTTATCATGTTTAAAGAAAAGATGACTTTTAAGATTATGTAATAGAGTAGCCTTGGCATTCCAATTTAAAATAAATAATTGAGTAACTGACCTTTGCACTAGAATCTTTTACGGATTCATTTTATTTCTTGTATTTATTAATAAGTTAGAACATATGCAAACATCTATTTACAGAAGTTGATTTTTCAGTTGGTTCACAAATAAGAGATAGTTACCGGGATTATGGGGGAAAATATCCACACTAATTCCCTGTTTCAGGGTGAGGAACAAGAAAAAAGCCACAGTTGCTGAGACAGTGGGAATGCGATGTTTGGAAACTAACCTAACCTAGTAAACTTTAGGCAAAACTGGAGACTTGGTATTTCTAGAAGTGTTGTGGTTCCTGACATTTTAACTAATTCCGGCTTAGCAAAGTACAGAAAAGCCCTTGATTCCTTGCAGTGTGAAAATTAGTTGTTTCCTAGTAAATTCAGTTACTATATTCTTTTTTATTAAAGTGATTTATTTGCAAGGAAATCAGATTGAGTTATATTTACAAAACATATTTCAAAACTATATGAAAACACTTTCATGCTAACATGTTTCTTTTTAAGGTATAGTAATGCTGCATATTGCAAAATCACAGTTTATCCTTGAATTCACTAGAATTTTTGACTCATTATGGTGAACTTGATTCACTGAGGTTGGAAAATTACATTTTTTAAAATGGTAGAAGACAATTGGATAAAAATGCTTATGTGTTGTGAAGTTAAATATTTTTCTGTTTTCTTATAAGTAAAATCAAGGCTTTCAATTCATAGACATTTTAAACACTTGCTATGTCTAACACTGTGTGGGTTGTTATTTTTTTTTTATGTACCAGTAATATCTTTTCTTAGGGAGTTTATTATTTTGTATGCAAACTAGTTATGGCTGAGGACTCCATAAGAACGGAGATTTTAAGATAACTTGGCTAAGTATTTAATCCGTATTGTGAGGTTCAAACCGACTTGGGTTTCATCATATGTATGCATTTTGATTATTAAGTTGTTAAATATTTTGGAGAGTTTTGCTCTTTAGTTTTGCTTTTTAGATGCAACAGAAAAGTGAATGTGTTACCTGTGTAAGTGTGTTTGATACATTTAGAGGAATTAAATTATACATAGCTTGATTGCCTAAGGAAATTTAAAATTTTCAACTTGACTTGATGAAGCATTGATCATAGGGCCTCCTGAAAATGATTAAGTTTTATTCACAAAAAGTTTGTATAAGGTTAACCTGAAAAGTTTGTTTATGAGGCTAACCTGGTCTTAATGGAAACGAATCTTTTGGTTTGTTTATTTTGTGTCTTCAGTAAATTTAATATTAACTCTAAAACTCATCATCATATCTTGTCTTTTTTATTAATAAAATCTTTACTTAGGGAGAACACAAAATTTCTTTTTGTCAACAGCCATTAAAAAATAGCATTTCTTTAAAAACAAAATCAGGAGTTGCTTATAATTTGCAAAGGTAAAAAACTGAGTGATTGTGTTGACTTTTTAGAGACGTCGTCCATGACACAATAGTCTTGGAGACCCCTTATAGTTCCTGCTTCTGGAATTAAAGAAGCAGGAGGCTTTACGCACCCTAGTTGTGCCCTTAGAACCCCCAGGATCATGTTATTTCATCTTCACCTAAATCTAAAAGCAAGTCATTCAAATATCTCACTATCACAATATACTCTTACCTTTGTTATCAGTAACAGGAAAAATACGATGCTCTAGAATAGTAACAGAAGATGCATAAGCAAGATTATAGACTCAGAGCTCTCTTAGCATCATTCATTTGTTGAACATTTTGCCTTATGCTCCCACAGTTGGTGTGATGCTCCATTCATGGGTCTATCTACGTCAGCAGAAGTCTAGTATGGCTCTGAGTAATGAAATAAGCAAGTGAGGGACAGTTGTGGCTCTTCCTGGAAGCTTATCAATGTCACTTCCATTCACCTTTACAAACTCCAGACCAAACAACTCATGATGCAGATATCTAAAAACCAGAGCAGTGGTGATCTCTTTCTTAAGTCTCTTCCCAACCCCTTATAGTTTCGTTTCTCTTTGGTAGATATTTCATGATTCTTGAACAACGTTCCACAATGTTGAAATACAGAATGACGGACTTTCGTCAGAATATTCATTTCCTTGCAGTGCCAACTACAAATTATGTCAGATGATGGAGATGCTTTTTCCCCATGTTTCTCAGTGCGTTGGAAACGTCAAGCTCTTGACTTCGCTATAG
>NW_012098097.1:3067373-3067967 GCF_000951045.1 Mandrillus leucophaeus
GGCGGGCACCTGTAATCCCAGCTACTTGGGTGGCTGAGGCAGGAAAATTGCTTGAACCTAGGAAGCGGAGGTTGCAGTGTGCGGAGATCACACCACTGCACTCCAGCCTGGGCGATGGAGCGACTCTGTCTCAAAAACAAAACAAAACAAAAAGAAATTGCTGAGGGGAAAATACGTAGCATGCAAAACAAAAGCAATACACAAAATGGCAAAAGAAAAATAGTCTCCACAGTGACAATGAATGTGATCCTTAAAAAATCACAGCTAATGCCAAGAAATCACAATGAAAATCTACAGAACACAGAATACAAACATATTCTTTTAAAAAATTTCACAGATTAATGGGAAAAAATCTAAAAACCTACAGATAAGGGTGTCAAAGACAAATACAAATGAAAACAAAAAGTAGTTGGACATGAGATTTCTCCTCCCAGGACTAAATTTCAGGGAATAATGAAGAATAATATAAAGAAATGTAGGGTTTAAAGAAAGAGACTCAATAATTTTCTGTTTATTTAAACTATTGCTTAGGTGTAAAGAAAATATAAGACATTTTCAGAAACGCAAGGGATCAGACTAAACCCAAATTACCCT
>NW_012098097.1:3068017-3069120 GCF_000951045.1 Mandrillus leucophaeus
TATAGCTGTTTATAAAATAAAACAGGGTTAAGCAGAATTGAAATAATAAATAATAGTCTCATTTTATGCATACTTCAAAATATCTTCTTATGTAGTTTTTTTTTTTCTCGAAACAGAGTTTTGCTCTTATTGCCCAGGCTGAAGTACAATAGCGTGATCTCCGTTCACTGCAGCCTCCGCCTCCCGGGTTCAAGTGATTCTCCTGCCTCAGCCTCCCAAGTAGCTGGGATTACAGGCTTGCATCACCAAGCCCGGCTTATTTTTTTGTGTTTTTAGTAGAGACAGGGTTTCACCACGTTGGCCAGGCTGGTCTCGAACTCCTGACCTCAGGTAATCTGCCTACCTCGGCCTCCCAAAGTGCTGGGATTACAGGCGTGAGCCACCACGCCCGACCTTATGTAGATTTTTAAATGCATAAAAATAATAGATTGGTGAGTGCTAATACATTCGCCCTATTGCTCAAAGTCCTGGCTACTAAATTAAGGATATAATTCATGTGATATTTTATGTTTAATTCACAACTTAAATTTTTGCATTAGACATTTTTGTTTGTTTCAAATCTTCAGGGAGCCAAAGGCTTTCTGGCCCTGCCTCTTCACTCAGGCCTCAAACTTCACTTCCACAGATGTACCTAAAGCGATTTGAAGGACCTGTCATACCAGGCCCCTAATGAGAAGCAAATTAGAGAAGGTGTGGCCTTCCACGGCTCATTGCAGGTTGCCTGCATATTAATGAAAACAGATCTTTTTGCCACCAAAAGGCAGCTTACTTCAAGTCTCCTGTCTTGTTCCCTCCAGATTCCTTCAGGCTGTCAGACGTGCAATTTGACAAAATAAAGCTAGGCTGAATATTAATGTTTCCTTTCTCCTCCTTTATCTGAACTAACATTTTGGAAAAAGATTCTAAATGGTTTCTGACATCATCTCATTGCCCAATATTGAACAACCATTTACATGAAACTGAAAGTATATTTCAGTTTCAAAGAAAAGGACTGTTTGGGGTATAAGATCAAATTTTGTAAAATGTTGAATTCACCTTTCACAAAAACTCAAAATGATACTCTGCCTACTAAACTAGAGATAGTAGTCATGAAAAGAAATATT
>NW_012098097.1:3069765-3081246 GCF_000951045.1 Mandrillus leucophaeus
ATAATTTTCTGTTTATTTAAACTATTGCTTAGGTGTAAAGAAAATATAAGACATTTTCAGAAACGCAAGGGATCAGACTAAACCCAAATTACCCTTCCTGAAGAAAGTACTCCAGTGGTTGAAAAATATACCAAGATGAAAAAGACATGCTAGAAGAGAAATAATGATGAACAATGAAATCACTAAAATATAAAGGGGGAAGTTAATGTGCTTATGACACTTTAGGAAGATGTACAAGTAATCATTCAAAGAACATGCAAAATGAGAATGTCTTCAGAGAGAAAATACAATAAAGTCCTACAAAATTATGTATATTATGTGTAATAATATATAACATTAAATTATGTAACATATATAATATATATAATTTAACATATATAATGAAATTATTTTCACAACAGAAGCCATATAAACAGCTTTATCCTTAAGTACAGAGAAAAATACATTCATATTGTATTGCACTTATCTGAATATTTGCTTACAAGCAACAAAATTCGTATTTGACTAAGGTGGACGATACAGTTATTGCAAGGATTTTAGGTAGTTCTCCTCATTGACAGAAAGATGGTAGAATAAGGTTCAGGCGGAGATAGAGGGAAGTCAATTACATGTGTTCCTCGCCGGTACTGTGTTTTCACATATTGAAGGTTTGTGGCAATCCTTTGTTGAGCAAGTCTGTCAGCACCATTTTTCTAATACCGTGTGCTCACTTTGTGCCTCTGAGTCACATTTTGATAATTCTTATTTAGAGCTTTTTTCTTTTTTAAAAAAACTTTTAGGTTCAAGAGTACACATGCAGGTTTGTTAAATAGGTGAACTCATGTCACGGGAGTTTGCTGTGCAGATTATTTCATCACCCAAGTAGTAAGCCCAAGTAATACCCCATAGTTATTTTTCTGTTCCTCTCCCTCCTCTTAACCTCCACCCTTAAGTAGGCCCCAGTGTCTGTGGTTTCCTTCTTTGTGTTCATTATTCCTTATCATTTAGCTTCCACTTATCAGTGAGAACACATAGTATTTGGTTTTCTGTTGCTGCGTGGGTTTGCTAAGGATGATGGCCTCCAGCTCCACCCATGTTCCTGCAAAGGACATGATCTTATTTTTTTTTTTCTGACTGTGTAGTGTTCCATAGTGTGTATGTACCACATTTTCTTTATCCAGTCTACCACTGATGGGCATTTGGGTTGATTCCATGTCTTTGCTATTGTGAATAGTGCTGCAATGAACATTCTCATGCATGTGTCTTTATGATAGAATGCTTTATATTACTCTGGGTATATACCCAGTAATTGAATTGCTGGGTCAAATGGTAGTTCTGCTTTCAGTTCTTTGAGGAATCACCATACTGCTTTCCACAATGGCTGAACTAGTTTATGCTCCCACCAACAGTGTGTAAGTGTTCCATTTTCTCCACAACCTGGCCAGCATCTGTTATTTTTTGACCTTTTGAAAGTAGCCATTCTGACTGGTATGAGATGGTATCTCATTGTGGTTTTGTTTTGCATTTCTCTAATGATCAGTGATAGTATTCTTTTATTCCTATGCTTGTTGGTCACATGTATGTCTTCTTTTGAGAAGTGTCTGTTCATGTCCTTTGCCCATTTTTTAATGGGGTTGGTTTTCTTTTGTAAATTTGTTTAAGTTTGCTGTAGATGCTGGATATTCAATCTTTTTCAGATGCATGGTTTGCAAATATTTTCTCCCATTCTGTAAGTTGTCTGTTTACTCTGTTGGCAGCTTCTTTTGCTGTACAGAAGCTCTTAAGTTTAATTATATCTCATTTATTAATTTTTGCTTTTGTTACATTTGCTTTTGGTGTCCTTATCATGAAGTCTTCATCAGTTCCTATGTCCAGAATGATATTGCCTAGGTTTTCTTCTAGGATTTTCATAGTTTTGGGTTTTACATTTAAGTCTTTAATCCATCTCGAGTTCATTTTTGTGCATGTGTAAGGAAGGGGTCCAGTTTCAATCTTTTGCATATGGCTATCTAGTTATCCCAGCACCATTTATTGAATAGAGGCCCCTTCCCTCATTGCTTGTTTTTGTCAGCTTTGTTGAAAATCATATGGTTGTAGGTAAGTGTGGACTTATTTCTGGGCTCTCTATTCTGTTCCATTGGTCTATGTGTCTGTTTTGTACCAGTACCATATTGTTTCAGTTACTGTAGCCCTGTAGTATAGTTTGAAGTCAGGTAATGCAATTCCTCCTAGATTTGTTCCTTTTGCTTAGGATTGCCTTGGCTATTCAGGCTCTTCTTTGGTTCCATTTGAATTTTAAGATAGTTTTTTTTCTCTAGCTCTGTGAAGAATATCATTGGTAGTTTGATAGGAATAGCATTGAATCTGTAAATTGCTTGAGCTTTTTTATTATGATTATATCCATTATGGTAATCTGTGATCAGTGATCTTTGATGTTGTTATAGTAATTGTTTTGAGGTGCTGCAAACCCTACCCATGTAAGACAGTGATCTTAATTGACCAATGTTGTATGTGTTCTAACTGCTCCGCTCACTGCCTGTTTCTCCATCTTTCTCATTCTCTTTGTGCCTCCCTATTTCCAGAAATAAAACAATATTGAAATTTGGCCAATTAATAACTCTACAATGGCCTGTAAGTGTTCAAGTGAAAGGAAGAGTCGCTTGTCTTTCACTTTAAATCAAAAGCTAGAAATTATTAAACTCAGGGAGGAAGGCATGTCAGAAGCTGAGATAGGCCAAAAGCTAGGCCTCCTGCAGCAGTTTGAAAATTTGTGAAAGCGAAGAAAATATTCTCAAAGGAAATTTTAAAATGCTACTCCAGTGAACACATAATTGATAAGAAAGTGAAACAGCTTTATTGCTGATATGGAGAAAGTTTGAGTGGTCTGGATAGCAGATAAAACCAGCTACCACGTCCCCTACAGCGAAAGCCTAATTCAGAGCATGGCCCTAACTCTATTCAGTTCTATGAAGGCCTAAAGAGGTGAAGAAGCTGCAGAAGAAAAGTTTGAAACTGGCAAGTGTTGGTTCATAAAGTTTAAGAAACTGTTTCTACAACATAAAAGTGCAAGGTGAAGCAGCAGGTACTTATGTAGAAGGTGTAGTAAGTTATTCAGAAAATCTAGCTAAGAAGTTGATGGAAGTGGGTACACTAAAAAACAAATTTTCCAAGTAGATAAAACAGCCTAATATTGGAAGACGATCCCATCGAGGACTTTCACAGCTAGAGATAAGAAGTCAATACCTGGCTTCAAAGCTTTGATAGACAGCGTGAGTCTTTTATTAGGGTTAAGCACAGCTTGTGACCTTTAAGTTGAAGCCAGTACCCATTTACCAAATCCAAGGGTCTAAATTTACTCTGCCTGCACTCATAAATGGAATCACAAAGTCTGGAGGACAGCGTATCTGTTTGCATCATGGCTTACTGAATATTTTAAGCCTATTGTTGGGAGCTACTGCTCTGAAAAAAAAAAATTGTTTCAAAATATTGCTTCTTGACCATGTACCTGGTCACTTAAGAGGTCTGCTGCCGATGTACAAGGAGATGAATGTTTTTATTTCTGCTAGCACAATATTCACTCTGAAGCCTAATGTCAAAGGGTATTTTTGACTTTCAAATCTTGCTACTTAAAAATAAATTTCATAAGGCTGTAGATGCCATATTCCTCTGATGGACCTGGCCAAAGTAAATTGAAAATCTTCTGGAAAGGCTTTACCATTCTAGATACCATTAAGAACATTTGTGATTCATGGGGGGAGGACAAAATATCAACATTAGCAAGAGCTTTGAAGAAGTTGATTCCAACCCTCATGGATGACTCTGAGGAGTTCGGGACATCAGTGGAGGAAGTGACTGCAGATGTGATGGAACTAGCAAGAGAACTAGAATTAAAAGTGGAGGCTGAAGATGTGGCTGAATTTCTGCAATCTCATGACGAAATTGTAATGGATAGGAGTTGCTTCTTACGAATGAACAGAGAGTTTTTAGAGATGGAATCCACTCCTGTGAGCATTATGCAAATAACAAAAAAGAACATAAAATATTACATAAACTTCTTAGTTAATAAAGCTGTGGCAAGGTTTGGGAGGATTGATTCCAACTTTGAAATAAGTTCTGTGGGTAAAATGCTATCAAACATGCATTTCGGAAAGGAATAGTTAATCAATTCAGTAAACTTCATTGTCGCCTTATTTTAAGAAACCGCCACAGCCATGCAAAGTTTCAGCAACCCCTACTCTCATCAATCAGCAGCCATCAACAATGAGGCATGACGTCCACCAGAAAAAGATTATGACTCAATAATAATAGCTTTGAAGATTATTAGCATTTTTAGCAATGAACTATTTTTAACCAAATTATGTACATTGTTTAGACATAATGGTATTGCACACTTTATAGACTATGGTGTCGTACAAACATAACTTTTAGATGTACCGGGAAACCAAAAAGTTTGTGTGACTTGTTTGTTAGCATATTTGCTTTATTGAGGTGGTCTGGGCCTGAACCCACAATATCTCTGAGGTATGCCTGCATCACCAATGCCATGACATGTGATGAGACGATTTGGACAACTCCCCCAGATCATCATCCCATGACATTTGCCAGCTTGGTTGGTGCCATTGCCCCTGATACCGTCATCAGCTGTAAGGTCTTCATTACATTGTAGCCACTGGGAAAAGGCTCTGCCTGAAACTGCTTCCTGAGAGAATGAACAAATGTGCAAAGCCTTCAGTAGGGACATTTAACTGGCTAGGGCAAAGACATTTACCTGGCTGCCAGGAAGATTCAGCTATCATTGACTCTGCCCTGCACACCCTCTGACTGGGATGTTCCCAATTTGGAAAGGATACCAGGACAAAAGTCTTCTCCAGCAAAATGAATATACAGAAAGCTATATATATACACACACACACACACACACACACACACATATACAGAAAGATATATATATATGTATATACACATACAGGAAGATGTATATATATGTATATACACATACAGAGAGACATATATATACACACAGAAAGATATATACACACACACACATTCAGAAAGATATATATATATATATACACACACACACACACACAGAAAGATATATATACACACAACTTCACATTTTTAAGGTAAAATGAATTGGAGTCCTTTGATTAAAAAAAAGAAAAGAGATATATATATATCTCCTATATATTGTAATATATAACCTATCTATATAGACTAATATATTTATATTTCAGTCTTTAGAGCAGCAAAAGGTGAGCATTATTCTAGGCAAGATGGTTAAACATATTCTGTGACTCTACGTCTAGGACCACAGTCACATCTACATTTGGCTTGAAGACCAAATATAGAGCTGCAAAAATGAATGCTTATGTCTCTAATATAATGAGCCTTCAGATTCAGGTTAACCTAAAATGACTCTTTTCCCAGTGAATTTTACCTAAATGTCAAAAGTTATGTGCCAGGACTACCTCCAAATATTTTCATTGCCACCCTGATCTGGCTTAGAGACAAGAACATAACTTATAGAGGCTCCAGTTGCAGTAAACTTACAGTGGATCACTTTTATTTTTATAAGGATTTCCCTGCCAAGTTCTAAAACATGGAAACTTCTATTAGCATGCTTGAGTCGGCACACAGGGCAAGTGTTTTAGCTAATGGTATCCTTCTTGACTTATGCTCCTCCACACTTTTGGAAATTAAAAATGGCCATCATTATCAACTTTTTAAATTGTTATCTTTATTCCTTTGCTAGATCTTCACATTTTAAAATGTCAAGATAATATCCCTCCAGTTATTTTTCTATTACTTGGATAATTCTGCAGTTGCATTATGCCTTTTCTTCCATACGTCCATTACACATTTCAGAGAAGCTCATTTCCAAAAGTAATTTATTCTTTTAAAATGTAGATTTAAGCCTGATGCCAACTCCTACCCCCAATAAAAATAGTATTCAGAGTGGGGAATTTCAATACTTTTTATTTTTATTATCAAAACTTAAGAAAATTGTTTCAACTCATATTAAGGCTATAAGACAGTTTCTGAGATATGGCTGATGATGGTTTATTCATTATTCTACAAATACTTATTGAATTGCCACGAGGTCGTCATATATACTTCAAAGTACTGAAACACGTCGTTGTACAATAAAAGACAAAAATACCTGCCTTTGTGCAGCTTACATTCCAGTAAAGAAAAAAATAAAATAACCAAATTATAGAGCATGGTGCAATATGTTAACTGATATGGATAAAAACACTCAACGAAGATAAAAAAGTTTAAGGGAAGAGATTTTTTACACTTTTAAACAAGGTAATTATGAAGACCTTACTTTGAAAGTAACTTTAACACGTGGACTTGAAGAATATGAGACAGAGTGCCTGCTTTGTCTGGGGAAGGAGCTGTCTGGTCAGAAGAAATAGGAAGCTTATGGAAAGACTAGAAAGAAGAATAGCTGAGGACCAGTGAAGCATTAGAAGAGTGAACAGAGCAGGTGAGTGATGATGATGATGACGGATCCAAAAATTGTCAATGTGTTTCGGTTCAGAAGTGATCACGTGGGTCCAATACCAAGGAACCTGGTACAGGTTAAATTTCTGTGTTAAACTTAGCAGAGAAGAGGTTTTAAATCAAAGAGGAATCGTCAAGCTGTTACATCCGAGGATGAGATGGTGCCTTGAATACAGTAGACCTAAATAAACATGTACTGCATTATCTAAAATGAGGCTCTATATGCAAAAATGTGAAGTGAGAAACTGATGGAAAAAAAGTGTATGCGCGCGCATGCATGTGTGTGTGTGTAATGCACACAGTTTTTTTTCAGATTATCATAATAGTTTTGGATATACAAATTCTGAAGCACAAACATCAGTGCTGCTTTACCATGCATAATGAAGGAGAGATGATTTGATATTTGGGGTGAGTAGTAGTCTAACCAATATTCTGGAAAAGTAGTCTGAGGTTTGAGGGAAAGGTCTGAGGGATATATGCCTGGTGCTTCCCTAAGAATTTGCAGAAAATACATGCCCAGTAAAAACATTCAGTTGCCTCAGTGTGTGATGTTTCCCTCCCCGTGGGAGAGCTTTAGGACAAATATCTAATGCATGCAGGGCTTGAAACCTAGATGACGGGTTGATGGGTGTGGCAAACCACCATGGCACATGTATACCTATTTAACAAACCTGCATGTTCTGCACATGTATCCCAGAACTTAAAGTATAATTTAAAAATAAAGATAAAATTTCAGTTGCAAATTGAAATAAAATGGAAACAGTTCACACAGTCTTTATTCCTAATTTAGTAGCAACACTTCCTCTCAGCCAAGAGTGTAACTATGTCAGCACTAATCTACCATGCATAGCAGGTGTCAACAAATGGTTGTTTAATTAATTAACCTGGTTTTGCTATGCCTAGGGAAAGTTCTTTGAGACACTGAGTTCCATACAACAAACAACTCTGTCTTGTTTTATGCTTCCAGACAAAAGCTTTCTGTTAAGGATGGGGACTTTGCCAAATTGAGAGCTCCCATTAGTTTTCTTCTTGACTTTATGAGCCCATGATCCATCTTGATTCTTTCTTGCCTGATGAGTTTTTGATAGACTATAGATTGGTTTACCTGACCTAGAAAGTTGCCATTTTTACTCTGGTAGATATCCATACCAACCTGAGTGGCCTAAATCCATGCCAACCCTTGACGCCCTGGTACTGGATTCTACATACAAAGAGAGTTTGAACGTAATATTTCTAAGATCCTGATGTTTCAAATACAATGCTACTTTATCTTATGGATCATTTATCACTTGCTCCTTCAGGCAGGTAAACATAATGAGGCTGAGGGAAGCCAAGGCCACACTCCTCAACATACACAATCATGTCGACCTGCTGTGAAACTCTGTACCATTTTTCAAAACTCCATCACATCTGTCTTGTTCCCTTTGCCAAAAGCTGAGTTACTACATCTTGGCTGATTCAGGATTTTGTCTAGTTTTTTCCTTACATGTTCCCTATTGTCTCTTTGATACTATTTATACCTAAAATTACTCTGTATTCATTTAATGCAAATCAGAAACTTAAGGCAAGGGTCAGCTGGTCACTAAAATACATTAAACTCCTATCACTCAGGAGGTGCCGGGCTATGTCTCCAATGTCCATCCTTCTATGTTACCTATACAAAGTTATCTATTAAATGTCTTGGAGATATTTATGAATGATTACATGAGAAACAGAGATAATGTATGTTCATATATTATTGTGATGGAGTTGATCATTGTTAGAGTTGAGGTTGGACAAATGTTAATCTCTTTCTGGCCTCGGTCTTTGATTTGTTCACTATGTTACTATCTTCCTCCCTGAATTCTTCCTGTTTTCTGAAGACTTTGGTATGTTTGATGCTGTTTATTACAATAGAGAAAGTCCTCTAGCTGGCAGGGGGCACCTTTTCCTTGAATATGTCTGGGAGTTCAGGGTGGGGAATGGTTAAGTGACTCTTATGTTGTGATCGCAGTGAGGCTGGAACACCTGCTCAGCATCAAAGTCCTCGTTACCAAATCTTCTTGTATTTTTTTTGTATACAAATTTAAGTTTTAATTCAGTGAGAATGATGAATTTAAACTTCTGTTTTTATTATTTGGTTTAATGATGTTCTTAAGTAGAAATTTTCACTCAGAGCTTATTTTACAACATCACCTGTATTTGCTTTTATTTCATTAAATGATTTCTATTTGAATTTAACTATTTGGCATATGGAGTGAGGTAGAATTCAAACTTTTTAAAAAATTGTACATGTTTACTTTTTAAACAATTATCCTCAAAATCTAAGGGCTTACAACCAGTACAGTACTCTCTCAACAAGCTATATTTTAGGGTGGATAACCTCACAAAGTCTTTTTGTGAATATTTATTTTATATTTAACAAATATAACTATACAAATACATATAACTACATATGCATATATATAAAAAATGTTATATTTTACTTTATAGTAGGCTTGGGTACATATATATACAAATACGATATTTCATCTATCCACCAAATGTATCATTCTTTACCAAAATATGGGTCTTACAAAATGAAAAAGGTAAAATAAACTTATACATAAAATTATAGTCTTATAATTTTATATTTAATGTAGTTAACTAAAAATTTGTTATAGTCTACGTTCAATTATGATTGTTTTTTCAAATCTTATAAGGAAGTTGGTTTCATGGTCTATTTCAGGAACTATCCCAAAAAAATATAAAGTTTAGATAAATGGACCTTATTACTTGAAATGATATATTTTATCCTTTTATCCAACCTCAACTCTAACAATGATATCAAAATAAATGATATATTTTATCCTTTATCTTTTAAAACAGAGTTGGATACTGTATATATGCTATCTCATCTCAATAACATAAACAGACATAACAGAACACATTAGTAAAATAACAACCTTTCCAATTCATCATCCAAAATGCAAACTAAAAGCATGTTTATTTTTTTAGGGTTCACATATAAATTGATCTCAAAAGATGATTTTTTAATTTCTAATAATATCCTAATAGATTATCCTTCACAAAATCTAGGTGCTCTGTAACACAGACATAACAGTTATTCTCATCTTATGCTGACAAACTTCCAGAATTTTACATAAAGGTATCTCAAATAATTGAACTAAATTTACCTGTTTTCAAGACTTAAACTAAAATCAGAGTAACTTCTGATCATCTGAAATTTTTTTCTTGTTTCTCTTTATTAGAATTGTACGAGGAACTATAGAAAAATACCTGCTATGTGACTATTTCATTTATACTTCATCTAATATGTGGAAATTTATTAAAACTAATAAGCATCTAATATCCAAGATGAGTTCTAAAAATGAAAGATAGCAAGACTCTACCCCCCAAAAAATATTAAACAGGTAAACCAAAATTTCCACACTTTCATGATGTCAATTTTCACCCTAATAAAATAGATTTCATAATTTGCAGTGCCCTCAGTCAGGTCTTAAGTTTAAAAAACAGGTAAAATAAGTGAAAATATCTGTATGAATGTTTGCTCAAATAGTTTCTAAAAGAGAAAGCAAAATTATCACTCTATACAGAAATAAATGGTGTATTTGACTACATTCTTGCAATTTGAATGGGAAAAAAATCATATTACAAAGACTACCTTGAACATCCTTTAAATTTTTTTTTCTTCCTTTTCTTTTCCCAGCCCTGTGTTTTAAATTAACCAAGAGTAATAAAAGGAAGAACTGGAGAGAAAGCCAGTGCATTGTGACAGGATGATTTTATTTTATGTATGAGTCTGAGTGAGATTTTAGAAAATGGATACTGTATTTCTTAAATGGGTCTGTGTTGGTCAAAGACCATTAGGCAACTTTGGAAGATTCCACAGGGACACCTGGGGCCAGACATTGCAATCCCAATGGACTGAGTCCACTGTTTGTCTTTCTGCATGGAGAATTAATAAATGTATCAATCTTCTACCAGCAGCCCTGAACTAGGGAACATAAAGGAAATAGAATAAGTGGGAAAAAAATTGCACGAGTGCCTTTTCCTTCCCCCACCTCCTGATCTTCGCTTTTCTGTGTGTTGAACTTATTTTCCCTTCAGATTTTTTCACATTATTCTTTTTTTCCATGTTATTAGTTATGTCTCTTAGCATTCCTGGCTGCATTGCACTTTGTCTGCCTTAAAATGATGTCTCCTAACCTGGACAGGGGCTATAATTTAATGAAGTTGGCCACCTTTGCATACCTTCTGCTCAGAAGATCAGTCGGTGGCCTTGAAGTGTCAGATTTCATTAAATGATTTTAGTTTCAGGGAGAAAAAAATTCAACGGAAAGTTAAGGAAACCAGTCAGGAAATATGCATGGTGCCAACAGCCTCAGAGCACAGGATTCCAAAAGTCATTTTAACATTTCTGAACTGATAAGCTAATTAATTATTAAAACAGAAACACTCCTAGGATACCAATGACCAAGGTTATAAATACACCCCTTTCAATTCCTCTTTCTTTTATTTAACTGCAAAATGTTGCCTTTAAATTGCACCACGGTGATTCTAAGAAGTCAATTAGAAAGGTTTCAGATCGCAGGAGAGTTAGAGGAGCTAAGAGGAAACATAAATTACATTACCAAAAAAACGGAGTGGGGAGCTTACAGGAGTTTGAACATTTTACTTTCTGCTTTGTATCAACTGGTCTAAAGTACAACTGAAGCAAAATTTAGAAACATTGTGATCGGTTTTCTTTTTATAGCAGTAGAACTTCCTCTCCACCACTTGACTTAAAACCACAATAGTTGGTTCATCATTCCTTTAGAAAACAGCTGGAGGGTAATGATAGTGACTACACAACAAATCAAACATTTCTGTGAATTGCCTGCTTACTGACAAGACTTTATTTATATGGGGTTTGTCTTTTTTTTTTTTTTTTTTTTTTGGAGAGGGAGCTGTGTCACCCAGGCAGGAGTGCAGTGGCGCCATCTCGGCTGACTGCAACCTCTGCCTCCTGGG
>NW_012098097.1:3081421-3110750 GCF_000951045.1 Mandrillus leucophaeus
TGTCTAGCTAATGAGGTGGGGACTTGGTTAACTTTTCTGTCTAGCTAAAGGATCATTAAATGCACCAATCAGCACTCTGTGTCTAGCTAAAGGTTTGTAAATGCACCAATCAGCACGCTATAAAAACGGACCAATCAGCACTCTGTAAAATGGACCAATCAGCAGGATGTGGGTGGGGCCAAATAAGTGAATAAAAGCAGGCCACCCAAGCCACCAGCCGCAACCTGCTTGGGTTCCCTTCCATGATGTGGAAGCTTTGTTCTTTCACTCTTCACAATAAATCTTGCTGCCGCTCGCTATTTGGGTCCACACTACGTTTATGAGCTGTAACACTTACTGTGAAGGTCTGCAGCTTCACTCCTAAAGTCAGGGAGACCATTAACCCACCCAGAGGAACAACTCTGGATGTGCCACCTTTAAGAGCTGCAACACTCACTGTGAAGGTCTGCGGCTTCACTCCTGAAGTCAAGCAAGACCACAAACCCTCTGGAAGGAAGAAACTCTGGACACATCTGAACATCTGAAGGAACAAACTCTGGGCACGCCATCTTTAAGAATTGTAACGCTCACCGCAAGGGTCAGCAGCTTCATTCTTGAAGTTAGTGAGACCAAGAATTCACCAAAAGGAACCAATTCTGGACACAGGATTACAGGTTCCTGCCACTATACCCAGTTAATTTTTGTACTTTTTCAGTAAAGATGGGGTTTCACCATGTTGGCCAGGCTAGTCTCGAACTGCTGACCTTGTGATCTGCCTGCTTTGGCCTCCCAAAGTGCTGGGATTACAGGCGTGAGCCACCGTGCCTGGCCGGGTTTGTCTTCTTAAAATTTCCCTTTGGGACTCTGGTTTTCTTTAAGCAAATGCAGTGGTTAGTCATTTAGGTGAGAAAAGAGGTGTCAGATGGAGACAGAAAGGCAAGAGCAGAACAAATCCAAGAGCTGACTTGTGCTGCATCAGAACATATTTGTGTATTCTGTTGTACTCCTGAAAGGAGGGGAAAAACAAGCCAGTTATCCCCATTGGAACCTGGAGGTCAAGTTTATTGAAATGAGCAAGGGACTTTGAAACACATAACTAGTTGTATTAGTCTGTTCTCACATTGCTATAAAGACATACCTGAGACAGGGTAATTTATAAAGAAAAGAGGTTTAATTGACTAACAGTTTTGCAGGCTGTACAGAAAGCATGGCTGGGAAGGCCTCAGGAAATATATGATCATGGCAGAAGGCAAAGGGGAAGCAGCACATCTTAGGTGGTGGGAGCTGGAGGAAGAAAGAGAATGAAGGAACTCTTTTCCTGAGCGCAGGCTCCATGTGACCCTATGTGGCATGGTGTCCCTCTCCCCGGTCTGTGAGTATATGTGACTAACACACTGCTGTTGATCTCACTTGTTGAGTGTGAAGTATTAGTATTGTGCCATTCCCGTAACACTATAGAGAAATCCTTTCCTCACCAGTGGAGTGAATAGGAGGCAATTTTAAAATGAGGAATTGCAACATAGTGTGTGGGGCAAGATATATGCAAGAATCAATAATAGAGTTAGGAGTGTCCAAGCAAGTGGTAAATGATGTGATACTAACTGAAAGTACCATGGAAGTTCAGAAATGTTTGTATGCGTAAGTAATTTTGGTTCAGTAAACAAAATATTTAATGAAAAAAGTTTAAAGACTTTGAAATAGGAATAAAACAACCACATCTCATGAGAACTCTATCATGAGACAGCATTAGGGTGATGGTGCTAAACCATTAGAAACCACCCCCGTGATCCAATCACCTCCCACCAGGCCCCACCTCCAACACTTGGGATCATAATTCAACATGAGATTTGGGTGGGGACACAGAGCCAAACTGTATCACTAATATGCTTCAGTTTTATGTTCTTGGCATCAGCATGATACAAACATTTCTACCCACCCAATGTTTTTAAAGCTTATCATATAAAACAACCTTTTATTACCAGTTTAGTTTTATGTGATTTAATTTTTGTGGGGAGGGGGAGTCCGTTTTTCTTTTTAGAAATTAGTGATAAATGATGAGTCCTCCACCTGTTGACAGCTAAAAAAGGAGGGCTAACTGTATCGGGCAGGTTCCAGACAGGAATATTTGTTTGTTTGTTTTTGTTTTTTAACAGGATGTAATATAAAGAATCAATTATTCAGGTATTGGAGGATGAAAAAGGCAAAGGGGAAACACTGAGATGATACTGTCAGAAAAGATTGTCAAAGTGAAATTGCACTAAGCACTTGTTAAAATGGACAAGACAGACTTTGAGTTATAGCAATAAAGGAGAGAGACTTCAGAACAGGACTGAATTCAACCCTCCCACTTTTTGTTTCTGCAGAAACAGGAGGGTTTTTAATTTCTGGGATAAACTAATGGAAATGCAGCTGGAAGGGGAAGTTGGTCAAGTCATTAGAGCATCTGTGTTTGCTAATTGTTGTTTGTTCAGGTTAGCCTCCTACCCTCACGCAAAGAATGGGAAAAAGATACATTTGTCTTCCTTAATGATTAGATTTCAAAGGGGGTGGCTCCCAGGTCTTTGAGAAAGACATTTCTGGGTTGTAAAAGGGGTAGAGAAAGAATTTACCATTGCTGGTATTTTACAGTAAATACTCTAAGAAAGGAGAGGTCAGAAGCATACGGTCACGATGTAATTTGTCTAAAGTTTAGTGAAGGTGAGAGGAATGTGAAGGCCATCTTGGTCAAGATGCAGGAAGAAAGGGAAGAAGTTGTTGAATGTTTTCGAGCGCTAGAAGTTTGGAGGAGAGAACTGGGCAGCTGGGACCGACACAAGAAGAGGACGTGTCTCAGCTCTATACCTCTGGAATTCATAGGAGAGAGCTCCTGAAACTGAAAGCTCTACTGAAACTTCTGAGAAAGGGTCTTCTCTGGTGGATACTACCTCTAAGGGAACCTTCTGAACGGATTCTGGGAGTTGTTTTTGTTTTGTTTTGTTTTTTGTTTTGTTTTTTTGAGACAGAGTCTCTCCCTGTTGGCCAGGCTGGAGTGCAGTGGCATGATCTCAGCTCACTGCAACCTCCATCTCCCAGGCTCAAGCAATTCTCCTGCCTCAGCCTCCCAAGTAGCTGGGATTACAGGCATGTGCCCCCAAGCCTGGCTAATGTGTGTGTGTATTTTTAGTAGAGACAGGGTTTTACCACGTTGGCCAGGCTGCTCTCAAACTCCTGACCTCAGGTGATCTGCCTGCCGCGGCCTCCCAAAGGGCTGGAATTACAGGTGTGAGCCACCGTGCCCAGCCTGGAGTTCTAAATGAAGGTGGAAACTAGACCCATCAAGCTAGATGAAGCTGGAAACTGTGAACACATGCTGCTGTTGGTGTGAAGACCTGTTATGGGAGTGGTACTTTTGACAACAGGGAGCAAACAGAAGGCATGAGTCTCCAGGCTTCCAATCTCCCCTTAGTGTCGTCAACCGCATTATGTGTACCAGAGAGGCAGATGGTAATGGAGAAATGTGATCTGCACAATATCATAGGGCAGAATATTGAAAGGTGGACTTGGAGATGAGAAACATGAACTTAATATTTGGCCATATACCAAGGTGGCGGCCCATCTACACACTGAACCAAGACAGTAGAACCGGGATCTAAAAACTGAATAGGGATTGGGAAAGCAAAAAGTGTGTCCCAACACCTGATTCCAGGTAGGGGCTAGAAACAATATTAGGAACCCCTCCTCAAAAGGAATTGTGTTCCAATCCTCATTTGAATCTCAAAAGATATGCATATCAGCCTAGGTACAGTCAGAAGCCAAAAAGTACACTGTGATAAAAAAAAATCAAACTCATTATTTTTTTAAAATGACTTTGTGCGTAGTAGCCTTTCTTTAAAATTTGGGTAAATAGACACTCAATGGAAATTAGAGAAGTGGGCTTTAAAGTGTTTCTAAACGCTTTTTATAACTCAAGCCTGAAATCAGCTTCTAGAAGCAGAATGCAGAGATTGGGACTGATAATCATGTACGGTCTTTTACATTTCACCCCCTGGGAGACATTGACACTATGTTGCTGATAATTTTTTCTGTGTTTAGATATTTAAATTTGATTTTTGTATATATTCAAATGTAGCAATATTTATAAATAATTCACAGTTAAGTATGCCCCTTTTAATGTAGAGTTTCAGGCTTTTCCATCTTGTTTTCCGTTTGTCTTGGAAAATTCTTTTAGCATGGATGGATAAATAATATTTGTAGTAGTTAATTTTTTGAGCACTTGCCATGCATGAGCCACAAAATGTTATAATAATACTTTATATGAATTGACTCATTCCTCATAACACCTAACTACCTATAGGGTCAGGACTACCTTTCTAAGTTATAGACAAGGAAAAGTAGAACAAGTAACATGAAACAGTTATTTGCCTAAGATCCCACAATAAATCTAAGTCTAGCGAGTGTGTATGTTTGACATGCTATTCCCTCTAATCATAAATATGTATTAACACATTTCCATGCATCTGGCTCAGTAGTAAGCTTTTGTATAAATCATTTTACATATTATTCACGGAACTCCTACATGGCAGAAACCATTATCTCTCTTATGAAAATAAGAAAATTAAGGCCAAGAAAGATAAGTCACATAGTTAATAAACAGTGAAGGAAATATATGAGCACGGAGAAATTGCCTCTAGAATCCATCCCGTTGATCAATCTGCTATACCAAAATAAACAGCCAAAGAAAAATCTAATGGAATATTTCAGAAATATCTGTCTGTTAAGCAAGAAAAAGAATAGCCATCATTTCTGTTTTGGTTTTAAGAATGGAACAGTACACACTGGGTCTTATCAGAGAGTGGAGGGTAGGAGGAAGGAGAGCATCAGGAAAAATAACTATTGGGTACTAGGTTTAATACCTGGGTGATGAAGTAATCTGTACAATAAACTCCCATGACACAAGATTACCCATGTAACAAATCTGTTTATGTACCCCTGAACTTAAGAAAATTCTTATGTTTAGAATGAATAACACTCTTGTCCATAGAAGTAACATTTATACTATAGTAAATCAATGTTGCTTCATTTAAAAATAATCTCAAGGAAATTGGAGCAAAGGGGAAAACAAACTAAAAAGGGTATTGATTATCTGCAGAGGGTACTGAGATATGTATTATTGTTGTCAACAGTAAACAAGCCTGGTGCTTCTCAATCAGTCTCTTCTTCTCATGCCCAGCACAAAAGAAAATTTCAAGATGGGATTATACAGTGGATTTAATTAGTCATCAGATAAGCTATAGCTCTGGAATTATAGTATCCCACCCCTCATCTTCAATTTTGCTTTCAATGGTTTCAGTTTCTTGTGATCAACCATAGTCAAAAAACATTACATAGAAAATTCCAGTAATAAGCACCATATGTTTTAAATTGTGTGCCATTCTAAAGAGTGTGATGAACTCTCATGCCACACCACTCCATCCTGCCCAGGATGTGAATCATCCCTTTGTCCCACATATCCATGTTATATGAGTCATCTTCAAGTTAGTCACTTAACAGTGTCTTGGTTATCAGATCAAAATAAACATGTATACAGATGCTCCTTGACTTATGATGGGGTGATGTCAAGATAAATCCATTATACACTGAAATTATTGTTAAGTAAAAATGCATTTAATACACCTAAACTACCAGACATCATAGATCAATCTCGCCTACCTTAAATGTGCTCAGAACACTTACATTAGCTTAGTTAGGCAAAATCGTCTAGTGCAAAGCATACTTTATAATAAAATGTTGACTATCTCATGAATCATTGAATATTGTAAAGAAAAACAATGCTTTTGCACCATCGTAAAGTGGAAAAATCATTAAGTTGAACCATCATGAGTTAGGGACTCTCTGTATATAAAGTTCGGTATTATCTGCGGTTTCAGGCATCCACTGGGGGTTTTGGATAAAGGGACACTACTGTCTGTAGAGAAGTCAGATCTTCATTACCTAGAGAAAAAGACATTTAAGAAAAGACCAGAAGCTTCATGGGAAGAATTGATGGAGCAGTAAGAGAGGTATGATGAAGAGACTCTAGAATCTTAATTCATAAGCCCCAGAAAGGATCACAGAATGTTAAGGCAATTTCCCCGATTCTGGCCCATTCTCTTCTAGAGCGTCCTTCCCGTAGGCTGTGCTTTCTGCAGACTTTCCAATACCCAAGGAAGTTATGTTTTCTTTCTCTTTTGGCATCTTGTAGATTTAATGTTCATATGTTGAGGCACATTGAGGTGATTTGCCAAATGGCAAAAGAAATGTGCTGGGTCATTATTCTTTACTCTGAATGAGCCAGACTGACTGTCTATACTGTGGGAATATGCCAAATAATTACTTTAACCATGTCTTTCCCTTTAGCTGTGTATACATGGACCTCGTATTCTAGATAAACTTGCTTAAACCTCGTATTGAATAATTACTGGCAAGTAGCCATGTGCTCAGAGTAATTTAATGTTCATCTTTGGTTTCTACAGGGTGCTAGTGACAAAAGCCGGTTTTGCTTATGCATACATTAGAAGGATTTTCTTTTTATAATTCAAAGAAAATCTACAAAACATGAAAAAAAAAGTACTTGATTTTTTTAAAAGCATTTTTGATCCTAAGTTTTCCTCAGGAATCACAGATACAGTGCTGAGAAAAAGCTGATGTAGTTTAACTTTTAAAAACAGAAAGTCTCCATAAAAGGGTACCACATGTTCTTACTGCCTTGCAAGTTAAGCAGTTGTTATTACATTTAAATCATGTCTGACATAATGTTGCTTTCCCTTTTGAAAGTGAGGACCAATGTTGCTGCGTTTTATTATGAAAGGTAAACAGTATGAATTCCCATGAATCACTGTACCTTGTAGTCCTGTCGTAATTGAAAAAGCCTTGGGGTAGGAGGCAGGAGCTAGAGATCCAAATTCTGACTGTGATACTTATTAGTTTTAGAACCAGAAGCAAGAAATTTAACATCCCTCTTCCTTCCCTTGTGAAACTGGAAATAATATCATCCTAATCTTGCAAAGCATGTTTATGAAGCATAAATTAGATCATATACAAAGCTATGTCATAAACTGTAGAGCATGAAAAGTTCTACACCTAAAGGACAGAAAAGATACGTTAACTAGTTTAAGATTTGTACACTTTTTAAGAACAAAGAAAACCCACTAAGAATTCCAGAAAGAAGTTGGAGAAACATGAATAGAATACAAGTTGGCAATACATACTCCAAACTTTGAAAATGCTCATACATTTGGAGCCAGGACTTTTCTTCTGGGAGCTCTCATAAGACTACCATGATGAATACTATCTTAATAAATATAATAAAATATCCTAATATCTACATGTCCAATATTAGGAGAATGGTTAAGGAAATTAGGATACAATTATATGGTGTTTCTTACACAGGAGTAAGATTTACATAATTATATAAATGAAGTAGGAAATTTGTGTCAAAATATTTAGCCAATATTTAGGAGCCAGCAATAATATCTATCATCAAGATATAAACTATGAATAAATTATCAGATAAAACAAAACTCCACAGTTGCCTCTGAAGGCTGTGCGATTGTGGGAATATTTGTCAGATTGTCTTTCTTAAGTGTTTGCAGGTTTTCTACAATAACCTTCATGACCAAACACAAAGAGATTAAATACGTACATACATACATACAGTAACATGAGACGGCAATTTTATCTATGGTCAAGAGTGAGCTCTGTGGTCACAATAATCTCATGAAATGTTGAGACATTGGAGTAATGAATACTCCTCACTTTTGATAAATCAGTTATCATTGGTGCTTTCTGGAAATTTCGTATTATTCATTATTTGGATGCAAGAGTTTTTATTCTTTCCAGTATCAGAAGAAGCGCGATTCCCTACCAGAACATTAACAATAGTTATTTTGAAATCTCTGCTCTTATTTTAAACACTATTCTGCAATAAACTGCTTGGAAAAATGGGCAGATCAGAATCTTCTAACATAATGTTGACATTATTTAATAGCTGCTTTGGTTACTGTTATAAGCTTTATAAGAGTGATTACAAGTACAAAACTTACATTAAGACATCTTTGTATCTCAGTTTATGAATAAAGCCAAACTGAAGTTTATAACAATGTGTTTTATTTTCAGTTACACATTAAGATTATTGACTTATTACCTAAATATTCTAGACAAATTACATATCCTATTTTTGGAGAGGTTACGGAGGCAACCTTTCATCTCTTTTCTGTTATGCTTGAAAAACCTCTTTAGGGAAAATGTAGCCATTGTTATAGAAACCTGTTAATGTGGATCTTTGGGGACTTGTTCATTAACATCATCTATGCATAGAAGTCGTCTTAGTTTTTTTTTAAAGTGAGTTAAAAATCTATTCAGGCACATTTTCTGGTTAAGAACCACAACAAAGAAAACACTTTATGTTCCCAACACTGTTTCCTCTCCCACAACCCACTGGAAGACTACATTTCTGAGCCTCCCAGCCTTCCTTGTATTTTTGTTAGAACAATTTTCCTAGCAGGTGAAATGTGTACAGAAGTGATGTTAATCCCATTGGGCAACATGTAAAAATCATTCTTCAGAATCTTTCAGACTCCTCTTCCTCTTCCATAGTGTCCATGAAAGCCAAGACTTCCATCTGGCCTTGTAGGAACATGGTCTTGGAAGAAATCCACTAGGAAAGCATCCAGATTGGCATCGAAAGAAATTCTTACTGTGCTGACCCACTGAGAGTCAGCATTTCTTTATTTTTCAGCATAGTTTACTATCTAATCCTGACACCTATAAGCACTTTATTTTATAAATTGATATTAACTCTATCATCAACTAATTTGATAGTCAAAGAATATGGATTTGCCTTTATTTGGGAATAAAGTTTCCCCTCTTTCATATTCCAGCCAGAAAATATAATCTCATTCAAGAGTGTTTTGTCAAATGGTCAATTAAAAATAATACTAACCTATAATGCATGGACTACTTCAATTTCACCAAGTATTTAAACTTTTGTCTCTCTCTCTCTCTCTTTTTTTTTTTTTTTTGAGATGGAGTCTCACTCTGTCGCCAGGCTGGAGTGCAGTGGCACAATCTTCGCTCACTGCAACCTCCACCTCCCGGGTTCAAGCGATTCTCCTGCCTCAGCCTCCCAAGTAGCTGGGACTACAGGCATGTGCCACCACTCCCGGCGATTTTCTGTGTTTTTAGTAGAGACGGAGTTTCACCATGTTGGCCAGGATGGTCTCCATCTCTTGACCTCATGATTCGACCACTTTGGCCTCCCAAAGTGCTGGCATTACAGGCATGAGCCTCTGCGCCCGGCCCAATATTTTATCTTTGAATTATGTTAGTCTAGGGAACGTCTATATTCTTCCACCCAATAATTTTGGCTCCTCGTAGAATTGCCTTTACTGAGCTGAGCATTGAATATTCACTTCTCTGCTTTTCTGAGAAATATTAGAAAATTACAACCCTCTGTTGTATGGGAAAGACAGGGTCCACTATACTGCGATTTACTGTAGTGTATCATCTGTGACTATACAGCAGTGGCTCCTTTCTTAGTGCCATTCTGCAGTATTTCTTTCTAATTTTGTTGTTCCAATATCTGTACTCCTCTTAGAAGTTTATTTTTAAATAATGGACACTATGACCCTATTTAAGTCTTTGTTTTGATTGGTGGGATTCTCATAGCCATATTTGTAATCAACCACTAGATGTAAAAGCTGATTTGACATTTTTCTTTCCTGTGAACTTTGTCCTTTATTTTACTTTATTTTTCTATTTGTATTTCCCCATATCCATAACTGTTCATATGTTTTAATTTATTGTTGTTTGTTTTTTAATATATTTCTCTCTAGGCCCTCTAATAGTTATTTTGTTCTGGTGACAGTGCTGGTTTTAGTTTTCATAACCTAGATAATTGAAGAAGGGTAAAGTTTGAGACATAAAAATTAGTCATAATATATAGTTAATTACATATATGTAAATATAATGTAATTCAGTCTACAAAACACTGGACAAACTTGGTGGTGGTTGGGAGCGTGGTAGTGAGTCTTCCTAAATTATTTAATTACATATTTATTTATACATTTGATTTTTGATCATGAACATTAAAAATTTAACAAATTTCTAAATGAAAATGAAATGGTCAACTTAATTCTTGATCCAGTTGAAATACTGTGCAAAGTTAATATAATAATTAGATAGAGTATATCTGGAATAGCAAACAGCTCTAGAAGAATAATCTTGTTTAAGGAAAAGAAAAAGTAGAATACTTATAATCTGTTAAAACACAGATTATAACCAAATTTGTTATATTATGGATTTAAAAACCACATGATTCACAAATATAGCTCATACCATCAAAACACATAATGCTGCCAATACCTCATTGATAAAACAATAAAATTACTTCTGTCCTCTCAGAGTAAAGAATGCCCAATTTTGCATATTTATATGAAAAAATAAAAAATCAAAATGAGAATTCACTGTTTTACTTTCTACTCCTAGAAGGTAATAGGCTGAGAATAAACAGTGTCACTTGTTGTTATTGTTTTCAAAAACACTATACAAAAAAAGTATAGAACTCAAGATTTCCACCTTATGAAATATACTATCATTCATAGCATGGTCAACACTGTCCCCTGAAAAAAATAACGTTAATGTCAAAACATCAAAAATACCATCAAAATGCTCAAACCTATAGCCATTGATTCTATGTTCTACAATTTCTCCACCTGAAGTTTCATTATTTTCAAATATTTCCATCCTTCTTCAATGGAAAAATTAAGGTAATATCTTTCAAGTAAAAGCTTAGATTAATGACTACAATGAAAGCATAACTAAGGCATTGGAGGTTTTTTTTTTTCTCTCTGCCACCAGTCTCCTGAACTTATTGTAATATGAACTAAATATCATCTGTCTTTAATAAACATCTGAATATATTAAACCCATTTTGTATGTTTTGGTGGGAGGGAGATAATGGGGGAAAAAGTGAGACAGATTCCCAAGATAAAATTTCATCTAATTTGGGCTATGTCTCTATTACTTTTTATAAATAAATACGGTTAAAAGTGCAATGAGACCAGGCGTGGTGGCTCATGTCTGTAATCCCATGATTTTGGGAGTCTGAGGCCGGTGGGTTACCTGAAGTCAGGAGTTCGAGAGCAGCCTAGGCAACATGGTGAAACCCCATGTCTACTAAAAATACAAAAAAATTGGCTGGGTGTGGTGGTGTGTGCCTGTAATCCCAGCTACTCGGGAGGCTGAGGAAAGAGAATCACTTGAACCTGGGAGGCGGAGGTTGCAGTGAGTCGAGATCATGCCATTACACTTCAATCTGGGCAACAAGAGCAAAACTCTGTCTCAAAAAAAAAAAAAAAAAAAAACGATGACACTTTTGTATTAGCTAATTAAATATAAAATTAGATTGCAAATACTATGGGTTTATAAGACATCAGTTATCTCTCTTATTGTTATTTCCTAAATGTAATGTGTCTACTTTTCTCAGATTTCTTTCAAAATATTTTTCTTATCTATGATTTTCTGCATTTGACTATGCTACATGTAGGAATGCCGGTTTTTATTTGTTGGTTTTGCTTTTGTATTTATCGTGTTTGGGATTCCCTGAGCTTCTGAGATGTGTGATTTCAATCACTATGTATAGAAAAATCTCCACAAGTATATCTTCAAATACTTCCTTCCCCATGCTCTCTCGCTTCAGGGACACCACTTAAGTGTTTAGATTATTTGACCTGGTCCTAATATGTCGATGATGCTCTGTTTAGCTATTTTTTCTTTGTCTCAAAGTTTCAATGTGAGTAATATGTATTAAGTTGTCTTCAAGTTTACTATTTAAAATCATTTGATAAATTTTTAATTTCAGATATTACATTTTTTTTTCTAGAATTTCAATTCGGTCATTTTTTAGGGCTTTTACCATTCGGTAAATTACTTCTCTTAGTTACTTGACATATTTAGATTTGTTTAAGTCCTGTCTATTAATAAAAACACCCATTTCGTCTTTATGTCTGCCTGTATTTGCTGTTTTTTGTTTATTGTTTTCATTTTTGGGTCAGTTTAACCTGTCTTTTTGCATCTTTTGATTTCTGCTTATATGCAGGACATTTTGAACAAAAAAAATAGAATAGACTAAACTAGACAACATGTTTTGTTTTCTTGCTTCCAGAGTTTCCATACCTTTTCCCTTTCAGGCAGCTAGGGTGAGGGATGGATCATTCTGATTTCACCATGAGTAGAGCTAGACTAGCACTGGGTCATTTAACTAGTGTAAAGTTTAAATTGCAATTAAAGAGATCTATATTTCTCTTTCCTCTCAGTCTATAACACCCCGTATTGTAGCAAAGGGGGTTGAGCATTTTGATCCTACGAAGATTTGAGCTGGCAGAGAGCTGAATTGCAGCCTGAGTTTTAGTTTAGTTTATTCAACTCCGCAGTGCCCGGGCTCAGGCACTGTGTGAAACTGTTTTTCTCTGCTCTCTCACTGTTTCCATTGATATATACTCAGCAAAATCCTCATGAGAGATCATTGTCAGATGAGAGATTTATGTTTGCTTTTGGAGATCTTTTAAATTCTAATCCATCATGTCAACCCATACAGTTCTTAAATTTCAGCTGGTTTCTCATCGTCTCATGGACTATTTTCTGATTATCAGGCCTGCCTCTCCCTCTGCTACTCATGCTAAGACTAAAATATTGCTCCAAGTACAAAAGAAGCCCCTGCTTTTTGCTCAGGTATGAAGGACTTCTCATCCTTTTTTGTAATTTAGTTATTTCAGGCTCCTTTGCATCCACTGCTCTTTGATGGTTGCAAAGAAAAGTATGACTGTTTGTTAATCTGGTATTGTGATAGATGTAATAGTCTCTACCAAACTTCTACTTTCTACTGTAAGTGGACCTTTCAACGTAATTAAGGATTTAAAATTTTACTCTGTTGCCTTTTAGTGTAGTGAATTTCCTATATTTCTCCCCAATTATATCATAGATGCCCTGAAGCCATTCATTCATCCATCCATTCATTCATTTGATCATTAGTTTATTCATTAATTTGTTCCGTCCCGTAAAAAATTACCCATGGTATACTCACTAAACTTTAGAGGATTTACACAGTTCTAGCAAACATATCTCCAACCATAAAGTGTTTACAGTGTTATTTGGGCCAGGGATGAGCAATTGATGAAAACCAAAGCAAAATAATTCTATCTCTAAGAATTTATAATTGAAACAGAAATAGATTCATTTTCTGAATCTATTTTTGAGGAGATTTTGAATATGTGCACTTTGCAGCTGTGAGCAAACATCTTCCGCATTTGCAGTAGAAATAGTATTTAAAAAACAGACAAGAATCTTCTGGTCTTCTAATAAAGAACAATGAAGCAAATGCACAAAGGGAATTTTAGTGAAAGAAATCATGGACTTCAATGACTGATTCTAGGTCTTCCTGAGAGCCAGTCATTTCAAATATCTTTGTGTTTTTAGATTAAGCCATCATTTTTTCTCTTAATCTTCTTCATATATTGGCTGACTTTCATTAATTGAAGACTTGAAGTTAATGAATACTTTCTAATACAGATTAATAAGACATATATACAAAAAACAATTTAGTAGGAAGTGGAAATGGATGACAGAAAAAAAGAGGGAGGTGGGGGGAGGGGGGGAGAGAGAGAGAGAGACAGAGGCGTTCCATGTAGATATTTGTGAATATAGATATATAATTAACTTATACTGAGGTAATGGCTAATTGATCTCTCATAAGCATTCACAAAATAGAACCGTGGTTCCCATCCACAAAATATACTCCTCCTCTGGCAGTTATGGGAACTGTCATTCATCTGTTTACTCAGGCAAAATAATCAACATAATTCTTGTCAAGTCTATTTTTGTAATTCCCACATGTAATACACCAACAAGCTATGTGAGCTCTATCCCCAAAGCCTAGCTTAAATCTAGTCACCTCTTGCTAACTCTGGGTATCATCCTAAATTCACACCACCATCTCTCCATCTAGACTCACCGTATTTTAATATATCTCTCAACCATTCTATTCTGTACACAGCAATGAACATGGTCTTTTAAGAATGTTAATCAGATTGCTTAAGTCTCTTGCTAAAGCTTTTCGTTTATACTTGCAATAAAAAGAAAATTCCTTAGTGTGGCCTTCAAGATTTTATACACAAATATTTCCTTGACTCTTTCTCTCCTTAACTGTGGGTACAGCTACACTGACCTTCTGACTGGTTATCCACTATATCAAGTTTGTACCTGTCTTACAAGCTTTATACATGTTTCGCTTTCTGCCTAGCAAGCTCTTCCCTCCTCAGTCTCAGTCCTTACCCTGCTGTGATTGTTAACATTGAGTGTCAACTTGATTGGATTGAAGGATGCAAAGTATTGTTCCTGGATGTGCTTGCGAAGGTGTAGCCAAAGGAGATTAACATTTGAGTCAGTGAACTGGGAGAAGCAGACCCACCCTCAATCTGGGTGGGCGCCATCTAATCAGCTGCCAGTATGGGTAAGAATAAAGCAGGCAGAAGAAGGTAGAAAGAGCAGACCTGCTGAGTCTTCCGGCCTTCATCTTTCTCCCATGCTGGGTGCTTCCTGCCCTCAAACATCGAACTCCAAGTTCTTCAGCCTTTGGATTCTTGCACTTTATACCAGTGGTTTGCCAGGGGCTCTTGGGCCTTCGGCCACAGACTGAAGCTGCACTGTCAGCCCCCCTACTCTTGAGTTTTTGGGACTCTGGCTTCCTTGCCCCTCAGCTTGCAGACAGCCTATTGTGAGACTTCACCTTGTGACCATGTGAGTCAATTCTCATAAACTCCCCCCATATATACATATGTCTTATTGGTTTGGTCCCTTTAGAGAACCCTGACTTAGTATACCTACTTAGCCCTCCTTTACAACTTAGCCGTCTGCATAATTCTCACTCTTTCAGAGCAGCCATTCCTGACAAAGTCATGCTAGACCAGAAATTCTCATCTCCTCTGCTTTGTTTTCGTCTGCTTTATTCCTGTGCTTTATTGTCTTCATTGCATTCTCTCTATCTGAAATTACAGTGTGTATTTGTCTATTGTGTATCTCCTTTACCAGAAGAAAAACTCCTTAAGAGTGGGGACCTTGAGCATCTTCCTTCTGCTTTGTTCTCAAGCTGGAACACTGTTTAGTACATTATAGAGCTTAGTGAATTTTGGATTGAGTGAACAAAGGTATTTTACATAGGCAGGAAAACCAAGCAAAGGCATGAAGATAAAACGATGTGGGTTGTACGCAGACAGTGGCAAATAGTTTTTCTCAGTTTGAGAAAAGGCTGTATGGAGAAAAAGAATGGCAAAGTAAATCACAAAGGGAGCTTATGGTCATGTGGCAGATCAATGTGAAGGCAACAGCAATAGCTCATCGAAATTCAGTTGAGGAACCCCTTGTTCAATCACGTATTGCTTTATATAGCTATAACACAATATCAAGAGACACTATGATATTAATGCACTGCCTAAATCATTGAGAGTAACATCAAGGAGGACTTCTTTTAGAATAATGTAATTCTGAGATGTCAAGTCAGTTTTCCATGAAATGTCCCAACAACTTCATAAAAAAATTCTGGGCTAAGGAAATTACATGTCCATGTTTAATATGGACAAAATAGATAAATATGTACATGATATTTTAATATAAAGTGAGTTCATAAATACAATGTCTTTGGGGATAGCTGCTTAGTTCATGTAAAGAACTTCAACCAGAATGTTAATAATGTACTTCATCTCCAGGAAAACAAGCATATTCTGTATCCCATAACTTTAAGTATCCATAGTAACGTGAATCATGTTGATGAGATATAATAATTATCATTTCTCAAGAAGATTAGAGCACAATTATTGTTTTATTCTAGGTTTTTCTTATTGCCAGTTAAGTAACTTAATGTAAGAAAAATTGGGAAAACAACACTGACTTTGAGAAAGAAAAGAGCAATTTCTTCAATATGTATTCTAATACGGAAAACATCTCTATTTAAAATTACAAGCTTTAATTTAGGGTCACAATTAATCTGAAATAATTCATAACAATAACAAACAGTCCAACTCTTCGAGCACGTTGTACAAAAGAACCAGGAACATTTAGATTCTTGTTCTAATCACAATCAGTGTGAACCTGCTGTGTTTGTTAAGAAATGTAGACCATTCAAATAAACAGTGTAAATTCCATTGTGGAGATGCTTCTAACATAGATGTAATTGGTAAGGTCAAACTGGATGGTCCATTGACTTTAGATGGTCAGATAGGTGTCTCAGAAATTAAAAAATACTTTTTAAAACATACAGTCAAAATTCCTTAGGCTAAGTATGAACCAGTTAATGGAGTAAGCATTTGTAGCAGAAAAGTGGTACAGAGCGTAGTTCCACAAATACTGTAATCCAAAAAGGAAGTTCATATTAAGTTTCTAAGGATTTTTAATTTTTTTTAAATTTTGAATTTTTGTTGGTACATAGTAGATTATATATTTAGGGGGCACATGAGATGTTTTGATACAGGCCTGCAGTGCATAATAATCACTTCACAGAAATGGAATATCCATTCCCTTATGCATCTATCCTTTGTGTTACAAATAATTCAATTACACCCTTTAAGTTACTTTAAAATGGGCAATTATTATTGACTATAGTTATCCTGCTGTGCTATCAAATAGTAAGTCTTATTTCTTTTTTATTTTTGGACCCATTCGCTATCCCCACCTTCCCCCAACACCGCACTATGCTTCCCAGCCTCTGGGAACCATCCTTCTACCTGTGTTTATGCGTTCAGTTGTTTTGTCACAAATTGATAAGAACATGGAATGTTTAACTTTCTGTGCCTGGTTTATTTCACTTAACACAATGATCTCCACTTTCATGCATGTTGTTGCAAATGACAGGATCTCATTCATTTTTATGGCTAAATAGTACTCCATTATGTCTATGTACCACATTTTCTTTATCCATTCATCTGCTGATGAACACATAGGTTGCTTCCAAACCTTAGGTATGGTGAACAGTGCTGCAACAAATGTAGGAGTGCAGATATCTCTTTGATGTACTGGTTTCTTTTGGATACGTACCCAGCAGTACGATTGCTGGATCATATGGAGCTCTAGTTTAGTTTTTGTGTGTGTGTGTGTTTTTGTTGTTTGTTTGTTTTTTTGAGGAACTTCCAAACTCTTCTCCATAGTGATTGTACTAATTTACATTCCCGCCTACATTGTCTAAGGGTTACGTTTTTTCCACATCCTTGCCAGCATTTGTTGTTGCCTGTCCTTTAGATGTAAGCCATTTTAATGGGAGTAAGATGATATCTCATTGCAGTTTTGATTTGCTTTTATTTCTCTAATGATCAATGATGTTGAGCACCTTTTCACATATCTGTTTGCCATATGTTCGCCAGAGTATTTTCCTACTGAGCTGTTTGAGCTCCTGATATATTTTGGCTGTGTCCCCTCCCAAATCTCATCTTGAATTGTAGTTCCCATAATCCCTGTGTATTGTGGGAGGGACCTGGTGGGAGGTAATTGAATCATGGGGGTGGTTACCCCCATGCTACTGTTGTTATGAGTGAGTTCTCACAAGATCTGATGGTTTTATAAGGGGCTTTTCCCCCTTTTGCTAGGCACTTTTCCTTCCTGCCACCATGTGGAGAAGGACAAAATTTAGCTGGACGTGGTGGCGGGTGCCCATAATCCCAGTTACTCGGGAGGCTGAGGCACGAGAATCACTTGAACCCAGGAGCCAGAGGCTGCAGTGAGCTGAGATCGTGCCACTGCATTCCAGCCAGGGTGACAGAGCGAGACTGTCTCAAAAAAAAAATAAAAGATGTTTACCTCAGGAGACAGTCTAAGCTTATCCCTAAGTACCGTAAGGACATAATTCTCTGAAATGAAACTCACATAAGATTGTTTCAAATTCAAAAGACACTGGCTTCTCCGCTCAAGTGGAGAAGGGTAACCAGGTATATGCATTTGGCTGTAACTGAGCAGAGAAGCTGAGGCTACCTCTCAGTTGAAGCTGTGGTACTTCATATAGAGAGCAAATGCCAAACACTCTCTTCAGGAATGTATAGTACAGGGAGATACATCTGAAATAAGTGCAGAAACTGTGTTTGCTCATCGAGGGAGAACCTGAGTATCAAAGACCATAATATCCGGGGCACCGGGTTAAAATAGATCTACTCTCAATACAGTTGACTACAGCCAAGGGCAGGATTTTGTGTCCTTAGTGATTTGAGTGATAAAAATTTCCAGGTGAGTTTTCAGAAACATAATTGGGTAGGTAAAGGTCAGCATTTGAATTTATGAAGGGTAGACATTCCAGTGACCCTATTTTTATGTCTGATATGCAGAGCACTCTCTTCTTAGTATCAAAGTACCAGGAAATTGAATGATAATTGGAAGATTATAAGCTAAACAGGCACACATAGAACTGGAAGGAAATTAAATGGGTTAGAGGAATAATGAATTTAGGCTGGTGGTTTCCAGGCAATACATATTGAAGATCACTAAATTATCTACATTTTCTATTAAGAGACCCATGAATGAAGAAGTGAGAAGCAGAAGGAAAGAAAGAAACTGATTGAAAAGACGCAGTCAAAATGGGCGATGGGAAAGAGAAGGAGGTAAGTAGAAAAATTTTTCAGTTTGTCTACGATAAAATCTAAAGTCTAATTAACTCTATTTTCCAGAAGTCATATTTGCTGTCAAGATACAATTTTGCCTACATAAATTAGATGGGCATGGAACCAGTTTTTCCTCTCTAGGCTTGAAATTTCTATTGCATTTCTTTATGCAAGGAACAGCTCCTTCTAATTCTCTGAAGGTCTCTCTTACCTCTCTGTTGTACTTCCTGTGAAATATATTCGTGTGTGTGTGTGTGTGTGTGTGTGAACTCACTTGCTCAAAGTATTGTTTGGTTGTAGTTTCCTTACCCTTTTTAAACTGGATTATTCTTGGTCTAGCTCGTTCATACCGACAACTCCAATGGGACATCAAGTTTCCCATTTTCCCACCACCACCCCAAGTTTCCCGTTTCTTTACCTTGTTATTTTTATTTATTAGTGTTATTATTTTTCAGAGGGGCAAAGGGGCAGAAACTGGGAATGTTCAAATGCTTTTCTGATGATGCAATCAGATTACTTCCAATCTGCTGCAAATATCAATCCCTTAAAGCATGTAACATTTCCTGCCCACCTGGCCGAGGTAGGAGGAGGCAGTGTTGTATGTGGTGGTCTCAGAACTTGTCTACTAATCTTTTAATACATTTCAGCCAATATCAAAGGCAGTCTAATTCAGAATGGACTATTACCTTTATTTATTTATTTATTTGTTTATTTATTTATTTATTTATTGTCTATTATTTAACTGAGTACAAATAGGTATGGCAAGACTGGAGAACTTGCTAGGTATATTCAGGTCTATATTTCTGTAGGTCTTCAGCAAATACTTGGCAGCCAGTTACTACAGTGACTTACAGATCTCCTCTATTGCAAAACTATTTGCCAGACCCTTAAATGTCTACTCCAAGTGTTAATAACAAACTTAAGAGAAATATCTTTTGGACAGCACTTTATTACGTTTGAAATGACAAAGTTTTTAGCAATGATATCTCTACATCAGCAATGATGGGAAAATGTTAGTGTAACTATTAATCATAAATGGAAGATACCAGAACCAAGGAGACAATATACAGAGGAGAAAAAGAGTTTGCTTCCCTTTTTTGAAGTCTGAGGATTTGGTCTGTTTTGTTAGACTTGCCTATAATTCTCTACGTAGCAACAGATTTTGAATTTTATGAAAAACCTTCTTAGTTCCTTGTATTAGTGTTGCTGTCAGTCTTAATTTTTAAATGATACGCATTGTCATTTTTTTGTTTTGTTTTGTTGCTTTAACTGTTTTCTGAAGTGTGTGGTGGTAAATTAGAATAGGCTGCATGTTCTTTTCTAGCCAGGCAGCATTTTAAACTAAAGGTTGTGTTGTACAAATCTTAGTATTCTTTTTGTTGTTGTTTCTTCACTTTTATCTTTCCCTTAGTTGCCAACCCAAGACCTGAAACTTTTTTACCGACATTTGTTTATTATGTTATTTAACCCAAGGAACATAAGACCGTGCACATGTACAATGTTTATAGGTTTGCATGTAGCCCTCGGATGACTTCTTCACATTTATTCTTGATGACTTGGCTCCAAACCCATCTTTTATATTCAGTTCTTATTTTGGTGTTTTTTTCTCTTCTTGGCTTCAAAGCCAAGCGTGATTCTAAGTGGCACTGGTTGGATGATTACCACAGAATCTCAAACAAGCCAATGTGTTATGTTTTATGTTTAGAACTAACAAATACGCCTCATGGCTTCAATGGCTGCCTTTACAACAAAGGATGGGAGCTAAGTTATACTCACCACTTACTCTCAGGATCTTTCAAGTGTGGAGACATTAGAGGAACGTCAGGATGTTCTTGTCCTTTATTTAATTTGTTGATAAATAAATAAAGTGTGAGGCATTTTGTTTTTAACATTTAAATTACCTCCTCAGCAAGCATTTTATGGTGGTGGAAGGTTATTTTATACTTTCAAGTGTAAGTAAAACTTTCTAAAGTTGGAGAGTAATCTCCATTCCATTCCAAACTACTGAGATTTCTCTGTAAACAAGACTTAGCTTTCTGATCTGTTAATTTCATTATGATTTTTTCCCTTTGTCTTCAAAGCCATGTCTCTCATTTGTGCTTAGTGAAGAACAAATTTGTAGAGTAAACTGTTCAATGAGATGAGGAATACAATTATCATGGAAGGGAGGGTTTTCTTTGAAATACTTGTGCCGAGTTGGAAATGTAGATTTCGAAATTATCTTGCAAGTTGGATATAGACATCCTAATTCAGTTAGGCAATTTGATCAGAGATACTTTGTCCAAATTATTTGAATAATAAAAATGGCAGAGAGTTTTCTCTCTACCAATCAATTCATGTAGCACATTAAATTATGTAGATATCTGCCTCAGCACTATCCCACTCTACAACTTAATAGTATGTTACTGAGAAAAGGGAAAATACTAGTTTAAAATAAATTATAAATTAAAAAGTTTTAATGCATATTTCTTATATATTTTTTCTTTTTGTAAATAGATTTGAAAAAAATCCTGTATTGCTTACCCTCTGTGATTTTTTTAAACTTAGAACAAACCATTTTCCTTGGAAGTCTGAATTAAAAAGTTTTAGTTTCTGAACCACTAAGTAGTTATCATAGACATTTAAAATACTCCTATGGTTATGATTTTGTGGCTTTTGAAAAATGCAGCCAGTCTCCAACTGACCAAAAATTTACACTGCAAATATTTTTGCAAAATTAAGGATTGCCTTTTGGTCAGTGCAGTGATCATTATTGAGTCTCCCACCCATATTTAGTTTGGATGTGAAGGTTGTTTGTGTTTGCTCATGAGGTTTTTCTCTTTTTCTGTTGTCTTTTCCTCTCCATAAACTGAATTGTGCTGTTGAGTGTCAAAATATGTATCTACTTATACCTCAAATATAATTTATATATTTATCAAATATAATAAATATGTTCTAACTTATCTCTTTCAAGATAATAGAGACTTGGAAGTAATCTAGTCTGAGAGATGTATCTCTGCTCACACAGCTGTGAAGGAGTAGAACTGTTAGGACACCCAGTCCGTACCTCAGTAGAGATAACACAACTTAATCTAAAATTGACTGATTTGAAAAGAGCGAAGGAAAATAACGAACTGTTTCCGTATCCCAGCAATTTCCATTCTTCCAGCATAGTGTAGTCGGATGTATAGTTAGAACACCATGGGTTGCAGAGTCAGAGAAAACTCAGTTCAAACATCACTTTACAAGATGGGTGACCTGGGGCTGGTTATGAAATCTTGCTGATACTACATTTATCCTCTTGTATAATTAGATGGTAAAAAGTCTGTAAGGATGTTTTGAGGATTGAATAATATAATAAATGTTTGTAAAGACTTTGCCATAGAGTGAATATGCAATACACACACACATATATAAAATATATATATACACACACACACACACATATATATATATATAATTAAGGAATATTTTATTATTCCTCATATCTAAAATTCTAAGGATATAATTCTAATGGTAGCATTAGACATTTGTTAATAGCTTATTCATAGTGAAGACCCACTGAATTGTTTTGTGTATTTTATTCTCTGACCTGAGTACGTACATGTTCTCTGCCCCAGAACTCTGAGTTCTTACCTCAGCATTATGATTTTTTTCCAAGACTTTCTCTCCAAGACTTCTGGACAAGTTGACATGTTCAAAATAATAATACACTAAAATCAATTTGTTAATATTTTGAAATGGGTTATAATTCAGTGGTATAAAATTAACAATCAAGAAACTTGAAATTTGTTTAGCTATTATCTAATATGAAATAAGTTAATATATGCAGAATGCATTTAGTGCTTCGTATACACTAGGCGTGTTTGAGAGCTGGGTATGACCATCATCATTGTCATTATCACTATCATCCTTTTTATGTGATGGACATGACATCACATAAATGTGTGTTGAATGAATAAATGAATAAAAGACATGCAAATAGCATTCACATTTCATTTCAATCTGTTGAATTCATTGGACCATGCTAAGCTAAAGTTTGTGTTAACATATTCATTTAGTATTGTCCTTGTTTGATTTCATTTAATTAACCCATGGATTTATTCATTCAACACACATTTTTAAGCACAGTGCTGGATACTGGAGATGCAAAGGTGACCAAATTCAATCTTTGCTTTCAAGGAGCCCACAGTGTCTTAGGAGAGCCAGACATTATTCAGATGATGAAACCAATGACTGTTCAACTGCCGTTCTGATAAGGGAAATAAAGTGCAGGGGGAGTCAGGGATCAAAGCTTCTGTGGGGAAGAAATGCTTGGGCTGGGTGCTACAGATGCAATGAGAGTTCAGAAGCTCTTCAGAAGGGAAGAGCTTCCCCAGAAAGAAACAGCACACACAGAGTTTCTGTGCTAGGAGGGCACACAGCATTCCTTAGACACTGGGCCAAAGGGTAGAGGGGCTAAAAAGCAGATGGTGGGGCTTAATAGTGGGAGATGTCATATTCACAGAGCACATAGCTTTGGTGGAAATGTTTTAAATGCACAGCTTCATTTTGTCCTCTAGTGAGGTAGATGCTTGCCCCGTTTATGAATAGCCAGGTTCGGCGAGGTTAATAAATTTACATAAGGGTCAACTCACATCTAGTAACTGGCACAGCTGCAATCTAAATTAAGGAATCTCTGGTTAGAGCTGAGGACTGTAGCCTTACTACAGTGTAGGGATTAGGAGTTTAGTATGGATTAGACCACACAAGGACCTAATGATTTATTAACTGTTTTTCTTAGAGCAACAAAAAGACGTGGAAGAAACTCAACTACTAATTGACAAGATCTAATTTAGCTGTAGAAAACCAAAAATGGTTGTAATTGTACTGTGGAGAACCAATGACTGCATTAATTTGGGCTAGAGGGAGAGGGAAAGATGAATTAGGAAGTGGTTGGCAATTTTGTGGAGAGAATAAATGGCACCATGCACTAACAAGGAAGAGAAGTGGACATGCATTTTTTTCTTTTTCTTTTTTTATTTTTGTTTTTGTTTTTGAGACGGAGTCTTGTTCTGTCACCAGGCTGGAGTGCGGTGGCACCATCTCTGCTTACTGCAACCTCTCCCTCCCGGGTTCAAGCAATTCTCCTGCCTCAGCCTCCTGAGTAGCTGGGATTACAAGCACGCACCACCATGCCCAGCTAATTTTTGTATTTTTGGTAGAGACAGTTTCGTCACGTTGGCCAGGATTGTCTCGATCTCTTGACCTTGTGATTCGACTGCCTTGGCATTTCTTGATCCATTTATAAACTACTGATGTTTTAAGAATGTCTACAGCAGAGCATCTAATTTGTATGTCTATTCATTAAAACTCCTTTGATTGACAGTTAATTGGTTTATAATATTAGTCTCAAGACTAAACAAGCTACGTATATAACATTTGATCTTTCCATTACACGCATTATCACAAAAAAAGTGATGCCGTATGTCTTTTTCCTGGATTTTTGTCCACCTGAAATACGTGATGTCTACAGTGGTTCCACTTGGATATCCACTTTCTGCACATATTTTCATATGCAATTTGAAATTGCATATGAATATAGATACAGCAAACTGACTTCCTTTCCAAAAACACTTAGATAAGCTGAATGTGGTGGCACATGCCTATAATCCCAGCTACTCAGGAGGCTGAGGCACGAGAATCGCTTGAACCTGAGAGGCAGAGGTTGCAGTGAGCCAGTATCGCGCCACTGCACTCTAGCCTGGGTGACAGAGTGAGACTCTGTCTCAAAACAAAAACAAACCATTTTAATAAAATAATTTAACTTTGGTATTTGAAATGAAAATTTAGAAAACAATTAGAAATATTAGAAATGCTTATTGCTTAGATATCCCTATTGCATTAAGAGACAGAATCTCAAAAAATATAACAGGTGAGGCTAAAGCTACTCTACTGGAGATATTGAAGCTAGCATTTAAACCTAGGCATTTGCCAACAAGGTAAGCGCCTCTCAGTAAAGGGGTGCTCAAGATTCAACTATTCATTCAAAATAGATGAAAACCATATTTTGCATCATTGTGGCACATGCTAATGACAATTTATGGATTTTTAGAATTGTTCTTTCTTTTTTTCATGTAATAACTGTGGTTATTTCTTCAGAACACTGAGTAATCCTGATGTTCACCACAAGACTTACTGGAGACTAAAGGTGTTTCTGAAAGACAGAAATATTTTCACAACTAATCACAACTAAAAGACAGAAATATTTTCACAAATTTAGAGCGATTTTTTATGTGTATAAATAATTGAATAACACCCTTCAGCATGCGATACATCTATAAGCATAGCCAGTGAAGCCAGTATAATGCATCTGCAAAACACCTTTAAAAACCTCTAAATATCTACCATAAATAATATTGGAGCTAGTCGTTTAAGAAGTAAAACAAAACAAAAACAAAACCTTTTTAAGTCCTTGAAATTCTGCTCTTGAAGAAATGCCTAGAAAAAAAAAAAAGCGTTTTTGGCGTTTTCCATACACTTCTTGTTCGGGAAACCACTTAAAATTTACAAGATTTATTCCTTACATTTGGAACAAAATACTTTTTGTTTCATCAGATTTCCTTGAAAGATATTTGTTTTCAAGATGTTTGTCACCACTTGTAGGTAACATAAAATATAGGGGATTTTCAGTACTAGAGACATTTTGTACAGTCCGTCCCCAGTGTGGGCATTCTGAATTAGACGATTCAGGAAGAATTACTTCTTTTTACGTTTATTAAATATTAACTCTGCTCAGACCTCTTTGAAAACTACAGAGACTGATTGCAAATTTCCTAAACTTGTTATGAATTTAAAATGCCAAGAATTTATCTTTTTATAAAATAGACCATTCTTAATAGTTTAGACGATTTCTTCTTAAAAGAAAATGTGGCTGAAAAACTAACTGTGGGGTACTATGGTCAGAACCTGGCTGATGGTGTCATTCGTACCCCAAACCTCAGCATCACACAGTATACCCACTTAACAGACCTTCACATGTAACCCCAAATCTAAAATAAAAGTTGAAAAAAAAAGAAACGAAAAATTGTTTTTTCTGTTATAAAAAGGTTTCAGATTCCAAAATCTAGTATTTCCATGTTGGTAAGATATGCTTTAATTAGAAAAAATGAATACCTCACCTTTCCTTTGAAACTTTGAGTAGCATGATGTATGTTAGTGAAGGTTCAGAGACTCACATGGAAAGACAAAACCTATAGTCAGGCCTGAAAGAGTCACACAAATGATGTGGTTTTGTTTTTGTTGTTTTAATTTTACTTTAAGTTCTGGGATACATGTGTAGAAGGTGCAGGTTTGTTACATAGGGATACGTGTGCCATGGTGGTTTGCTGCACCCATCAACCCATCCTCTAGGTTTTAAGCCCTGCATACATTACGTGTTTGTCCTAATGCTCTCCCTCTCCTTGTCCCCCACCCCCTAACAGGCCCCAGTATGTGATGTTCCCCTCCCTGCGTCCATGTGTTCTCATTGTTCAGTTCCCACTTATGAGTGAGAACATGCGGTTTTTGGTTTTCTGTTCCTGTGTTAGTTTGCTGAGAATAATGGTTTCCAGCTTCATCCATGTCCCTGTAAAGGATATGAACTCACTCTTTTTAATGGCTGTATAGTATTCCATGGTGTATATGTGCCACACTTTCTTCATCCAGTCTGTCAAAGATGGGCAGTAATTGCAAATCTGGATACCTGTGGTAGATAGCAAAAGTGTCTGACGTGATGCTTCTCTCTCTGCCTACACACGTGGTTTGGTCCCTCCCAGTCTAACTGTGGTTTTAGCTAATGGGATGACCACAAACTTGATGCAAGCACAGACTTGCAATGTAGTTGCATGCTGGGGCCCAGGAACTCTGACCACTACCATGTGAGTGGGTCTTGGCTAACCTGGCAGACAATGAAAGACACGTAGCCTAGTCTTCTCATCACCTTAGTTGGTCTTGAACCAATCATCAGAGTGCTAGTAAAACCATCCAGCTTCAGCCAAACCAGCTTACAGTTGAAGAAATCCCCAACTGCCCTACACATTTGTGAAAATCAATCCATATTATTATCCCAAGTGGCTAAGTTTTAGAGTAGTTTCTTACAGTGTGGAAACTGAATTATCCATTAGGTACTTGATAAATGATGGTAAAATATTAGTGTAGACATAGCTGAAATTTCTGAAGTCCCCTATGCTACAATTTAACCTACATTCTGTTAAAACAGAATGAGGACAAATTAGTGTTCCGTGGAAAGAGAACTTGTGTGAGAATCTAAATTCATGCTCTCTCTGTTCCTTTTCCCATAATTATGTACAAGGTTTGGAACAGATGCTTAAGTTACCTGAATCTCAGGCTTTAACAGCTTTTTCTTCATTAACCACTCTGTGAGTGCTGTAGTCCTCAGAGTTCTGTCCTTGGCTGCCGTTTTTCCCACTTGGCACAGTTTCCTTCCCTTTGTGAGCTAATTATGGCATAATTCCACTGTCCTCTATATACCCATTACTCCTGCATCTGCTTTTTGAGCTGAGGTCATCTTTTCTCTGACATCCAGACTAATATACTGGAAATTTCAGCTACTTTCTTAGCATTTCGTACAGGTATTTCAAACATTAAAAAAAAGAAAAAATTAAAAATAAATAGAAAAAAGGAAGAAAAGAAATAGGAAAGACAGAGGAAAGGAAGGAAAGAGAAAGAGAAAAACACCTATTTTACCCCTTTATTTTTTGACTTACTTATTTTGTATTCTCTATTTCACCTGGTCACAACATCCTTTTCCTCGGTGATAAAAGCATATCTCTTCCTTAGTCCTTAAATCTAGTCAGTTATCAAGTTCTATTGATTTATCTTTTAAATATCTCTCAAATTCATGCACTCCTCTCTGTCCCTATTTTAATTCCTCTCTTCACATCTTCATTGTGTTTTACCTCAAACATGTAAAACATATCTCAGATGGCCTCTCTGCCAACAGTCATCTTTTCTTCAAAACTATTGAAAATCAGCAAAGTAATCACTTCAAAATGTAAATATGAAGATCCTTCCCATTCTGCCTGCATAGGATCTGTCCATTGTACACTGTCTCCTGCCAGCAAAAATCCAAGGTCCTCAACATGTTATGAAATATTTCATTGAGTTGTTGCTGTAATGGTGATTGTTTTATTTTTTTTTCCTTTTTTTCTTATTTATTTTTTTTCTTAGGTAGAACAAGGAAGAGTATGAGTTCAGTTTTACATAAATTGAGTTATAGATACCAGAGACAAGTCTAAATGCAGATGTCAAATAGTCAAAATATTTTGAAATAACAGGTCTGGGGTCCAAGTAAAAGGGCTAGAATGTACATACAAAGATTATGCTGCATCCTCTCTGGATGATTTTTAGAATTTTCAAAGCCAGAGACCTGAGCTACTTCAAGACATAAAGAACAGGTGCGAGATGATGATCCACAAAGTAATGGGAATGGATGGCCAAAGAGGTAAGAAAACCAAAAGAGTACAGGATAACAGAAATCACAGGGGAAACATCTTTTAAAGAGTGAGTGCTTAACAAGTAAACCTGCCCCCGAAATTTCAAGAAAGATGACAACTGTGATGTGCCCTTCTGGTAATGACAACATGACAGCCCAACTCGGAAGGCTCAGGGGCTCCATCCATATTATGAGATTGCTTATCAAATATGGCAGAGGCTTGAAGGAACTTTCATACCCTTTTCTAAAATTCTTTTTGATGAAGAGGTTTACAGAATGTTAAAAGAAAATTTTAGACACGTTAACAGGATTTAATCAACAGAAAAAAAAAATCCACAAATCAGGCAGCCTCCAGAATCACAGTAGGTTGAGAGAGACTTCAGGGATGCCTTGTGGTCAGAACAAATTTAGAGACAAAAGAAGGAAGTGATGTACAGAAATTGGAGGTGAGGTACAGAAACAACTGGAGTGGTTACGGATTGCCTGATTTGAACACAGTATATGAATGGTTAAAGTGTGGCTGCTGCAATTGGCCAAGACTCAGCTATTGTTACAGATGCATACTCCTAAGTTACATTTTTCAATCTTGTCTACCTATGAATGGTTGAAGTGTGGCTGCTGGGATTGGCCAAGACTCAGCTATTGTTAGAGATGCGTACTGCTAAGCTAGATTTTCAGTCTTGTCTACCTATTAAGTTAGGTTACGGTTCCTCCACAGGGACTCAAATATAGAAGAACTCAGTCCTTCTCAGGTCATATTTAGCTTGCTTTAACAAGTGATAGATTCGTGTATACTCAAATTACATGTAAAAAAATTGCCAACTGATAGATATATTGTCAGAGAAGAGGATAGGTCACTGGAAGAGTTGAGAGAATAATAAATATAATTTTTTCCTGCTGTACAGTAGAAAAAGAGAAAAAAGATTCTGAGCATCTTTGGAATCTGTCTGTATTACTAGCCTAATCAATAACTAAAACAAGGGAACATTGAACAGCCTCTATTTGCAGAGGTTTTTTTTTTTTTTTTTTTTTTTTCCTTAAGATGGAGTCTCATTCTGTCTCCCAGGCTGGAGGGCAGTGGTGCAATCTATTCTCACTACAGCCTCTGCCTCCCAGGTTCAAGAGATTCTCCTATGTTAGCCTCTTAGTTAGCTGGGATTACTGGAGTGCATCACCACACCTAGCTAATTTTTTTTTTTTTTTTTTTTTTTTGTATTTTCACCATGTTGACCAGGCTGGTCTGGAACTC
>NW_012098097.1:3110837-3149559 GCF_000951045.1 Mandrillus leucophaeus
CAGCCTCTGCCTCCCAGGTTCAAGAGATTCTCCTGCCTCAGCCTCCCAAGTAGCTGGGATTACAGGAGTGCACCACCATGCCTAGCTAATTTTTGTATTTTTAGTGGAGATGGGGGTTTTCACCATGTTGACCAGGCTGGTCTGGAACTCCTGACCTCAAGTGATCCGCCCATCTTAGCCTCCCAAAGTGCTGGAATTACAGACACGAGTCACCGTACCCAGCCCAAGAAATGTTTAATCTTCTAATAGTCATATAATATTCAGGATTCCAAGAGGAAAGACTAGATGCACGCAATGGGTATATTGAAAAGAATTTCATGAAGGACTATTTACGGAGTGGTCAGGGATCAGGTAGCTGATCAGGGATGCCGAGACTTCCAGGGACTAGCAGCACTGGGATGTGTTACCACTTCCAGGCCTCAGGGAGCACAGGGGGAGATTATTCATCAGGATCTAGTGACAGGGAAAGAGGGAAGAAAGAGGGGCCTCCCAACAGCATACAAAATTTTGAGAAACATAATCACAGTCACAACCAAAGTACTGACGTTGAGATGGAACAGAGAAGAAATGCTCAGGTTATTCTTTTCCTACTCTCCTATTAGTCAAACTAAATCAGAAGCCAGGAGGTAAGGAAGTTTGATGATGCATGCCTCGGGCACAAGCATCTCAGGATACAGGACAGGACAGAGAATGGGAGAGGATGGGTTTGCAGGGGAAAATGGAGAAAAAGTGGCGTGGTCCTCTAGCTAAAGACAATATGCATCACCATTCTCCTCACTTTCTGAATATACAGCAGCAAGATGTCAAGGCAGAGTAAAAAGGCACCCACTCAAATGGGTTACCATTTGGAATTTTGATTTCTAGTCTTTAATTCGGAGAAGAGAGGTAATCTGATGTATAGGCTTAAAGGTTGATCGAGATTTGAATTCTGTTTCCACCACTTATAGTGGTATAACAGGCAAAGAGCCTAGTCTGAGTCTCAGTTTCCCCATCTGTAAAAGTGGAACCATAATAAATTCTAAGAGTTTTATAAGGTGCTTGGCATCTAAATGCAGGTTTTTTTTTTTTCTTTCTTTCTAGAATGTCATGCTCACTCCCAAGTGTGAGGGAGTGACATTGCATTTCATTAAAAATGTGACATTGCATTTCCAAATGTGTATACCCATCTAAGTGAAAAATCTCAAAATCCCAAGCAATAAGCTAAAGAGTTTCAAAAGTATCACCCCCAAGGACTTTTCCTTATTCAATATTTCAAGGTTATAAATAAATCCTACTTAAATGCGTACTTGTGACCTATACTGTTTCAGAGACTGGTTCCCTGATCCTTATTTTTCTTCCTCAAAGTTTTCACATGCCACACACCAAGACACACACTTCTTTTCTTGTATACTTTAGGCATTAATTTCTTATCAAATGCAGTTCAGCACCAAATCACCATTTCCAGGGAAAAAAAATGAGATCAAGGACAGGATCTTTCAAAAATCATTGGATTAGATACTTATAGAAGCACCACCTTACATTTTGTTATTAATCAGATCCATTTGCATGCCACTAATATTCTGGGATTCTTATTGTAACTGGCATTAATTGTGTCTTTTGGAGGTTGTGAATTCCAGACAATCCTGGTGGCTGGGAAGAATCTGAAAATGTGCATATTCCATGTCGCTTGTGATGTGAGGAAACAATCTTACAGCCTTAAAATCCTTCATGAAATTAAATATTATCTTAAGAAATCCTAATTAAAGTAATCTCCCACTCCATCTTCACTTTCATTTCTGTGACTTCATTCTAGGCTGGCCTGCATATGACCTGGAACACATTGGCTTCACATTAGATGAAATGTTACTAAAGCCTCAGAAAAAATAACCTTTTAATTACCTTTTAAACTCTAAAAAGAGAATTCACTTTTTCGTATGACATCATTCTATGTTTCGAGCATACTTATTTTATACCCTTGCTCTACTAATTTGTCTTAGTCTCTAGTGATAACCAACCAAATATTGAAATCTTAAAATAGATTTTTCTCTGTACGTTTCTACTCATACAAAGAGATTATAAGCAAAGAACCCCTCGATCTTTCCCAATTTTGAATGTATTTATTAGGCCTTTGTCTTACAGTTCTTTGCAAAGAAGAGCAGAAATAACAGTCCAGTTGGCATAATAACAAAGATTCTGAGGGAGCAAATGTTCCTTTAGAGACAAGTGATCTTTTTGAAGTCACTGAAATAAAGCCAAAGCCATTTTACAGTGATACAGTGACACATCAAGATGGTGCCATGAACATCAAATGTGCTGTGCACTAAAGTCATTACCACATTTCACAAAATGATACTTTTTTTTTTCCCGAAGATTAAATAAAATTTAATGACCTCAAAATAAAATTGCAGTGCACCAATTTCAAAATGGCCAACTTAAAAATGTCTACTTTAGGCTTTCTTTGTATGTGTGTGACATTTCTGTCCTCTAGGAAAGCAAAGTTCTCCCACATTTACCTCTCCATTAGTTACCTGTTTAAAACATGTACATTGGTCAGCAACTGTATTTTTGTCATTTACTTCTCCTGATAGAAACCTAGCTAAGGTAGATTATTTGAGAAAAAAAAAATTCTGGAGTTTTTTTTTTTTACATATCATGTATGGTTTGAAGTATGAAATGTTGAACAGAAATACGGAGTTAACTTATTTGGGTATACATTTAAACAATATTTTTAAACCACTGGGCTGGAAAAGCTTGATACATATGAAAGACTCATATTTAAATTATTTAAAAATTACGAAGCAAAGAACTTTGGTTATTTTCTGTAAATAACAGTAATTACTATAGGATGAGAAGGTATAGACACTTATATGATCAAACACATACAAATGAAACAAAAAGATAAAATAACTTTCACAGACTGTCTTCCTTTTTTGTGACTGCAAGATCATGTTGAGCATATCCTAAAATATGCACACCTTTCTTTGGTCACCACTTATCTAAGTAATAAGAGAAGTAGTGAAGAACATAAATAACACAGGGAAAGGGATTGATGGAAACGGTGCTGCCATGATTACAGCTGCACATTGCAGATAAATGACAGATTAAGTGCAGTCATCTAAAAAGATGGATAAACAAATGAGGATAGCGACACAAAATATAGGTGAGACATCAGTGAAGAAGCAGAAGGAGCACCTTCAAAACTTCTCTATAAGAGCAACAAAAGCAATGGCACACATTGTCAGAATAAAGCAATGGCACACATTGTCAGAATAAAGTTTTGCAAAACTCTGGAGATTAAGCAGAGTCTTGGAGCAATCTCAATGTTTATTTAAAAATAACACTTGGATCTCAGAAAGGGGAGACCCGTGACCTTTTAACATGCCAATCGTCACCAATTCAAAGGATCATTAAATGCAGCATCCCTTCTCTTATTTGATCTCCTAGGAGCATATGACATTGTGGATCTTCTGTTGAATCACATTTTTCCTAAATGTTAGGATGCAGCATTTCTATTACACTGGTGCAAAAGTAATTGCGTTTTTTGCCATTAATATATTTTTCTACTGATTTTCTGACTTCTTGTTTCCTTTGCACACTTTAAAGTTAGGTATTCCTCAAGATTATGACGTGTGCCCTCTTCTTTTATCACTTTATAATATGTTTAGTATCCCATTCATTCCAAAGGATTCATTCACCATTGACATGCTGGTAACTTCCAATTTGGTGTAATTAGCTCCCACTTCCCTCATGTGTTCCGGGCTCTTAGCATCTTTGTGAATGTGAAAGCATACACTGTGACCATCTTAACACACTTACGATTTTCATTCTCCTAAATCTCAGAATCCATTCCAAATCCACAGTTCCAAGCTCCTTCAGTTGCTTTATAATTTTAGCTCCTTTCCATCAATAACTGACTCTATTTGGAAAATATTCAATATCTTCTGATGAAACTTGCTATTATCTTTTATTAAAAATATGTTTCCTCATGTTCCACTACTATGTGATTGGCTCGAACACATACATCTTTGGTAGAGTCCCAGAATGAGATTTTGAGAAACTTTTTCATAACTACTTAGGATTAGAAATAAAGGGGAAAAAATAACTCTTGCTATTTCATTTGACTGGGAGGTTTAATTGGTTAAAGGAGCCAATGAAAGTGAGCAGAGTTTCAATGCTGACAGTTTTAACATCTCGAGTTTGCCCTATTGACTGAACACGTTGGGAAAAAAGTATGGATAAAAGATCAGAATGAGCACAAAGAAATGGTTTTCCATTGTAGAAAGTAATCAGCCACTCTGGGAATGGTTTCCAACAGCAACTATGAAATCATCCATGCTGCCAGTTGACATTAGAAATAACACTGCAACTATGTTTAAAGTGAAAATTTTCTGAGAAGTTCAAGAGCAGCCAAGAAAAGACATTAGGAACTCCAAATTCCAGAAACACCCTGCCCTGATAAAAATCTTGATTTTGGTCATCTGTTAAATCATCTGTGGCACTTATTTTAAGATCTTATTTGTGTGTGTACGTTCCTTAGAATTATCTATATACAAAATCCTGTTATCTGTAAATTAGAGATAGTTTTGCTTCTTCCCAAATAATCAGAATACATTATCTTTCTTTTCCTTGGCCAATTGCCTTGGCTAGAACCTATAATAAAACATTAAATAAAAGTGGGAAGGGAGGACATCCTTATTAAGATTTTTGAAAGATTTCGATACCATCTTGTTGATAGACTTTTAATCAATGAATAAAGGCCTTTGTAACCTCAGTTATGGTTTCAGGATTTATTTTTTCCCTGAGCTGTTCAGACACATAAGTGATAAATGGGATCTGAATATTAGTTTATGTGGACTTGCTCTTTCTACTGCTGAGAAAATAATCCTATAGTGTGCTTTAACTTAGCTTTGCAGTCTGAGCACAGGATTTGTTCTTTTTATACTCAGGGTCTTGTCCTAACTTATTTTTATTTCTTCCTTTTGCCTCTGTCAGCTTGCTTTATCTTACTACCATAAGCCATCAAAGACCATCTTGAGTTCAAAATAGGAATTGTATTTAGTAATGTTTATGCCTGTGGAGTGAGAGAGACCAGATTTGACTCTGCCCTTGCCCAAGGGCATGATCTTTAATTATGAAAATCCCCAGTCCTTCATCTTCTTCTTCTTAACATGATAGTAACAATAGTATACAGGGTTGCCGTGAGTAGTGCAATCAGCATAAAAGAATCAGTAATCAGGTCGGGCGAGGTGGCTCATGCCTGTAATCCCAGCACTTTGGGAGACGGAGGCAGGCGGATCACGAGCTCAGGAGATAAGAGACCCTCCTGGCTAACACGGTGAAGCCCCATCTCTACTAAAAATACAAAAAATTAGCCGGACATGGTGGCGGGCGCCTGTAATCCCAGCTACTCGGGAGGCGGAGGCAGGAGAATGGCGTGAACCTGGGAGGCGGAGTTTGCAGTGAGCCGAGATCTCGCCACTGCACTCGGCGACAGAGGAGACTCCGTCTCAAAAATAAATAAATAAATCAATAATCATAATGACAGTGACCAATGTTTACTATTATTATTATTTAATGCATTAAATAAGGTACATAAGGAAACAACACTGGCATGCCACTACTTCCATGTGTCTCAGAATATAAAAATCTAACAGGAGAAAAAATAGATACGCATAGATTGCTTATGTGTGTTCTTGCATTTATGTCCATGGTGCCAAGCCCATTTCTGTAAGGTAAGCCATCAGTCCCAGGTTTCCAGTGAAAGATTATCCACTCTGGGAGCTCAGTTCCTGCATTATTCATGCCGTTCTGCATGCAGCTAGATTTATGTGTCAGGAAAAACATACAAATGGAATCCGATTTACTTGCACAAGTTCCTGAACCATTTGATTTATGTTTGAGTAAATAAAGACATATGTCTTATAGGTATTGACTTCTCTTCTCTTTAGAAATAGAAGTGTAATGCTACAACTTCTTTTCTTGGCAGGCGTAGACTTCTAAAGTTTTGAAAGCAGTGCAACCTCAAATTATATACTTTCAATTTTCAGATGTGTTCCTTATACTTTTCTATTTGCATTCAGCACTTTCAGCATTAAAACAATGGAAAATCTACAACTCTCGGACCACTGTGAAAGGTTCAAGATTTCCTAGCTTAGCTACAAATCATAGAAGCAGCTACAATAAGGAATTCAGATGTAAGAACTTATTCAAACCTTCCTCAAGCTACCTAATGTTTAGGTTACAGATATCTTCCAAAATCACCTCAGCAAATTGTACATTTAGCATTGTCATTAACTGTTCCTCAGGAGGGCCCTACCTGACTTCAGAACTTTCATCTAGCCTTGATGCACTGTATTCATTTTGCAAGAATGTCAAGGTCATGAAACAAAGAAAGACTGAGAAACTGTCATAGACCAAAGGAGACTATGGAGATGTGACAACTAAATGCTGTGTGGTATTCTGAATTGTATCCTAGAGCAGAAAAAGGATATTAATGGAAACAGTGGTGAAATTTGAATCAAGTTTGAGGTTTAGTTAATAGTAATGTATCAGTGTTGCTTTCTTAGTTTTGACAAAAATGAGACGGCAGTACAAAATGATAACATTATGGGGTGTATGGGAACATTATGGGGTGTATGTTAAGGGTGTATGGGAACTCCACTATCTTTGCAACTTCGCTGTACATGTAAAATCATTTCAAACTAAAACTTTTTTTTTTAAATAAACAACAGTAATAAAAACACTTTGAAATTTAAATAACCATTGCTTTTCTTTGGTAAACAATTTTACATATAAGAAAGTAAGTCACCTCCAGGTGATACATAGCCAGTTTTTCTCCCTTTGTATCTTTCGATGTCTAAGATTTTAATGAAACTCAGAAAAATTGCTGAGCCTGCCTGTGGCAGCAACACATATTGAAACCCACCTGATGTAAATGAATGTTTATTTGGTTGTTTATGCTAGCATCTACAGTCACTTCTGCTGTTCTAGAAAGCGTATCTACCACCAAAACCTGAACACTTTTTTTTTTTTTTTTTTTTTTTTTTTTTGAGACGGAGTCTCGCTCTGTCACCCAGGCTGGAGTGCAGTGGCCGGATCTCAGCTCACTGCAAGCTCCGCCTCCCGGGTTTACGCCATTCTCCTGCCTCAGCCTCCCGAGTAGCTGGGACTACAGGCGCCCGCCACCTCGCCCGGCTAGTTTTTTGTATTTTTAGTAGAGACAGAGTTTCATAGTATCAGCCAGGATGGTCTCAATCTCCTGACTTCGTGATCCACCCACCTCGGCCTCCCAAAGTGCTGGGATTACAGGCGTGAGCCACCACGCCCGGCCTGGAACACATATTTTATCAGAAGACATGAAAGTGAATTTATTGAATCCTTGAAGTGTAAGTCATAATTTTAAATTAAAAAATTGAATTAGGATTAATGAGAGATATTATAGATAAAATCGAGATTTTTTGTTTACATTTCACGTTGTAACAATGACAGGAAACAGAAGGCTGTTTGGATTTATTATTCTTTAAAGGGGAAAAAAAGCACTTGTAGAGTTAGACAACACGAGGTATAGATTCTCCACCTTTCTCTCCTCCCATGAAAAATGTATTTTAAGAATATTTGGGCAAGGAGGAGCTTTCTGAAGAATGACACTAAGAATTAAAATGTATCAAGATGTTTCTGTTTAAAATCAGTCTTACATTTATGTTAAATGAAGTAATAATTGATAAAACAATATTAAGTTGAGCAGATCTATCAGAGAACTTGATTATCACTCTTAGTGGAATGAAACCAGTGAAATATATAATGTTTTGGATCCTTAAATCTAATACTAAATAATTATTTTTTACAGACTCTGAGGCCCCTGATTAAAGAATATAAATATGCTGAATTATGTTCAATAGATGTCTGTCGTATCCACTTGAGGTTTAATGAAGTCCATAAAATTTGCACGTATACATCTTAAGATACATTACAAAATGTTTCCAAAGTACCAATTTTGGTTTACTTTAAAATGTTTTTAAAATTTCAGTCATTCTGAGTATTGAATGTCTAGCATATATTACACAGCAATTTTAGCAACGGCTATACACAAAGAAAATAGAACATCTGAGTTTATTTGGTCTCATTTGTTTGTAAAAGCCGTGATGTAATACAACTACCTAACTACCTAAATGGTGTTAGAATTATGTTTTTCTGCCTGGTAGCTTATTGTCAGGTCAAGAAGGGAGTAAAATTTAAGTTTTTCAAATTATATATGAAAAGAGAAATTGAATCTTCACAGTTTAAGTTACAAATGGCATAGTTTTGCTGCAGATTTCAGTTGCTTTCATAATCGCAAGCATTCTTGGAAAATAGCATCTATGCACCAATTATGGACTTTTACATAAATTTCTCTAGGTCTCACAGTAGATATCTTGCAAAGCAAATATCTGCCTGTGAAGGAGACTCCTGTACTTTAATTTTCATGAAACAATGTCTTTACCCTGTTGCTTACATCTCAGGTAATAAATTGCTGTTTCTTTATTGAGTCATATTTAAAATCAAGCTCAAATCAGTTTAAAATTTTTTGTCAATGAGTCTTTCAAAATTTATAATGTGTGACTTCTTTCTCATTCTAAATATACATTAGCATTCACATCTATTTTTGCATTTGTAGTTTTTAAAACATTTCTTAAGGAGAGTCCTCAGAATTGTGGAAACTTCAGACCTTACGTAACCTAAATCTGCATCTATATGCAAAATGACTTTCAATTTTGGAATTACCTTGGCAATGGCACATATTAGATCCAAAGCTATCTGGAGTCCTGTAGGCCCCAGGAGACAATAATGAACATCTGTGGACATACAGTCACTTATAACGTAGATGCAGGATGAAAAATGGCAGAGCGTGGCAGCCTGAACCTGGCTTCTCTCTCCCGGCTTGACTAGAACTTGCCTGGGTCTCCACTTCTCCACAGTTTGGGCTGAATTTCACAGCCTGCATAGTTTGCAGAATCATCAACACTTTTATTTAGCTGGATGCCCACTTATGCTCCCACCCCATCCCCCGCTAGCCTTGGTCTTGGGTTGCCATGCTTTTCATGGTAGGTGAGTGTTACTAACCTCATATGCTCCCCTCGTGGGGGCTCAATTTCCCCTCCCATAATTATTTTACAGCAATGAACAAAAACTTACTTTATGTAGTCTGGACTAAAAGGTATTTCTAAGAGCGACTGAAAGGGACTTCCCTCTATATTTGAAAGGATGGTGTGAAATGACCTATATTTTTAAGTGATGTGTTAACTTTTAGACTGCACATCAAAACAAATTAATAACAAAAAGATATTTATTTTAAAGTTTTAGGAAACTAGTGCAATGTATTTTAAAGCTAAACATGCCAAGGATATGAGAGATCTAGAGATAGGCTACAGAAAGCATCTGTAGTTTTGTCTAGCATGCAATATTGTCTAGGATGCAAAATGGGAGAAACCTAAGTATAACTTATCAAGGCAAAATAGCAAATAGAAGTAATAGATTAGACCAATAGTAAAATTATTTAGAAAGGCGTTCCTTTCTAGGCCAGGTGCGATGGCTCACGTCTGTAATCCCAACACTTTGGGAGGTCGAGGTGGGCAGATCACCTGAGGTCAGGAGTTAAAGACCAGCCTGGCCAACATGGTGAAACCCTGTCCCTACTAAAAATACAAAAATTAGCTGGGCATGATAGCATGCGCCTGTAATCTCAGCTACTCAGGAGGCTGAGGCAAGAGACTCACTTGGACCTGGGAGACGGAGGTTGCAGTGAGCTGAGATTGCGCCATTGCACTCCAGCCTGGGCAACAAGAGTGAAACTCCATCTCAATAAAAAAATTAAAAAAAAAAAGAAAGGTGTTCCTTTCTATTCTTAAAAATTAATGAGAATTAATATATATAAACCATATATATGCATTTATACATATATGCATACACACACACACACACACACACACACACACACATTCCTCCTTCCTCCACTAAATATAAGAATTATTCTGAACAAAAACTCATTCTTTCCATAGGAATAGCAATTTATATAGTTAATTTTTAAATGTTTAAACTTCTTTGTATAATAGTTTATTATTGGACCCCATTTTCCCCATTTGGTCATAAAAATGATCTACTTTTACAATGGTATAGTATCCTGCAGCAATCATTTTTCTTCTCCTTCTCCTGCTCCTCCTCCTTCTTCTTCCTCATCTTCTTCTAAGCTCCATTATAACCTATATTCACATTTGCAGCTTTCAGAAAGAGCCAAACTGTACAGCAAAGAAAAACACCATAAATTCATGATGAAATTCTACTTTGGGTATTTTTTAATATACTCTCCAGTCTGCAAAGAGTAAATTAATGGGGATTTCTAATTTTGTTCTTCAGAATGAAATAGTGTCTGGTTGTTGAATTCCTGAGCTAATAATACATTTTCAAGCCTGACATTGTCCATTATACATGTGGAAAGACACCTTCTAATTCAGTAAGTCAATTAATATTGTGAAAAGCAGTTGTCCATTTTTTTCTGTCTTCACTGTACCGTAATACTTTCTTGGGTCCAAATGAAAGCAAAGAATGTGTGTTTTTCTTATTTCCCGGATTCTCTGGTCCAAATAAACCTTTACTTCTTGTCACACCATTAATTATCTAGGCAGTCTATACAAATTATTGTCTTCCTTCAGCAATTTTTTATCTTTTGAAGTCATAGATATGTATTTCTCCAAACTAAACGAATATTTACTGACTTCCAAGATACCATAGGTAACATGCTGCTAAGTACTTTCATGTCATCTCGCTTAATATACCTAATACCCTGGGCAACAGAGAGTATTGCTGCTAATTTGCATATAACAAAGAGAATAATTAGAACTTTTAAACAAATTAACTGAATGTGCATCACTGGCTAGTGGCAGCAGGAGTTTCCCATTCTCATGCCAGTTCTGTGGTCACAAAGAGCAAGGACTTTGAAATGACACTTAATGAACCAGTCTTTCCACCTGCAGGCTCTGGAGTCTGCAGAAAATTACTTAACTACACTAAACCTCAATTGTCTTATGTATAACGTGGAGATACAAAGTACTACAGAGGAGATTTATTGATGATGAAATGAAATGATGTATTAAAAGAATTTAACCTTAGGAAAGAACATCAGAAGCTGCAGCTAACAGAGGCGTCCAGCTTTTCCCAAACCCAAATCCAGTGCTTTCCACTAAATTATAGACACTGTTCATTAGAATCGTCCCATATTGTCTAAGCATGGTGGGTAATGCCTGTAATTCCAGCACTTTGGGAGGCTGAGGTTGGAGGATAGCTTGAGGCCAGGAATTTGAGACCAGCCTGGGCAACATAGAGAGATCCTGTCTCTACAAAAAAAAAAAAAAATTAAAAATTGCTCAAGCATGGTGGCATGTGCCTGTAGTCCTAGCTACTCAGGAGACTAAGGTGGGAAGATCGCTTGAGCCTAGGAGTTTGAGGCTGCAGTGAGCTATGATTATGCCACTGCATTCCAGCCTGGGCAAGAATCTATGACATTTCACTTTCATGTCCAAAACCAACATAATCATATACATTAGCAGGCACCTAGCATCCCATATAATGTCCCTGCCATTTTCACTCTCAGGTAACTGACTCCACACTCCAACATCATGCCAGGACTCCTAATTGCATTATATTATACCAAGTATAATGCATCAAGAAAAAATGTAAAACTCAGTACTCAAGAAGCATAACATATATTCGAGCAAGTGGGAAACTAGAGAATCTTTGTTTTTAATTACAGACTTCTCTACAGCCGACTTTGCTGCCTGCCTTAAATGGAAATAAAAAAGGAAGGCTTAACGGAAAACTCTCTTCTATAAGTTAAAAATCAAATTTGTGAAGACTTTATTAAGGAAAACCAAAACAACTTTCCATTTCTGGTTTTAAACATGGAGCCAAACGTCTTATTCCTAACAAGTTGTGGGGAGCAGCAGGAGAGTGGGGAGAGCAAACAAAGCTTTAAAAACTAGTGTTCTTGACAGAAAGACAGGCTTCAATTGGCTATTTAGGTTTAACTGTTGTGGGTCTCCAGTGTGACCTCATGGGATACAGCTCATTAAGCGATTGTATGAAAACATAAGAAAATAATTTTATCCAAACGGTAGCCACTCCAAATTTTCATCTCGAGTTAACCACAAGTTCTTAATGTTTCATTAGTAGAGGGGAATGTTCAAATTCAGAAATGCATAAATGAATTCTCCAAACGAAGGCGTACATCCTATTTGGTTTCTGGTTCTGGGCAAAAGTTCAGACAACTGTGTATTTTATCAAAAGTATAAATACTTTTCAATGTGTATCCAATTACCATGCCGATCTCTAAAGTGAAATGTGTGCAGTTTCTGAAGCACCCAAACCCCTTTTCTAAGCATCAAAAGCAACTGGCTCATGTTAAACCTCTCCTCTATTTCTGTCTTTAGAGTTCTGCATGGTCCATACTCTAGGACAGAAACAGGATTGGAAAAGACTGACTCTTGTAGCCCATCCAAACCACATACAGATTCCGCCTGGTTCCGATAAATTAGAAATGCTGTTGGGCTGAATTTATGCTACTGAAATTATTTCAATGTCTTATTCTTTTTCCAGGGACTTGTGTAAGGACTTAACACTCAAATTGGGAAATGATTAATTTATTGAAAGCTCTGATTTCCAACTCTGAAAAATTAGTAAATTTTAAATACCTCAGGCTATTGGAAATCTCTCTGGTGTCTAAACCAATTAACAAAATCAAGAGTGGACATAAGGTAACCGACATTGAGCTTGGTTTTACACTAATAGCCAAGTCACATAAGGTGGGAGAAGAAAATAATCCATGATGTAGATTTAGATAAACCCTAATAAGAAAGGCAAAAACCTCCTCCAGAATACAACCATGATAAACAGTAGTCCAAATTATTTTACTTTTAAAACTAGAAGCCCAGAGATGCTTCAAAAGATGCATGCTCACAAGAAACACTAATTTTAATTCACTTCCTATCCAAGGAACATGCTACCTGGAAACTATGATGCTTTATATAAATGCTAATGTCATTTTTAATTTTTTAAAAAAGTTATTAAACAATATTGACTTTTTTATTCAATCAGAGGAGTTCTGAAACTTTTAATGTATTCAGGATGTAGTCAAATTCTTTATGAATAGAAACTGTTTCATTGTATAAAACTGTATTTGAGTAATATGCAAGTCCTAAAATGTGTGATGGATTTAAAGGAAGGACTAGTAAATTTCTTAAGAACATCTCCTACTGTCCTTTAGAGATGTCTACCACCTTGATTTCATTTGTGTTCCCACAGACTACTGTCTCCTAACTGGCACCCCTGACTCAGGTAGCACGCCTGAAAACAGGTTCACCATCACCATCTTAAAACCGCTCAGCTATGATTATGTCAATCCTCTGCTTAAAACCCTGCAATAAATCCCTATGACCCATGAAGAATAAAGTCCAATATAAGCTCTTAGTATTATGAACAGTGCCTTTGGTGGTTTCCAATTCTATCAATCATTTATCTTCCCTGTATGCCCTACACAAACCATGATCCCATGACAACAAACTGCTTGTAGTTGCTTAAAGATACCATGCTCCTTTTGGGTTACATATTAGAAGACTGGATAAAGAAAATGTGATAGATAGATAGATAGATAGATAGATAGATAGATAGATAGATAGATAGATAGATATAGATATATAGATATATGGATATAGATATATATAATGGAATACTATGCAGCCATAAAAAAGAACAGGATCATGTGCTTTGCAGGGACATGGATGGACCTGGAGGTCATCATCCTTAGCAAACTAACAAAGGAGCAGAAAACCAAATACCATATGTTCTCACTTGTAAGTGGGAGCTAAATGATGAGAACATGTGGACCTATAGAGGGGAACCACACATACTGGGACCTTTGGGAGGGTGGAGGGTGGAGGGTGGGAAGAGGGAGAGGATCAGGAAAAATAACTAATGGGTACGAGGCTTAATACCTGGGTGACAAAATAATCTGTACAACGAACCCCCATGGCTAAATTTACCTATACAACAAACCTGCACTTGTGCCCCTGAACTTATAAATTTAAAAAGAAGGAAAAAATGCAAAAAACAAAAAAAAAAGACACCATGCTAATTAATACCTACTTGTCTTCACAACTCACAATCTTCCTTTTGTCTGGAATAAGCCATTTCACTCCTTCAACAACCTATCTCCTTGGAATGTTTGGGAATCAGCTTTCATTCAGAAGTAAGACAGCTTGAACATATATGGTTGTAGGAGACTTTCCTATGTGCCTCGTTGTGTTTCACTCCCTCCTGTAGGCTACCTCCCCACCTTCATGCACTGTTATTATTGCGTGCTTTCATTCATCAGTCTTTTCATTATTTCAGTACATACCCAGGTTTGAGTTCTATTATTAGATCTCCAAATCTTAGCAGGAAGAAGTAGCATTTTACATTATACTGGTTTTCTCTAAAATATCTTACAAAATTCACATCTATAGTGGAGTCATATTCTTTGGACTGAAATAAACACCCACATTAGGGATCTTTTGACTAATGTAATATGTGCAACTGTATACATAGGTGACCTTTGCGTTTGTCTGCTTTTTTTAGGTCAAAAATCATTCTCCACATCTGGCTGACAAATATTTTATTAAGAATCTTTAATTATCCTTTGCCAGGATTTGCACAAGATAAACATCTGCAACAAGATGCCACTGCGTCTTTTTAAATATTTTAGAATTAGGTGGAACACATAAATAAACTGTGTTGCAGTCTTTTATTTTTTAAAATGAGGTGCTGAAGGCAGAGAAAATACAGGAACAGCATGCTTTTTGTGTGTTTCTATCTTTGACATAAAAATGACAAAACTCTATCGACAAAAAAGGGACAGTACATTCCATTAGATACCACAATTTTATAAACAAACAGAAACACACATATAACACCCCATAATGAATTTCTTTAAAAGTATTTTTTCTAGGAAGAGATTTTTCTTTTTAGTTGTCAAATGCAAGCACTCAACAGATTAAGCTTTTGCAAAACAAAATCATCTGATATTATCAGTAATGGCAAAAACTACAATTACATTTGCACCAACCTGTAGTTGCCTGTATTATTGACTCCATCTCTTCATTCATTCGCTGGATACTGTGTGCCTACCGCAGCCTCTGTGCTGAAGTTAAAACATTGTATGTGGTTTTTCTTCTGTTGGTTGGTTTGTTTTTGTTTGTTTTGTGTGTATGTGTGTATTGTGGAGGCTGGGAAGGGAACAAGAAAGAATGAAACAAAAAATTACAGCAAAATAAACAAGACAAGAATTTAGCTTTGTAAACCTGACATTCCACCTGTCATAGTAAGTCTGAGTACAAGGGAGGAGAGGATGGAGAATGTAAAATGTGCATAGCTTAAACAAAATAGCCTATGTTCAAAATGCCAAATTCTTGATTAGAAAAAAAGTAAGCCTTAGCCAAATCTTTACATTTAAATATGTTTTAAATTTGACATTATAATAGTTGCATAATTTTTGACTGAATGTCTTTTAAAATTTATTTAACCAGTTTTATTTTGAATCTTTGTTTCTACTATATTGCTGTTGTAAATAAAGATGCACAATAACATCTTTTTACATAAGTATTTGTTCAATCTCTGTTTTCTTAGGATAGGTTTTTAGAAATAGGGTTAATAGGTCAACTTTAAGTCTGACTTGATATATATTATCCAATTACTTGCAGAATGGTATCCTAAATTTACATTTTCAATTTTTAAATATTATATGAGAATGCCTAATTCATTTTCAATATTTGTCAACTTATTGTTGAAAATGTATTGTGTATTAATATTTAGCTGGCATTAGTTCCTCAAAGAGCACTTTTAAAAGTCTTTTTTAGAAAATTTTTTTCCAAATGTGAATGTTTTATCTGTGAATTACCTATTTATGTGTTTTCCCCATTTTATGTCTTCTGGGTATAAGTTTTCCTTGTTTACTTATTAGCAAATTTTATGGACTGTATATTTCCCCAGAGTTTATAGTTTGACTTACCATTTAAAATAAGAGAGCCTTATAATTCTTCACTTAACTTTCCCATGTGCATTCTCTTCACCAGTGGTATATTTTCCTTTGTTTTTAATGCTGAGATAATCATTCCTAATTCTATACAACAAGTAAATATTTAGCTATATTTCTTCAAGTTTTTTTTTCTTTTCTTTTCTTTTCTTTTTTTTCTTTTTCTTTTTTTTTTTTTTTTTCTTTTGAGATGGAGTCTCACTCTGTCACCCAGACTAGAGAGCAGTGGCACAGTCTCGGCTCACTGAAGCCTCCGCCTTCTGGGTTCAAGTGATTCTCCTGCTTCAGCCTCCTGAGTAGCTGGGACTACAGGTGCATGCCAGCATGCCCAGCTAATTTTTGTATTTTTAGTAGAGACAGGGTTTCACCATATTGGTCAGAGTGGTCTTGAACTCCTGACCTCAGGTGATCCACCTGTCTCGGCCTCCCAAAGTGCTGGGATTAAAGGAGTGAGCCACCACACCCAGCCTCTTTGAATTATTTTTGGGTCCCTTTTTATTGTTGAATCAATGTGGAATTTATTTTGATGTGTGGTTCGCGGTGATGCTCTGACCGTACGCTGTTCAAAATTATCGAAGTCCCATTCAACTATTGGTTAATCATTTCTTTCCCTATAGATTTTGTAACTCCACCTTTAAAAACAGAACTAAATTGATATATCCATACAGCTTATTTTTCAGATATCTCTTCTGCATAATTGATTAGTCCATATATTCTTGCTTGAGTGCCATACTATTTAAATTAATATAATTTAACCATATGTTTTAATATATGACAGGAGAAGCCCACTCTCTTTTTACTTGTGGTGACTGGACCTTTTATATGTATTCTCATTAGTCTTCACCCTTCTTTTTGACTAGAACCCTGGTGGCCAGATAATTGAGTGATAGCTACCCTGTTTTCTAGCTAGCCCAGATCTTGGTCTTTAAGTCAGGGCCACTTTTGAGAAAATGAAGGGGAAAGAATGAACTGTTTTCCTTTTTCAGATTTTGCATTAGGCATAGTGTCAGTCTGTCCTCATTTTTTTTTAAATCCAACTCTTTAAAGACAGACGAAAATCACTCCAGATTCTAACAATGTAAACTTTCCATTTTAATTTTTAATACTACTAAAAGTTTTTAACATTTCTAAATTATGATTAATTTTTCATGAGTAAATTGAGAAATCATTCGTCAGGACCTGTTTGCTTGAAACCCAGAAAGCCCTATTTTTCTACATCACCCTGTTATAAAGGTTGGTCAAAACTTGCAAAGGAGTATAGCATATGTGAGAAACAAAGAATTAATGCAGATTATTCAGGATAGAACAATAGAAGGAAGATAAAGGTGCACTTTGTTGGGAAAGATAGTAGTTCTAATTGTCTGGAGTTACAAACCTAGATACTCCCAACCTAATAATCTTCCTACTCCATTTTGCTTTTTGTGTTCTGTGAAACACTATAACAATTATATTAAATGTTTTCTACAGAAATCAATTTTAAAATATAAAATTTATAAGATTCTAATGAATGCTGTACATTTGTAATCTAGTTTTTAAAAATATACATATATTTTAGAAGGTTTATATATATAAATATATGTAACATATATATTTATATGCATATTTATTTATGTAAAACCTCAGATATTATGCTTTGCTTTCAGCATTGTTTTGAGTTATATTTACATCCTTTAAGAGTTTCTGAACATTTCTGACTAGCCCTGAAGTTGTGGGCTCATTTCTTCAGGGTCTTATTTCTTGTGCTCCAATTCGCTGATGTTGAAATGTCTCATATACTGCTGGGCACAAATATTCCAAACATTACTCACAGAAATTAAAAGAAAGTGAGCCATATTGGAATGGAATTATTCATTCAATTCAATGCAGTCTAACATGGCTAATTCCATGCGGGAGTCTTAAGTTTAAATAAACTTTCCATGGCAATCTATTTTCTGAAGACTTTTGCTTTGTTTGAATTCTTTTATAGAAGGACATTTTCCTCCATATGTTTATTCTCACAGACAAATACAGGAAAAAGCCCACTTGCTCTTGTTGACCTTTCTGCTTAGCAACTATTACTTTTCTTAGCTCAAAGGTAATTCTTTATTCAAGACGGCCTTATTTAGAACACATGATAGGCATTCAGAGTTTTCCAGTAGCCTCTGAACACTACAGAGTATTTATTTACATTGTATAAAATTAGAGGAAATGAAGGGGTATGCATTTGAACTAGAAGCAATAGCCCAATTCTCTTTATAGAGAGATTTCAGTCAATGTCACTTTGGGGGGTGGTGGGGAAGAACTCAGATTACAGACATTTTAAACAATATAGATTTTTGTTACCTAACAATGAAATACATCATTTTGCTTTCTCAATAAAACTCAGGCTGTGAGTTATGGGCTATTTCTATTCTATGCATTGGCTAAGAGTACATTTCAATCCCTGTCTTTGCAAACTAAGACATATGGAGTGATCTCTGTTGACATAGCCCAAATGAAACAACTTTAGGGAAATATATTATTTGAAAAGGACTTGGATGCATCTAATAACATATCTGATTTGCTGTGAGCCCGTGCATTTGCACATAGATCATTAATAAAAGAAAATCAGTGAGCAACTGGTATCTAGTATGCTACAAATGGGATTTGTATTGGAATGGTTTTGATTAAAACAAACCACGGCTTTTGTCATTTCCATTGCTTAAAAAGCGTGAATGGTGTTTAGTTAGGTTGAGTTTAAATATATTTGAAAACCAATTTTGCCAAACGCAACACTCGAGTTTATAGTCAGAGAAAAAAATGCTGTCAATCTACACTCTCGTTATTTCTAAATGCAACACACGAGAGCAATGGTTTTAGTTCAAAGGACAAAAATAATTTAGTTTACCTATATGTGGTGTTCGTTATGTAAAATATATGATAAACAAAACTGGAAAAATGTATGTTACAATAAAGCCATTGCATAGACCAGCTGTAACCATGTTTTACCAATTGTGAGACAATTTTACATTATCTACCTCTTAATGTAATTCTAGAAATAAAGAATGTAAAATAATTCTAGAAATAAAAGCTAACTGATATATTGTGCAGATACCAAAGTAGTTTAATATATCTCCATCCTGAGAAAGTTTTAGAAAAAATGTAACCTATTACATTCATTTTGACGCTGCAAAAAGGCTGGAGTAATCTATAACATTAAATTCATTGAACAATACCACTTTTCCAAAGTAATTGTCAAACCTACTCAAATCTTTATTATTTAAGCTCTCCCCTTAGAGAGCATGTAATAAATGACTTTGCATAGATGTTTATTTTAAATATCTATTTAATTTGTCAAGCTCAATGCAGGACTACTGAAAGAATAAACAGGTTGGAACATTGTTATTCATTTGTATACATCCCAGAACCGGAACTTTAAAATTAAGAATAACAATTTTGTCAACAAAACTGAGTAAAAGGGCTGGGCGCGGTGGCTCACGCCTGTAATCCCAGCACTTTGGGAGGCTGATACGGGCGGATCACGAGGTCAGGAGATCGAGACCATCCTGGCTAACACTGTGAAACCCCATCTTTACTAAAAATACAAAAATATTAGCCAGGCATAGTGGCGGGTGCCTGTAGTCCCAGCTACTTGGGAGGCTGAGGCAGGAGAATGGCGTGAACCCGGGAGGTGGAGTTTGCAGTGAGCCGAGGTGGCACCACTACACTCCAGCCTGGGCAACTGAGCGAGACTCCGTCTCAAAAAAAAAAAAAAAGAAAAAGAAAACTGAGTAAAGGGTTAGTAGCGGTGGGTCACGCCTGTAATCCTAGCACTTTGGGAGGCCGCGATGGGAGGATCACTTGAGCTCAGGAGTTCAAGACCACCTGGGGCAATGTAGAAAAACCCTTTATCTGAACAAAATATATATAAAAATTGGCCAGGGGCAGTGGTGCGGGCCTGCTGGACCAGCTACTCAGGAGGCTGAGGCATGAGAATCATCTGAGCCAGGGAAGTGGAGGTTGCAGCGAGCCAAGATCACTGCACTGTAGCCCGGGGGACAAAGTGTGTCACAAAAAAAAAAAAAAAAAAAAACCTGAGTAAAGATTCCTAATAAAAAGCTTTTAGTTCAAAGAAAGTGTAAAATATGGTTTTGAAGTATTCCAGTAAGTTCTGTACTCTTGACAAGAATGCCGCTAAATATAAAATAAGCACATATATACACAAAACTGTTATAAAATTAAATAAACCTTAGATGTAGTAATTAATTTTTGTGCATTAAGAAACATTTATCTTCTAAATCAGAGGTCCCCAACCTCCAGGCCACAGACTGGTAGAGGTCTGTGGCCTATTAGGAACCCAGTAGCACGCAGGAGGTGAGTGGCAGGCAGGCAAGCTCCACCTCCTGTCAGTCAGATCAGTGGTGGCATTAGATTCTCACAGGAGCACAAACCCTACTGTGAACTGCACACGTGAGGCATCTAGGTTGCACACACCCTGTGAGACTCTAACTAGTGCCTAATGATTTGAGATGGAACAGTTTCATCCAGAAACCATCCCCCGACCCCATGGAAAAATTGTCTTCCAAGAAACCAGTCTATGGTGCCAAAAAGGTTGGGGATTGCTGTTTTAAATTATGCATTCACATATTTATATGTGTTTGCAAAGATATACATATTATATATGTACACACACATATATACACATGCAGACACATATATGTGTGTGTTGATATAGAATTAAAATGGCAGTGCTTATTTCTGGCTAGTATGCTTATAGGAGGCACTTATTTTTTCCTTTCAATATTTCGTTTTCTAAATATTTTCTCATTTAGACATACTGAAGATATACTAATTGAAAGACTGCAAATTGTAGTGAGTAAGGACTATAGAAACAAATGGCTTTTGTGTATGTCTCATTGCACTAAATTAGGAGGCACATATTGTTACGTTGTTTCACAAGTGGTGAAACTTGGTTAAAATGGGACTGCTCAATGGCTTTATTGTCACATACATTTTCCATTAATAATTATTATTCAATAACTTAAATCCATTGTTGTAAAACTAGGTGAAGTCAATGCCACTTTGTAAGATGTCCAAGGTCTTTGTATTATTTGAGGTTAATATCATTTTTGCCTTATTAATATATCATTTCACTTATGTCTTCTGTACCATGAGAAAATTAATCTATGCATCCCCCCACCTTTTAATTTGAATAATGGTTCTGCCCATTACAATCTACTTTCAGGTGCCACCTAAAGTGATAATTATAGTCTATTGCTCTAATACGATAATCCTTTTTACCTATCACAGAACTTTTCTCTTTACACACCCCATCCATTTCATCAAAAGAAAGGGGGTGTTGCTTATAATGAGTTCACCTGCTTATCAGTTGAGATCATGGAAAGAAAGAGATGGATCATTCACTGTGACTATTTACAAAGGTGTGAGCAGGGTGTTGGGGAAGGCAAAAAAAAAAAAAAAACTTTGGGACTAGTAACAGTAGGGTTTTGTTAAAATCCCTAGACCTTAATGTGTAAAGGAGACAGAGAGCTGTGATAACAGCACTGCCCGGTAGGACCTGTGATCCTCAAGGAAACATCACAGCCATGTGTTAACCCCATATGGATGGAGCCAGAGGAGTATATATCAGGTGGACCTTCCCCTTTTGCTCTAATATTCCACCATTGTTCTCCATTGACAGGAATCTTAATAGAAGCCAAGTGATGTCATCCTACAGGCCAGCTTCTCTGACTCAGAGGCAGTGTGGGGAAAAGACAGAGGAAGAGCAGGGCCAAACGGGAGATTCCAGCACCCTCTCCTTGGGGATTTGAATTCTATCTAATAAGCCCTTCAAAGCAGGGTTATTAGACTTCTGTGAGCCACAGACCTTTTCGAGAACTTGAAAACTAGTGATCTCTTGGCCCAGAGACATGCACATAATAACATACACACACACAAATGTGGCATGCACTTTTAGGGAGCATTCCATAGCTCCTTGACTCCATCCTAAGTCTCAGGTTAGGAAAGTCTGCTGTAGTATTAATAAGATTTAGGAATCTTATTTTTGTCTCACATAAAGCTGTTAATTCTACTTTCTTTGGTGAAATTCAAAAGATCAAAATAAAGGTGTATTTTATCCAGCTTTGTGGTCTCTATGCCAATCACATAGATTGTCTGGAAAATGTCCAGAATATCAAGACAACACTCTTGTCAAGAAATCCACATTTGGCAATTGTATCAATAGGAAAACAATTTACAAGCATTTATTTAAAAAATACATTTACAGGCTGGGTGCAGTGATTCACGCCTGTAATCCCAGGGCTTTGGGAGGCAGAGACGGGCAGATCACGAGGTCAGGAGATCGAGACCATCCTGGCTAACATGGTGAAACCCTGTCTCTACTAAAAATACCAAAAAAACCAAAAAATATGGTGGGGCGTGGTGACGGGCACCTGTATTCCCAGCTACTCGGGAGGCTGAGACAGGAGAATGGCATGAACCCAGGAGGCCAAGCTTGCAGTGAGCCGAGATCGCGCCACTACACTCCAGTCTGGATGACAGAGCGAGACTCTGTATCAAAAAAAAAAAAAAAAAAAAAAAATTTACAGGAGTTAACAGTTTTCAATGGAGGTAATATGCAAATAACAGTATTAAATGGCTTTTAATTAAACTATTCTTATTCATATAACTGCAGGCCAAAGACATATTCTAAGTTCAAAGCCATTTGTTAGACAACCAACTCTTCTATTACAAACTCTTCTAGAGGATAATTTGGAGGTGGGCTGTATTAACTAGAGATGTTTCTAAAGAAAAGTCTTTCAAGTTTTGGAAAACCGTTGAAGTATTTTTGTCATTGGATTTCTATCAGAGGCACGAGCATGTTTCCTATGCCAATGACTGGTGCTTCATTAGGGGTATATCCATAGATATCCATAAGTGTGTGTGTGTATGTATATGTGTGTGTGTGTATATATATATATGGATCATGGCCAGGCCCTAAGGGAAAGGCTGAAATCTGTGTAGCAATATAACTGTCAAATTGACACAGGAATGGGTCTGTTGATATTAACCTGGCTAATCATTTTGCTAATTGGACAGCCAGTTGGGCCACAGTGCAAAGTCAGATCAGTTTTCACTTTAACTACTCACACAGATGATGTTTGACTCAAATGTATTACTTTATATCAACACAGTGAATGGCTGTAGAAATAATACCACATGTGCTGCTGCCTCTTTTTAATAAGTGTCTTCCTCAATTTTCCCTGTTATAATAGAGATTTTAACCCAAAAAAAATTAAAGGTTATTTAAAGGATATCAATTGAAAAAGGCACCCATAGGATCCTGGAAATAAATCTAGCTACCAGTGCATCTCCTAACGTAACCGGTTTATCACTTGTCTCCACTTTAAGCAGCTCTCATTCAAGTTGACTACCTTTGACTTCCTGCTTAAGAAGCACTGTGACCTTTCTCTCCGCTTTCTTCATCCACATAATATGACCTTCCCTCCCCGCCCCCCCAAAAAAACATGGTTTTTTTTGTTTTGTTTTGTTTTGTTTTTGTGTTTTTGTTTTTTTTGAGACGGAGCTATTGCCAGGCTGAAGTACACTGGGTCAATCTCGGCTAACTGCAACCTCCACCTCCCGGGTTCACGCAATTCTCCTGCCTCAGCCTCCTGAGTAGCTGGGATTACAGGAGCCCACCACCACACCCAGCTAATTTTTTGTATTTTTAGTAGAGACAGGGATTTCACTATGTTGGCCAGACTGGTCCCAAACTCCTTACCTCGTGATCCACCCTCCTCGGCCTCCCAAAGTGCTGGGATTACAGTGTGAACACTGCACCCGGCCCATTTCTTTCTTTTATTAGCAATTTTTCAGCTGAAAAATTAAAGAAAAAATGGCAAAGTTTCCAATGTAGAGATGAATTAGCAATTAAAGCCAGATTGTTGTCTGCCAGTTATAGAAGACGCCCCTCAAAGCAAGGAATTTTGCAGTGGGTTTAGAGAAAACCATCAGAATTATTGTTCATATTTCATATCAATTGAAGTATTGTGACATGAAAACTAGTTAGACTAAAAGTTTTAAAACTAGAAATAAAGCTTTGCTAATGTTCACAGAATTACTAAGAAGAGTTAAGTCTTCAAAAATGAGTTGACTATAATAAGAGTTGCAGCATTGTTTGGCTAGATAGCTTGCTACCTTATGGGAATAAAACTACTCTCAAAATTTTGTGTCTGTTTCTTTAAAATATTTGTTTGTTTTTAAAAGAATTATTTAGGCCCTTTAGTCTTTTTCATGATTGGAATATCCATCATGTTACTTAATAATTAATGATCAAAACTCCTACCATGTCAAGCTACCAACTAGGAATCAAGAAAATTCATCTATTTATGCTTCATCTTCTTTATTTCTCCTGTTTATAGTGAAATGAACAGTGAGACAAATAGTGGAAAGAGAATCTTCCTGCAATGATACATCTTGGTACTGTGGGAAAAGCTTATCCACATGGAAAAATATATAATCCTGAAGAATGATTGACTTTGAATATTTGCATTGGGCTGGGTAGAACATTATCACAAGTTTTCCTACCAGATTCTTTGATAAGTAAAAAAGGGAAAAATATATATAGATAATGCTAATAAATTTGCTTCTGCTGTTTCCTCCGCCTGAAATTTCTTTTTCCTGTCCATGTTCACCCATCCTTATCAAGAGTGCCTGCGTGATTCCAAGTTCTCTTGCCTAAAGCTCCATTTGATTCTCTCCAAAGAGAATTATTCTTCTCATCTTCTGCTACCAAAGCTTTTCATAGCTTGATCTCCTTGATCTTTTCACATCATGAGCCTCAAATGCTTTATGTGGTCTCATGAGCTCTTATCTTACTAAGAGCATTTGTAATACGGTTTTCTAATGGCTAACTTGACTTTCTTCTCTTATGAAACTCTTGAGGATATAAAACATCTTTTACTTAGAATTACTTTTGCACAGAACACTACTTTCCTTTGAGATAATAGGTCATCAATAGATTATCAGTGCTTCCAATGGGCACCCAATTATAATAACGTTTTTCAATTTTTTTTTTTTTGAGACAGAGTCTCACTCTGTCGCCCAGGCTGGAGTGCAGTGGCACGATCTTGGCTCACTGCAAGCTCCACCACCTCCAGGGTTCACGCCATTCTCCTGCCTCAGCCTCCCGAGTAGCTGGGACTACAGGCGTCCGCCACCACGCCTGGCTAATTTTTTGTATATTTAGTAGAGATGGGATTTCTCTTTGTTAGCCGGGATGGTCTCGATCTCCTGACTTCGTGATCCACCCGCCTCGGCTTCCCAAAGTGCTGGGATTACAGGCATGAGCCACCGTGCCTGGCCAATAGTTTTCCCATTCTATGTGTTGCCTTTCAATTCTGTTGATTGTATCCTTTAATGCACAGAAGTTAACCCATTAGTCTATAACCCATTAATCCAGAGCCCTCATGACCTAATTACCTCTTAAGGCCCCACCTTTCAGTAATGTCACATTGGGGCTTACATTTCAACATGAGTTTTGGTGAGTACAAATATTCAAACCATAGCACATGGCCAGGTTAACTTATTGATATTCTTGACTGTAATTGCTATGGACATATGGAAAACCAGTGTTTTCTTCTCAGAGCTGCAAATTTTAGTCATTTGTCCATTCCGTAGCTCAAAGGACTAAACTTTAAAATTAAGGAAGAAAAGATCAGAGCAAGTTTTACATTCTGTTGAATGTAAAATAGATTAATTAGAATGAATGAATTTTTATTCTAATGCCCAGTGGCTTTAATGTGTTTACTATACACATGACTCACTATACTCAATGACTTTAATGTGTTTACTATAAGCCCTTTAAGGAAAGAAATTATTCCTTTCATTTATTTTCCCTCATAACATGCTGTCAGTGTTACCTAAATATAATTGAATTAATAAACTAGTGATATCACATTTTTAAGATTGCTATTGCAACTAGATGATGTTTCATGAATGAAAAATATATTAATATGACTCTTTAAAATAATGTAATCTGCCTCATTTAGGTATGTAGTATATTAGCACCTAAGAACAGAATTGCCTATGGTGATCTCAGCTTGTCTTTAAAATGAAACTATTACTACAATTAAACATGTTGGATAGTAGAGCGCTGTTCAACCATGTTGACTCTCCACGTGAAAAACTCACTCTGGCCTCCAAGGCCTTATGCAAACTGGAGTTCACCTAGAAATGCCCTTCTCTTCATCCATTATGGTCCAGCCACACTGGCCTTTTCATGTTGTTTCTGTAACATGCTTATTTGTGACATAAAAGTTTATTCTTATACTTGCCCTCAAATCTTCTCGAAGTTGACATTTTGTTATCATTCGGGTCTCAATGCAAATGTCATGTCCTCAAGATATCTTTCCTGAAGATAAACAAAAGCAGCTTCCTTCAGTCATTCTCTTTTACATCACTCTGTTTTAATTGCCTAATCAGATTTATCACCATTTGAAATTATGTAGTTTGTATATTCTAATATATATATTATAATATAGTTTATATATTCTAATATATAGATTAGAAGCTTCATGACAACAAGATCCTTATTGTTTGTAGCTGCTGTTTCATTACTGTCTAGAATAGTGTAATTTATTGCATAAAATAGTATTCTAAATAAGTATCAGTTCTTTTTGTCTAGATCCCTAGAATATGAGTAACTACTGGAAGTATACTTAGATATGGACTACAGTATATGATTTTGTTCCAAGCTATATAGCAAAAGTCAGTAGCACATCATCAATGACTCAAGTTAAATATAAGTTGAAAAAGAAGAAAAATTTGTTTTTAGCACCTAATTCAAATTTGGGGGAAAGGCACTGTACTGTGAATACTTATTATAATTTGGTTGAAACTGATCTGATGTGGATTTAAGGTGCATTAGAGGTGTTTGGAATTGAAGACAAGGGTCTGTAAAGATAATATATTATTCTAGCCTTCATTGCTTCCTTAAAATTGAAACTGTTCTCCATGATCCTCCTTTGGGAAAGGAGACTTATTCAGAGTGGGGGTTTGCTTGCATTTGATTGTTCAGCTGTATATCAACTGGCATGGGTTCAGCAGAGGTCTCTGCCATTTTGCATTCAATCCTCCTGAAAATCACCACCCAAATATCCTACAACAGGGATCAGGCTTCGGTTTAAGTGCTGCTCCGCTCACATACTTGTGTTCTAGTCATTTAGAAAAGTGTGATTAAAAACCATTATGTGCCCTAACAGATGTGACCTTAAAGAGTCTACTAAGGTTTAAAAAAAAAAAAAAAAGGTGCAAAGCAATAGTGGTTAGACTAACACCAGGAAAGTATTATATGAGCTGAACCACATTGAATAACTTCTCATTGATTACTACCTTCTGTTTCAAGAAAAATACCACGATGTTTAAGAATGAGCTGCAATGTTCTTATATCAGCCCCCTTTCCCCATCTCACTACTTCCCTGGTTCTAACGAGGAAGAAATTAAACGTAGATGGTTACTGAATTTTAAATGCTGTTCATTGAAGAGGAATTATTGGATTGTTACCATCTTCATTTCCTCTAGTCTCAGATAATTTAAGCCATGTGCCAAGAAAATACAAAACAAACAAAATAAAGCCATGGAAACCATTTAGAAAATAAGATCCTTTTATTTTAAAAATCTCTCTTGTAAATACTAAAGTAGTCTTAGGAAACAAGTTAGCTACCTTTTATTAAGCATACTGCTCCTGTTAACTGAGAGTTTTGCTAATTTCCCCGAGAGTTCACAAAAGCATCTCAATGTTTCGTATTTAACATAATATGCTGTACCTTGTCCACAAATATGGAACTACTCAGCTACCAGTGTTAAAACATGTAATATAAATTGTTAATAGAGTAGGAGAGCCTTTTTTAAACTAGTAATAATCTTTCCTATGATTAATAGGTTATTCTGCTCTTCTCTCCACAAATATTTTGGTCCTACTTGTGACCAAAGATATATATTTATGATATCTCTTGAGTAAAGGATGGAGTCTGTAAGCCTGAGAACTGGACAGCTGGACTGGGATTCAGTAATACCAGGCATAAAATATAATATAGTTTCCTGGAAAAGTCTATTAGCAATACACATATGTGCTTCACGAAAGTTTGTAGAAAAATCAGAATAAACTATTTTTTCCTCAATTATCATGCTGAATAATGCATTTTACCTTCAATTTTATTTTTATTTGATGTGGATTTATAGCATGCATAGATATGTTAAGCAATATGACTATAAAGTAGAGCTGTTGCACATTGCAGATGGTAACTGTGAATCCCTTGCATTACAAAGAATGAAACTTAAAAGTAATCCTATTATAGTAAAGGCTTTGTACATTGCACAATGTTTTGTTAAATTATTAGCACTTTTCAGATATTATCAAGCAAAAAGATATTATATAGTTTGAGAAAACTTTTTTGAGTTAAAAATAAAATATATTTAAATGGTCCTTGATATATTCTGTAAAGCAAGAGAGAGGTAAAAATACCAGTAGTAATTATACCCAACTCTTGCAAATTTAAGTAGACTTGTTGTTTGAAATAAGCCTCCACAAACAAGGTTACCTGCCTCTTCTAACAGCAGCCAATTTAAACATCACTTTGAAGTTTACAAATCATAGTCTGTTAATGTGGGTAATTAAAATGACATAGCATTTCATTTTAATTATTGAAATAGTGTGTGTCATGAGGGTGTAAATCAGGGACTTGTAACTTGTGGAAAATCAGAGTCAGGACAATGTTATCAAAGAATTGAGGAAAGTAGTTAACGGTTGGGGCAAAGACACTTCAGCATTTATTAAGTTGGTGCAAAAGTAATTGCGGTTTTTGCCATTACTGCAATTATTTTTGCACCATCCGAATACTTAAGTCATCTTTGTTCTTGAGGTGAACTGAAAATTAATGGTATCCCTCAGAGAAGAATTAAAAACTTATCATATAAGCACACGAGAAACAGGAAGCTAAAGGGTTGTTTTTAAATCAGCGGGTTCAAGATGGCCCCCTCCACCAGACTTCTGTATCCCCAGCCCCACCGCACCAAGGCCTCTAGTAGAAGCTAGCAAAGAGAGTCATGAGCTCACCACATGTAGCTCATAAAAACATGGGGTGGTAAATATAATTCCTTTACACGCAGTACCTACCAACGATTCAGAGCAATGTTAAGATTTCCAAGGATGCCAGAGCAACACAGGTGAGTGTGATGACTTGTAAAGAGCTTCGAAGCTGAAGAGTAGACTTGCCATGGGGCAGGGAAGACAGCAAAACCCAGGATAACTTCTTTATAACTCAGAGATGTTGGTTCCAATATCCACTGCTGAGTGAAAACGTACAGTTGGAAGATACTGTGTTTGAGCTGGCTAGACAGAAATTAATTCTTGGACATCCTACATATAGAACTCATTCTTTTCTTTCTAAATTTGTATTTCCTAAGGAATATATTAGGAATGTTCCCAGAATGTTCTCTGAAAAGTCTAAAATCTTGCTTGGTAAAATACTTACAGGGTCTTTTGATGGAGAGGGGGTAAGAGATTTTTGTGGGAAAGTTGGAAGACAGAGGATAATGGAGTAAGAAGATTGCAGTTATAAAAAGTCTAGGTCTTAAAATTGCATCTGTCCTTTACCTTCAACTACTATCTAATCCTTGGCAAATCATTTCCCCCATCAGAACCTCGGTTCCCTCATGAGCAAAATGAAAATAATAATGACTTAGAGAACTCTTGACAAGAATCACATGAAACAGTGTTTATAAAAGGCCTAATGGAATATAATAGACTCTTAATTTTTCATTTCATTACATTCCTTTGGAAAATTCATAGTCTATCTTACCTGAAATGAAGGTAGAGTATTTATAGTACTATTTTTTTTGTTATCTATTTTGATTAAGATTTATATAGGAAACAGTATGGACCTAGACAGGCCAAATGTAGTAGTGATACCCAGACTGTATGTGTGCTTGAGACTAAGAACATGTAAAGAAGGCAAGAAGTAAAGAACTCCCATCATGCCTAGAGGCAGCACAGCCTCCCTGCATGGATGTTTCAGGATGTTTCAACAGAAACTTCATAGTTCTTGCAGGAATTGGTGCCACTCTGTATTTCTATGTCTTATAATCGCTAAAAGGAATAGATAAGCAGTGCAGTAGATGAGTTTATTTTCAAGTGTTTTTAGTGCATAGGGTAGGGTTTGTAATGATAAGATAATGTTAAGAAAAATCCCTAAGATAGGAGAATGAGAGAGTGAGGGGAGAAGGTAAAACTCATTCTGTTCTTGTTCCCTCAGGTGAAGCTTGATTGAAATTTTCTATAGATGAATTGTTATGTGAAACATAGTTCTAGAAGGTAGTGAGAAGTTAGGAATATAACCATCTCTGTTTCACTCCAGCCCTGTAAGTCTTGACTATACAGCTGTAAGAGAACTCTGTATGATATATGCAAAACCCCGTTGCCCAAAGATAACTCCTAAATTAAAGAAATATTTTTCTTCTCTATTTAACTATAGATCTTGGAACCTTTTAGTGACGCATTTCCTTCTACTCTGTCTTCTAGCAGTCACTAAATATACTTTTGCCTACAATGGAAGCAAGTTTGATTTTAAATGAAGACAATTTAGATAAACTTTGGGATCTGCGTAAAATGATATTTAGAATATTCATGAATTCTGATCTCACACAGTTTTCAACAATAACACTTTTGTATTTAAGCCAATATGCTTATCTTTAGAATACTATTCCCTCTAATGATAAAACTTTATTTTAAATTATACATAGTGTTATACATTTTTACAACTTATGTAAGATTATTGACATTGACTCAACCCATATTTTGACACCATTACCCATACATGCAAGACATATGTTTGTGGAGATACACAGTAATCTACCTTACAGTTTACAACTTGGATTTTAGTCTCTTTTGTTCTCTTTAAGACAAGATCTAACTCCTGTTACCTAGACTGGCGTGTGATGGTGTAATACTGGCTCACTGCAGTTCAACTTCCTGGGCTCAGGCAATTCTCCCACCTCAGCCTCCCTGGTAGCTGAGACTACTGGCGTGCACCACCAAGCCTGGCTAATGTTGGTGTTTTTAGTAGAGAAGAGGTTTTGCCTTGTTGCCCAGGCTGGTCTCAAACTCCTGGGCTCAAGCAATCTCCCTGCTTCAGTCTCCCAAAGTGCTAGGATTACAGACTTAAACTACTGCGCCTGGCCTAGTCTTTATTTTATTATTTTTTTTTTAATGAAAGACATTGATATCTCTCTCTTCTAACAATGATGGTACTTGTATATGATATGCCAGCTACACTTTTGTAGAGCTGCAAGTATGTTAGGCTTGGTAAATGAGAGAGATGAGTGAACATTGATCATGTGGCAGATATCTAACAACTTACAGATAAATCTATAGTTGTAAAATAAAAATTCTCAATTGTGTTTTCTGCTTTGTTATATTTCACTTAAATGGGGGAACCGAAAAAGTAGATGTAAAATTAGTTCTCCAGACCAAGATTTCATAATATTAAAAGAGCTTTGCTTATTTTAGGAAAATTTGCACTGATAAAAAAGGCGTACAATGACTAAGTTGTTAAAAATTTATTTATAGTTAAAATACACGTGTGACTATAAATGTTTATCCCTATATTGCAACATTTAATTAGTATGAATACATCCAAGCTCAGGTCTTCTTGCATATTCAATATGGTAAGTATTGTTTCAAAATGCTTTAAAGAAAATGTTTAAAATAGTGTACTATGAATTAAAATATTTAGCGGCCATGAAAGGATAAGATATAAGGACTTAAATTGTTATTTTGTTCTTTAAATAAATACATTGAACTGATTATAATATTTTATACATTTTGATGTAACAAATTACTTTGTGGGATATAACAGGAAACCAAGCTAATTTTCCATCAATTGCACTGTCGAAGATTGTCCTACTGTAATATTTTGATTTTGGGGCATTAGGACTTATTTCTAGCAGAATACTGGAATAGAAGTATTCAGCTCTGACATGGTCATTCGTTTCTGTCTCAGGACCTAGGTACATTTTAATAGATGGGATGAGAGAGAAAGGGCTGTTTTGTCTCTCAAGGAATTGCTAAACCAGATGTTGAAAAGGGAGGAGAGATTTTTAAATTTTAGTTGAAAAGCAGTATCCAATGAATTAAAAACTGATACCCAATCAGTAACAATGCCTCCAGCCAGATAGCTTTGGGCACTTCTGAGTCCACCTCTGGCCACTTCTTTACTCCTCCATGAAGTGACTTTTCCAGGTCACTTCTTATTGTATATTTGTGGAAGATTTCTGCTAGAAGCGTGCAGATCACCATCTGCTCTGCAGATCAAAGGCATCCATCTCCTAAGTTTCCCACTGAAACAAGGGTCAGTGCTGGAAAATTTAATTCAGGGAATGCCACTCATAAAACAAACTGCAGATTTTAATGCACCTTAATTTTCAAAGGAATTTAGTCTATGATATTTAGCTAAAAATAAAAATACAATAATATAATGGTGTAATTCGTTTTCTTAAATTATTATATTTTCTATTTGGTGCCTGACAGAGGGGAAAAATGGCATTGCTGTACTTCAAAGACAGTTTTCTTCATTCTGTCTTAGCAGGCAAAAGTTGTGGGTTTTTTTTTTTTAATAGTATTTACACATAATGAGATGGTTATAAAAATCTAAGCTTATTTTCAACATGTAAAGAAATGTTTCTGAGTGACGTTTGTGTGTTGTAAATTTAAGCAACCTTTCCTTAACTTTGAAATTTTTCAAACCTTTTATCTTTGAAAGGTTTCTGTTAAAAGCTGAAAACATCAAAATTAAGCTGAACCCCCAAATTTCTGATTTTGAAGATGGAAAGCCATCTGAACTTTTACAAGATTCCAGCAGGGGGCAGTGGAATTCCACAGACGAATTTGATGGCTGTGCTGAAAAAATAGATGCCCAGAATGTAAATCTCTGAAGAGAAATCTGTCTTAACACAGCTACCTCAGGAAAGGGGGAATTATTGCACTTAATTAAAGTGTATTGACACCATATGTGGCCCCACCTCTCCCACTCCCCTTTTCGGATTCATTAAGAATTAAAAAAAAAAAAAATCAGAGACTAGTAAAGGCAATATTCCTATAGAGCCTGTGACTTAACCCTTAATCATTAATCCTATAAAAATTACACTTAAACAAAAAGCTAGTTAGTAAACAGAAGCCTTTCAAATTAGACAATTTATGTTCATTATCTCTATAACGCAAAGGACTGTCTTTGGACTGTTTTGTAAAATATCTTTCTCTTAATGACAGTTTGTATTTTCTTCTGTAATATTTTCAACAATTTTAAATGACAGCAAAGCTCTAATTATTTTTGCCAGTGAGGTTTACATAAAGATTTGAATGTTTTTAGATCATCTGAAAAGAAATAGAAATCATATTTGTGTGGGTCTCATTCCCCATATTTTTTAAAGTTCTTGCACTTTGAATAAAATACAACCGTTAGAGTTAAAAGTGAAACCTTTTTGTTATGACTTGGATACTGATTTAAAAATTAAGCTAAATTTGACTCTTTGGAAAAATGTAGCTAAAAAGTCCGATTTTAAGAAACCTTTCAATACATTGTCTTATTTATTCTCTTTTTTTGTCACAACTCTTGTGTTGTTTTTATTTTTTTAACTGAGTTTGTACTTTACTTCTTCAAAACGCATTTGGAGGCAGAAATATATATTATCATCACATTTGAATTAGTTCTAGAATTAACACCTAAAATCTGAATTTTTTATATTCTAATGAAATTGGTTTCTTCCTTATGTATTTTAAGATTATAATATTTTATTTAATATATTATTTTATTTTCTGATTGAAAAATAATAAATAAGATTGTAGAACATTTAGAAAACACAGATAACCAATATAAACAACATTTAATGACCCATACTTCTACCAGACTGCTGTCAGAATGGTAATATTTTTCCCTCGTTTTTTACATCGGTATAAGAATATTTATTTAACATCAAGATACATTTATTATAACATACATCTCACATATGTTGAGATACATTTTTATACATATTAATATATATTTCATATATCTGTATATATACACATATGTAATGTTGGATTATACCAGCTATAGAATTTTATAATTTTCTTATTTCTACCAAATATTATGCTTTGTAGACTTTCCCATCTTTAGGTTATCACCATATGATTTTAAATGGGCATGAACTATTATATCATATAGATTTACCATAATTCATTTATTTTTTCCTTGTAGATAAATAATACATCTGAAAATATAGTAGCCTAGAAATTGAAAATTAATTCTAAAGTCAAAAGTGTTTCATGGTATCAATTGAGTCTTTTGACTTAAAAGCTCTGTCTTTGAAATTAGATCGGTTCACTAATCTGAGTAAACAGCTAGTAACCACAATTTAGAAGTCTTAAAAGGGAAGGAAGAATATTGACTGTATAAGGGATGAGATACATATTTTAATGACTATATTTTAATACCATAAAGAAAGGAAGGTAGAGTTTGAGATTCCTGTGATTATTACATGAGCATGCTTTTGCTTACAATGAAGCCCTCTTGGTCCTTTTGTTAAGGTTAGACAGACTTAAAATGAATGCCATTTTTCAATATTCATATGTCCCAAAATATTTTCAGATGCTTTTTCTGCTACTGTACAAAATGTAAAATATAAATTCAATATTTCATTATAGTATTAATAATCATACATTTAGTAACTAAATTTGAAAGCTAGGTACAAAATATTTAAAAATCTCACAAAGTTCGGGGAAGCTAATATTAACGAAATGTCTTCTTGTGAGTGGAAGAAGTTCTTGCCGCACTCCCGTAAATTCTAGTTTTCAATAAACTGTATACTGATTTATCATATTGATATAAGAACTTTGGCATGGCTTATAAGTTAACTGTATATTTGACACCAAGTACAGAATGAATACAGAATTGATTGCATAGAGTAATTGTCCTAACCATTTTTGGGGAAAATATTTAGTTTAGGTAGCTATATAAATATCTATTCTACATATTTATAGACCTTGCAGTTTTTAAAGGCCTTCTATATTTTTGGAGTAGGTAGAGGAAAATCAGAATATTAGTATCCTAATATGATATGTGTGAAAACTTAGAATTGGCTGAAATACTGATTAACGTTGGTAGTTATTAGATCACCATGACAGCATGCTGAGAACTGAATCCTCTTTGCAGATGCATGCCTTTGTGCTCATTCCACTGCAACATAACATGTTATTTTAAGCTACTAAACCCTTCATATCTGTGTCTAAGTAACTGCATACATCATGCTTAATCTGTAAGTATATTGTATATAAGTATAATATATATGTACACACACATATGTGTATGTGTGCGTATGTGTGTATATATAGAGAGGGGGGAATACAAAGGAAGCATATAGAAAGTGTATACAAATGAAAACGCCTAACTATATATACATTGAACTATTTTCAGCTCATAATTAGCCAAAGAAAAAATAAATAGTAAATTTAAGAATCCTACATTTCTTTACACTCTGGCCTGTGGATTATTTTTAAACAAAGAAGCATTTTCAGCCTTAATCATAGCTGTGAGTAAATGAAAGCGCTCCTGCACATTTGAATTTCACAGGTTTTGTATTTCACACTGGGAGTCAGGCTTTCACAGATTTTTAACTACCTTAAAACCTTGTTAACTTTCAGCTGAAATTGCTGTTTTACAATGTCATGTTCTTGTGGGAATACAGGATCTTTTAGAAAGCAGTTTTGAGGAACTCTATTCCCAGAGCAATCTAAATCCAAAGCTGGGTGGAAACAGTACTAGTTGGTAGAAGTTACTTTGGCTTAAAGGGCAAGCTATGTTTACAGATAAATGGTAAAATAAAACAAAGGTGAGTTTTCTTTAAAATCAAAATGCGTGAGAATATTCTTCTCATTGAGAACGACAAGGACCAGCTCTGTTGCGGCTGTTATATTGGGGTATACCAGATGCTTGTAATGTCTTCTTTCTGCCATTGCTGCATGAGGAAGGCGCTGCAACTTACTGATGACTCCTAGGTAGCCAATGCTCTCCATCCGCTCCCACCTGGCACTTCCCTGGATAGCCACGTGCAATAGGGAGTGCCAGTCTGAGATACCATAGTTAGCCTGCAGCTGCTATGTGCAGCTAGTGTTGCACAACTTCAACTAGTGTTGAAGGCTTTAATTCTAAGTGAAAATGAAAAGCCAAGCTGGGAACCACCTGAGGATTTCAATAGTTAGTAGGTAAGGAAAACGGCTCAGGATGGTCCTCTTCGAAGTCTACCAAATGGAGAACAAAAGGAAAGTGAAGGCTGAGTAGGAATCAGAACCCTTAAGGATTTGAGAATAGGTATTTAGATCATGTGCATACAATATCCTAGCACATAAGGACATGGCTTACAGATTATTTATTTATTTATTTATTTATTTAGAGATGGAGTCTCGCTCTGTCACCCAGGCTGGAGTGCAGTGGCGCAATCTCGGCTCCCTGCAAGCTCAGCCTCCTGGGTTCACACCATTCTCCTGCCTCAGCCTCTGGAGTAGCTGGGACTACAAGTGCCCGCCGCCACACCTGGCTCATTTTTTGTATTTTTTGTAGAGACGGGGTTTCACCATGTTAGCCAGGATGATCTCGATCTCCTGACCTCATGATCCGTCCGCTTTGGCCTCCCAAAGTGCTGGAATTACAGGCATGAGCCACCGTGCCTCGCCTCCAGACTTTTTTAAAAAAAGAATTTTGTACTCTAACTTCCTTCTAAACCAGTCGTTCTTAACCTGGGAAGATTTTACTCCTAGATGATAGTTGGCACTGTCTGGAGACATTTTTGGCTGTCATACCTGGCGGGAGAGGTGCTGCTGGCATCTAGTGAGTAGAGGCAAAAGATGTTGGAATCATCTTACAATGGACAGAAAAGCCTGCCCCACAGGCCCACCCCGTGACAAAGAATTGTCCAGTCGAAAATGTCATAATACACAAGTTGAAAAACCCTGGTTTAAGCCCAATTTTCTGGTGATGTGACTGTGTCTACCAATTAAGAGCAGCTGGTTATTTGGAGAAATTACATCAAAATGGAAATACATAACTGACATACAAATTCTTAGACCTACAATAAAAGCATCGTGAGTTATTTAGTTATTTAGTTTTGTGAAGAGTCAGGAGCAGAGTACTTCCTGTATTTGTCATCATGGTGTGTTTTTCAGGACTTTATCATCCTCTTATGAATGTTCACTGTAAAGAGAAAAAAAAAAGTGAACAGGAAATAAGAATGCGAATTTCCCTAAATAATAAAGGAAACAAAATAATAGAGAAGTTTCAAATTAAGTAAGGGCCAAAAAATAGCTGTAGAAATAAAATATTAGTGTGTCTGGTAATGTAATATAGGTTTTTTTTTAAGGCACATATTGAACTATAAAGAAAAACGCATTTGGTTTGTCTGAGTTGCGCTGCATTCCTCATTACAGGCTTTCCTCTCCTAGAAAGCTTTCTAGACCTCTATGAAACAGACATTGTGGGGTGTGAAACTGTCAAATGCAGACAAAAGGCTTCCAAGGGGCCTAGTGTTGCATTAGAAGGCACTTGTTTTCCATCTCAAAATCGAGCTTGCATGTGATGAAGTCTGTTTTTTTCTAAAACTTGGCAGCAGCTGACCAGTAAAATTTGGTCTTTGCCGGAAGTCTTAGCTACAGCAGTGGCAAGGGTTAATATTAAACCCACCACAGCATTTTGCACAATCTCCCAGGAGATCTTTCAATGGATTTCCACTGCCACTGGAAATAATGGCTCGCAGCTGCAGCAACCCATAGTAACACTTGATATTCCCGTCGCAAGCGGACCAGTGCTTTCAGTGGAAATGAGAAAATCACCGGTGCGGTGCTGTACACTGTGCCTGGGGTCAAAGTTCCCAAGCTGCAACCTAAAATGACCTCTCAGCCCAACACTCAGCCTCGGTTGCTTTTGGATGTGTCTGTTATCTCCTTATTTCATGAAATGTACATATTGGCATGCATGTATAAAGGTAAAAGCCAATGAAGAGCCCTAGGGAACCTGACATTCCTGGTATAAAGGGAATTGATTTCTGTTTTTTCACAGAGTAGTTTTCATCTACTTAAAGGGAATCTAGAGTTATTCTTTCAAGGTTGTGGAGAAAATGTCCAAATATGTCATATAATTTAAATGCAAAAGAATGTTCCTCTTTTCCCAATCCTTCTAAGTACCTCTAATCCATCGGTCCCAGTGCTAAAAGTCCATCATCATTGGATATAACATTCTCTTGGGATAAAACTTTGAACATTAGAAACAACTGGTAAAACTAGAGCCACCTTCAGAGAAATATGACAAACTAGTATTTAGAGAAATTCTCAAACATGGCAGTTCCTAAGACTCTGGTACTGTACTGTTTGTACAGCTTCCCTGCTCTCCATCATCTAAGAGATCGACATTTACTCAAGCAATCATTGACTTATGTATTTAGGTACTTCTTTATTCAATCATTCCTTCACTATTCATGCATTCACTAGGTAGACTGGTTACACGCCAAGACACTGCCACGCAAGGGGAAGAGTACATGGCCTATGCCATTTGTCTGGGCAAGTTCCTTAGTTAGACCAGGTGCTCTGGAGAAGTGACCTCTCAGGCTCTC
>NW_012098097.1:3153834-3157160 GCF_000951045.1 Mandrillus leucophaeus
TTCCATCTCACAGATAAGAACAGTAAGTTTCAGGGACAGTAAACAAATAGCACATGATCATAAAAGTCGCCTTTAGCTGGTCTGGGATGTTAAATTTTCATTCTCTTTCCAAATTCATGGAAGATGGGCATTTCAGAAAACAGTAAACCTAGTACAGGAGTTATTTCTAAAGTTAAAACAACAAAAACATTGCTTTGTTGCAATCTGTCACTTATTTCCATGAAGGGGAAATATAAAATTCTAAATAGTTCCCAAATTGAAATGTATTCAGGTTTTGATATGATGGAAGCAAGATTGAGGTTTGGGACTGGATTCAAAAATTCTGGAAACTGACAGTATCAGAGGAAAAGATGATGATGCATGTACCAGAAACTAGGACATTTAAAATGTGTCAGATTACGGTGAGTTTTTGAAGTATCACAAGTAATTATATGCAGAAACTTTCTTCTGTTAGGCAGTTGCCTAAAAAAGAACAGTGTTTTAGGCTTCTTTCTAATAGCTCATACACCTATAGATGGTCATAATCTACTTCCTTTAGTTTTCAAAGACAGCTAAGAGAGGTTTTAGCTCTTTTTCTGTATTCTTGACACTTTAGATAAGGATGACTTAGACCACACATTGGCAAACTATAAATGGGTGCCATACTGGCTGGCTGCCTGTTTTTATAAAGTTTTATTTGAAAACAGCTAGACTCGTTCATATATGTATTGTCTATGCTGACTTTCATGCTACAGCAGCAAAATTGAGTACATGTGACAGAGACTGTCTGGCATAAAAAGCCAAAAATATTTACTGTCTGGCTCTTTGCAGAAAGTTTGCCAACCCCAGACCTAGACGATTATAGCCTATGTCAAAAAAAAAAAAAAAAAGAAGAAGAAAGAAAGTCAAGACTATTGAGACCTTGGTAGACAAAGGGAGACAGAGTTAAAATTTCGTGCTCCTTTCCAGACAGTAGTCTGGTCCCCGTGGCTTGTCATCTGTCATTGTACCATTACGACCATTATTGCAGAGGACATCTATTTGGCCTAATAGCAGTAGTGCCATAGACAGAATTTACAGAAAAAAGAAATAAAAGTTGCCAGAGCCCATTAGTTTGAGACAAGATTTTATTGAATCTTCACCTTATTACAAAATTTCACTTGCCAAACTCAGTGTTTTTAGTAAGAGGTAATTATTTGTGTAGGGTTTTAAACAAATCCCAGTGAAATTCATGTATTTTTAAAGACTATCTTAGATAATATATTTTAGTATTGAATCAGTGTTGAGTTAGCTATACCACAAAAAAATGTGAAACTAGGTTAAAATGAGAGAAAAATCAGTAGTGGAGACCTATACGTGGATCCTGGCAGCATCGTCTTTCACTATTTGAATTGTGGTACTGAAAGGTGACATAACATGAGTATTTGGGGTGCTTTTTCCCTAGCTGTGGACACGAATTAGTGCTCTATTGTCTAAGACTTAAAATAGACCAAGGAACGTCAAAAGCAACATTTTAAAAATGGAGATGCATCCAGTTGTGTTCTGAGATTGCGCAGCACTGCCATCTGTTCTGTAAAGCACCACTGGGGTCTCCACTGCACTCAGTTAGAAGTCAGCCACCTCGGAGGCCCAGGCACAAACGTCAGCCACCTTGGAAGCACAGGCACAATGTCAGCCACCTTGGAAGAACAGGCACAAACGTCAGCCACCTTGGAAGCACAGGCACAATGTCAGCCACCTTGGAAGAACAGGCACAAACGTCAGCCACCTTGGAAGCACAGACACAATGTCAGCCACCTTGGAAGAACAGGCACAAGGTATCAGGGTGTTTTCTAGAAAGGACGTAATCAACATGGCTGACTATAGGCACCCAGCACTGGCCTCTTCTATAAAGAAAGACAAAAACAACCAGATGACCACATGTGGAATAGTCTAAGGGACAAAACTGGAGTTTGGCAAAGTAACACAGACCTTCTGAGGCCCAGCGACTCAGGATGGCAGCATAGAGAGGGAAGCAAGGCATCTGGCGGGGGTCAGCTCAGAGCTGGGAAGAATTTCTCATTGCAGGAAAAGGTAAGAGGTGAACTGTCGAAGTACACACTCTCACTACAAACTCCTGTAATCCTAGCTGCAAGATAGCCCACAGACCCTGCAGACCCTGAGCCCAGGAGAGGAACTGCCTGGAGACCACATGACGGCGTTGATCCAGAGAGGAATTGGTTTTCCCCAACCCCCAGGACTCAGGCTGCCATATAGCATGTCATAATTTTGAGAATGAAGCTACCATCAGACTGCATTCTGCCCTGGGGCTCAGTAGCCTCTGCATCTCCACACTCCTGGGACCCTAGGGACATCCCACCACACAGAGGGCTAAAATGTCACAACACCAGCTGGACCCAGCTGTGCAGCCATGTCCCCTTCTCTTGTGCCCACACAGCACATTGCATTTTGGGCACAGGCAGTCTCACACAGCAAGTATTCTGCCCCTAGGCCAGAGGCAGTTCATGTGCATGCCCCCTTAACCTGAAAGCTGCCTTCCCAGGCCCAGTCACCAGTGCTGAGACTTTCACTTAGTCTAGCAGTAAGGCTGGCTGGCACTCTCCAGGGGCCATAAGACCGGCCTTCCTGGACCCGGGTCAACCCTGTTCACTCCAGAACAAAACCACCTCACACTCATGTGTGCCGCACAGTGTCCCAAAGACTGGCATGCCCAGGGCATACCACTACTGTTAGTGATCTTGATCCCTTCAGTGCTGAAGCAGCTGTGTGCCCATGTGCAGCCTTCAGGGCTCCCTTCAGTGCTGAAGCAGCTGTGTGCCCATGTTCTGGCCTCGGGGCTCCAAGGTCTAGCCAAATAAGGCCTGCTGCTACCAACATTTCCACCCTTGCTAGGAATGGAGCCTCCATGCACCTGTGGCACTCCTTCCCTGACTCCCAACAAAGCCTCACCACAGCCTCTTCAAATGACTGCAGCCTAGGCCACTGAGGCCCTAGCAGACGCTGCAAACATCGATTACAGATGAAGAAATCATGAGGAGACTGCATACTACATCCACCCAGAAGCAAACCCAAAGCACCCTACCCAGCAGACACTATAGGACACGTCTATAGGAGAAAGTCTTCCCTTAAAGAGCTACTCCATAAAATTGGAAGAAGTGACTATTCCACAAAATACACAAATACCAATGCAGGAATATACAAGGAACTCAACAGAAAACAATAACAAAAATCTGATTAAAAAATAGACAAAGGGAGAAAATTTTTGCAATCTACTCATCTGACAAAGGGCTAATATCCAGAACCTACAAAGAACTCAAACAAATTTACAAGAAAAAAACAAACAACCC
>NW_012098097.1:3157260-3163157 GCF_000951045.1 Mandrillus leucophaeus
GAATATGTGTAAGGGAGCTGTGTGGAGACTGCTGTAGGCATCCCACAATTCTATGCCGTACTGTAAATGGGCTGTGACAGAATTTTAAAGTATCAGAAAGCACTGGAGCTGCTCTATGATGTCATGGAGGTCCCTTGAGAAAATGTCATAAAGTGAGTTGCATGTGGTGATAAGAAGCCACTAAAATAAACAGACTTCTCTATAATTACTAAATTTCTCAGAAAAACAATTAGAGTGTTTGAGACATTTTGTATCTGTCTTCCACTGAGTTCAAAGTTTCCGCTCCACCCATTTTCTAAAAAGTGCCAGTTGAAATTGTGCAGCATAACCAAAAGAAAAAAGAATTAGAGGCCCCTTTGGAGCACTTGACAGAAATTTTTGCTGTGATTAATTTTCTTTTAAACAGTTGGGAGCTCTGAAATAAAATGGAATAAGTGGACTTGTTCTATATAAAAAAACACAATCTCTTTCAAATTATTTTGCATGATGTAAATTTTTAGTGTTATAATTAAACAGCAATCTTGTATTACAGTCATATATATGGGCGTGTTATATACTATATATCTACATTGTATATCATATTATGTTATTCAAACTACACATATATATGTGTATATGTATATATGTGCACACATGCATACACTTATTATATATAAACTCTAATAATTAATTCACTTACATCTTTCCTCACAAGCCAAGCTTTTAGCACCTAAAATTGCAGGTTAAAAGTAATTCCCATGTCATCAGATTCTTGGGAAAATATTGAAATGGGAACCACTAAGCTTTCACTAGAGCGTAGTTTCATGTAAATTAGATATAAAGGAAAAGCGATTTTGATAGATTAAATTTGCATTTTTATATGCAAAACTAAGATGATAGGTTAAAATTGAGACCTTGACAACATTAGGGGAAGACCCAGGAGGGAGAAAGAAGCTGAAAGAGGATATTGGAGGACACCAATACCAAGGACACAGTCCACTGACTTCACAAGTTTGTTCCAGTCCTGCCTTCCTGACTGAAGTTCAGGAGGCTCTTTGAGTTAAACCCCAATCAGCTGTTCCCTGGTATAAAGAAATAGTGTATTCCTGGACTCTAAGCTATTTTTTTTGTAAAAATAATTCTATTCTTATTTATATATATGTCCACTCTGGAGAAGCCCGAAGCTTTATTTTAATTTTAAAGGCATAATAGAGGACTAAATTATATTATGTCAAATTGAGTTACATTGACAGGCTCTCAATACTTAATGGCTTTGCTATTTTTTTTTCTTTCTGCCTCAGCAAAACCTCCTCAGGAACCCTCAGGGGCAACTACTGTCTTCTCCTCTACCCTAAAACACTTAGCTTCTATTTCTTTCTACTCAGATAGCATCCTGTTCTTTTGCAATCATAGCATATATTTCCACTTAGGTAGATTTTTATTTACACTTGTTTTTCCTCTGCCTTTAGAGATTGCACTTCCAGGAGACAGAGGTGAGATTGCATTTATCAAAGTAGCATCAGAATCCTCCAGCACTGAGTAGACACTCAATAAAATGTTGTGGAATGAATAAGCAAAAGGATAAGCGAATGGATCATTTCACTCTGACTTGTGGAATGTACAGGCATGTGTAACACCTGACTACAAAGGAGTTTTGCTTATGCTGTTTCAGCAAATATGGTCTTTAAGAGGCATGCTTGTAGCACATTATACATCTCTAAGGATACAGAGATGAAAAGGATGACCATTATCCTAGGATGTTGGAGAGAAATGGCTGAAAAACTCTCATTTTATAAATAATCTACCAAATTTAAACCTTGTTCAAATGTTTATAACAGAGAACATGTCTTTAGTGGTTGCAAGAGAGCAATGACCTCTTGCATCTATTAATATTCTGCCAACTCTTGGTTACTAAATTTATCATCAGGGATGAATGTTATTTTCTGCACCATATAGAATTTTCTGCTAGAATTTAAGCTAAATTTAGAGAAATAACATACAGAATTATGTGTAGGCTTCACTCATATGTGTATAAAAATAAATACTGTGTGTGTCTGTACTCATGTACTTGGGGAATTTTTAAAAAATGGATCAGCCTTTCTTATTTTCACTAGGATGTGAGGAGCAGAAAGATAGAAAATATTAAAAGGATCTATTGTTTCCTTGGAATGCATTACTAAATTTTAGTTTTTATTAATTTTAGTTTTTATACATTTGTGTAGCTTTTGAAACTAATTTTAAGCAGTGATGAAGTCACCTTCCAGGTGAAGCTAATATAAAGTCCCTCCCATGTTGCCACTGAGTATCTAAACTTGTTCAATGTTGGGAATAGAGAACATCTCTTTCCCTTAGAACATTACACAGCATCAGTTTATGACTCAGATTTTTGGTAGAATTAGGAAGTTAATTAAGAGTCTTGGTTTCATGACAATGCCCTCATAACAGTAGTCAAAATAGGACTTACAACGGTAGAAAGAGATGTGGACAAAACTGGGTCATAGAGAAAGTACCTTATTACATATTTTCTATTCCTTTTTAATCTTTTTGGTCTGAAAGCAGCTGCAGACCTCCCTAGGGAGCAGGCAAGGCCGACTGGCAGCTGGTAAGCACCTGTTGAAGTGGCTGGTGTCCATTCTGATTGGACAGGGCATCTGTTTCTGATTGGTTGTTGCTCATGCTCTAACAGTCATTAAATATCTTTGATATCACCCCTCAGAATAGGCAACCATGCTATATTCTTGATACTTACACATTTGATTTGTATAGTAAAGACAGTTATCTTCATCAAAATTTCAACATAGAGGGGAAGGGTTATGAAGCACTTTGAAACAGGTTAGATGTCTAAGTTTTAGAATAGTTTTAAGAAAAACAGAACAGGAAACAATGCAAGTTACTGATTAACAAATTTAACTAAGGCAGAAAATCCATTCATTACATGACTAATAGGCAAATGGATGCATGCTGTTAATGACTTTAAAAAGTTATGATTCCAACAGGAACTTGATATCCTTATTTAGCTATGGATTTTCATTTCTAAGTCTTTTTCGTAGATGATATAAGTGAAATTTTATCTGCATCTATATTTACAAAGAGTAAATGAATGGAGTATAAATTAATGAGACTTCATCCTATTTTCACTTCCTACTCTTGTCAAAAATATAAAATCAGGAAAAGCAGACAAGTATTAAGTGCCAGGAGAAAGAATGGTTATATCTTGTAACAGAGCTGAATCTTCCACAGCTACCTGACATTCGACATTCACTTAAACAACTAAACAGAAAATGGTACTCCACGGCTATAAAAAAAAAAAAAGTCAAGCTGTAAAGGTACGCTTAGTGGCTAGACACAGCTGGAAATAATTGAGAAGCAGAGTACAGTGCAAAAGAGTTTAAAAACCACATGGTCTCAATGATATTTTCATAGTGCTCCAAGCAATTTTCTTCCACCAGTCAAATGGTTTCAAGACTCTCCAGCTCAAAATTACCTACAAAATATAAATGCCAAAAAAGGTAAACTGCAATGCATTAGGACAAAACAACCAGTAACCCTTGAGGAAATTCCTTGTCAGATTTGTGAATAGGACACTTCGTGGTGCAGACAGCCATGGCGAAGTCTTTAATCCAAACTGTCGATGTCCCTCGTCCACCCAGTGAATAGGATAAGTAGTGATTCACACAAAATCCTGGGAAACACACTTAAATCACCTGACTCTATTTGTTTCTGTGGTATGGAGTGGGGGGTCCTAGGAAGGGGCTTCTGACCGTGTTCATATAGGTAAATTACTGTTTACTATGAGAGTGCTTCTGCCACAATATGCAAAGTCTTACTCCAGGTGACTTTGTGGCTTGATTGACATGAAAGTCTTAGGACATCTTTCTCAATAAAACGTATAACCAATATCATCACGAATAAGGTAACTATTATGAACAACCTAAACATCAAGAATTCAGAAGTTAAAAGTCTTGTATCTAATTTGTGTCTCTAATTTCCCTCATAATTGGTATTGATAAGAGATCTTACCTAATGAGATTCTCTAAGGGGAGGATACCATACAATTTTTACTTTTAAAATGTCTAAAGACAAATTAGGGTTATGTCACATATCGCTCAATGATATGCCAGTCTTTCTCTAGCTAATTAAATATGTTAGCAACCATTTACTCAGCGTACTGCATGGAAAGAACTTTTTCTACGCACCTTACATGTAAAATTCACTTACACATTTTAAAAATAATTTATTATTTCCATCTCACAGATAAGAACAGTAAGTTTCAGGGACAGTAAACAAATAGCACATGATCATAAAAGTCGCCTTTAGCTGGTCTGGGATGTTAAATTTTCATTCTCTTTCCAAATTCATGGAAGATGGGCATTTCAGAAAACAGTAAACCTAGTACAGGAGTTATTTCTAAAGTTAAAACAACAAAAACATTGCTTTGTTGCAATCTGTCACTTATTTCCATGAAGGGGAAATATAAAATTCTAAATAGTTCCCAAATTGAAATGTATTCAGGTTTTGATATGATGGAAGCAAGATTGAGGTTTGGGACTGGATTCAAAAATTCTGGAAACTGACAGTATCAGAGGAAAAGATGATGATGCATGTACCAGAAACTAGGACATTTAAAATGTGTCAGATTACGGTGAGTTTTTGAAGTATCACAAGTAATTATATGCAGAAACTTTCTTCTGTTAGGCAGTTGCCTAAAAAAGAACAGTGTTTTAGGCTTCTTTCTAATAGCTCATACACCTATAGATGGTCATAATCTACTTCCTTTAGTTTTCAAAGACAGCTAAGAGAGGTTTTAGCTCTTTTTCTGTATTCTTGACACTTTAGATAAGGATGACTTAGACCACACATTGGCAAACTATAAATGGGTGCCATACTGGCTGGCTGCCTGTTTTTATAAAGTTTTATTTGAAAACAGCTAGACTCGTTCATATATGTATTGTCTATGCTGACTTTCATGCTACAGCAGCAAAATTGAGTACATGTGACAGAGACTGTCTGGCATAAAAAGCCAAAAATATTTACTGTCTGGCTCTTTGCAGAAAGTTTGCCAACCCCAGACCTAGACGATTATAGCCTATGTCAAAAAAAAAAAAAAAAAGAAGAAGAAAGAAAGTCAAGACTATTGAGACCTTGGTAGACAAAGGGAGACAGAGTTAAAATTTCGTGCTCCTTTCCAGACAGTAGTCTGGTCCCCGTGGCTTGTCATCTGTCATTGTACCATTACGACCATTATTGCAGAGGACATCTATTTGGCCTAATAGCAGTAGTGCCATAGACAGAATTTACAGAAAAAAGAAATAAAAGTTGCCAGAGCCCATTAGTTTGAGACAAGATTTTATTGAATCTTCACCTTATTACAAAATTTCACTTGCCAAACTCAGTGTTTTTAGTAAGAGGTAATTATTTGTGTAGGGTTTTAAACAAATCCCAGTGAAATTCATGTATTTTTAAAGACTATCTTAGATAATATATTTTAGTATTGAATCAGTGTTGAGTTAGCTATACCACAAAAAAATGTGAAACTAGGTTAAAATGAGAGAAAAATCAGTAGTGGAGACCTATACGTGGATCCTGGCAGCATCGTCTTTCACTATTTGAATTGTGGTACTGAAAGGTGACATAACATGAGTATTTGGGGTGCTTTTTCCCTAGCTGTGGACACGAATTAGTGCTCTATTGTCTAAGACTTAAAATAGACCAAGGAACGTCAAAAGCAACATTTTAAAAATGGAGATGCATCCAGTTGTGTTCTGAGATTGCGCAGCACTGCCATCTGTTCTGTAAAGCACCACTGGGGTCTCCACTGCACTCAGTTAGAAGTCAGCCACCTCGGAGGCCCAGGCACAAACGTCAGCCACCTTGGAAGCACAGGCACAATGTCAGCCACCTTGGAAGAACAGGCACAA
>NW_012098097.1:3165217-3172568 GCF_000951045.1 Mandrillus leucophaeus
GCAGCACAGCAACATGGCACAAGTATACATATGTAACAAACCTGCACGTTATGCACATGTACCCTAGAACTTAAAGTATAATAATAAAAATTAAAAAAAAATAGACAAAGGATCTGAATAGACTTTTCTCAAAAGAAGACATGCAAATGACCAACAAGTATATGACAGATGTTCAGCATCATTCATCATCAGGGAAATGAAAATCAAAACCACAATGAGATATTGACTCACCCCAGTTAAAATGACTATTATGACTATTGTCAAAAAGAAAAAAAAATAACAGATACTGGCAAGGATGCAGAATAAAGGGAACTCTTAAACACTGTTATTGAAAATGTAAATTATTACAGCCATTTTAATGAACGGTATGGAAGTTTCTCAAAAACTAAAAGTAGAACCACTTGGTATTCGTCCAAAGGAGCTAAAATCACTATATCACTAGGTATTTATCCGAAAGAATGGAAGTCAGTATACTAAAGAGCACCCCCATGTTTATTGCGGTACTATTCACAAGAGCCAACATATAGAATCAACCTAAGTGTCCATCAACAGATGGATGGATAAAGAAAATGCAGTATGTATGCACAATGCAATACTATTTAGCTATAAAAACAAATGAAATCCTATCATTTTCAGCAACATAAATGAGCCTGGGGGACTTTATTTTAAGGAAAATAAGTCAGGCACAGAAAGATAAATACCGCATGTTATCACTCATATGTAGGAGGTATAGAAGTTGATTTCATAGAAGTAGAGAGTAAACTGTGGCTGTTAGGGGCTTGGAAGTGCACAGGAGACAGCAGGATAGAGAGAGGCTGATTACGAGATACAAAATTACAGCTAGATGGGAAGAGTAAGTTCTAATGTTCTATAGCACCATAGGGTGAAGATAGTTAACAATAATTTATTGTTTATTTTCAAATAGCTAGAAGAAAGAATTTTGAATTCTCCAGACACAAATAAATGATATTTAAGGTGACTACCCTGATTTGGTTATTTTACATTATATATATGTATCAAAATAGCACTCTGTACTCCATAAATATATATATATAATTATTATATATTAATTAAAAACAAAATTTAAAAAACATAAAATGAACGTTCCAGAATCCCACGGACTTTTGCTACTCCATACCACTATGTAGCTTAATGTTCAAATACTTTAGCTACTAAACAGCTAAGAAAATTCTTGAGGAATGATACAATTATATTGGCACTTTGTTGTGTAGCCATTTCTGTTACTACAAATGTTAAAACTTTGTATGGTTCAAATCGTATTTCCCAAAGTATAAATATTTGATATAATGTGGCATGATCTATTAAAACATTGCCAGCCCTGTCTGTAATAGCCGTTAAAGCAGACCCTCTATCATGTCTATAAAATAATGAGTAAACATATCTAAGCATAATTGCCTTCCACTCTCTAATCACTGTCTTTATATAACTTGTGTACCCCAAGTTTGACCTTTTTTAAAAAACAAAGAAAGTGTACTGAGAGGTGTTGACTACATTGCATCATTCAGGGCATTATGCTGAAAAATAAAGAAATTTACTTTTAGGTTATCTGCTTCAATTAATAATTATTTCCTTCACCTATTTGGGCAATAAAACTGTTCAAGCATCAATAAGATACTATGCCGTGCAAATAGGTGCAACCTATATTCTTTAAATCTAGCTTATACCAACATGAAATTGATTTAAGTTTTTTCTGATGATAATAAATTTACCACATATAAGGCTATCAAAGCATAAAGGTGAATGAAGGTAAAAATACACATTCTGATAAATGTTTGTATTCCAGTATGATGCTTTCATTAATTCTTAAATTTTAATTAAATAGTATTTGTGGGACAGAGAATAGAGCAGGTGATTCCATTAACAGTTTGGGTCTCTGAAGACACACTTGCAAATCAAGCAAAAAATTCAGAATCTTTGCCTCAACGAACACAACTTAAAAATCTGTCAGTTTTCCAGAAACAAATATGATGAGTTTTGGTTAGATGTTTCACTGACCACCCAGACCAAAGGAATTTATACAAATCTGAGATACACCCATCCATTAAAAGACCACAAAACAAAATGCCAACTAGCACATCCCAGTCAGCGTGGATACAGCCATGTCCTAGAAATTATTAAATGAATCATCTATTCCTGCTTTTGTGAATGAGCTATTCTATGTCTCAGTTGCTCCTACTCTTAAAATAGAGACAAGCTGGTTCTTGGACTGGTTATGGATTCTATTCTCTGCCCTTTTTTTTCCTTCTGCACCTGGAGACTAAGCTGGCAGTATTGTACCTGGGCTTCCTAGTGCTTGAGCTTCCCAATGGGTTTGATGAAGGGAAGCACTGAGAGGAGAAGAGAAAGCAGGAGAGAAGGGTTCTATGTCCCCAGTATGTCACCAACGGGCTGCAGTATTGGCAGTATCTATGTCCCTCTACCTATGGCCACAGCTCCTAAAGGCAGCTCCTCTACCATGGCTACAGCTCTCACTTGGAGCAAGTAATGCCTTTCTCTTGCTTTGCCCTTTTGCTCAGGGATGCTGTGTTAGTCAGGATTCTCTAGAGGGACAGAATTAATAAGATGGAGATATATATGAGTTTATTAAGGAGTATTAATTCACACAATCAGAAGGTCCCATAATGGGCTGTTTGCAAGCTGAGGAGCAAGGAAGCCACTCCCAAAGCTGAAGAACTTGGAGTCTGATGTTTGAGGGCAGGAAGCATCCAGCATGGCTGAAAGATGTAGGCTGGGAGGCTAAGCCAGTCTAGTCTTTTCACCTTCTTCTGCCTGCTTTATGTTCTAGCCTCTCTGGCAGTTGATTAGATGGTGCCCACCCAGATTAAGGGTCGGTCTGCCTTTCCCAGCCCACTGACCCAAATGTTAATCTCCTTTGGCGACACCCTCACAGACACACCCACGATCAATACTTTGCATCCTTCATCTAATCAAGTTGACACTCAGTATTAACCATCACACATGCCTAAGTGGTGTTCATCCATGGGCATTTCACCATCCCTGATGGCTCCTTTCGCTCTACCCACACCCCTAAAAACTGATGCCTGCTCTTAATCAGTTCTGACTATTATTACATGGTATCATAGACTAGGTGACTTAGACATTTATTTCTTGCAGTTCTGGAGGTGGAAGTTCAAAATCAGGGTGACGGCAAGGTCAGATTCTGGTGAGGGCCTTCTGGTGTGCAGACTGCCAATTCTCCTTGCATCTTCACGTGGAGGAAAGAAGCTGAGAAAGCTCTCTGAGCTCCCTTTTATAAGGATATGAATCTCATTCATGAGGGCTCCACCTCTGTAGCATGCATCTTTAATCTCTCCTTACTTAACCCTTTTGAGTACATCATCACTTCCTTCAGAAATCTACCTAAAAGAGTTATTACCCCCCATGATCTATTACTACAGATTTGCAAATATCCACACAACTAATTTGCCTTTGGCAGGTTTTCATTGAGGATTAAATTTAAAACAAATAGATGTGGCCTGGTGCGGTGGCTCATGCCTGTAATCCCAGCACTTTGGGAGGCGGAGGCAGGCAGATCACTTGAGGTCAGGAATTCAAGACCAGCTTGGGCAACATGGTGAAACCCCGTCTCTACTAAAAATGCAAAAATTAGCCGGGCATGGTCATGTGTGCTTGTAATTCCAGCTACTCAGGAAGCTGAGGCAGGAGAATCACTTGAACCTGGGAGGTAGAGGTTGCAGTGAGCCAAGATTGTGCCACTGCACTCCAGCCCGGGCAACAGAGCAAGACTCCATTTCAAATATATATATATATTATTTATATAAATAAAAGAGATGTTGTAGCTTCATGCTTAGAAGGAATTTAGTTATAATGAAAGTAGTGTGTTTAGTGTGTTGATAGGACTACTGTGTATGACATTATTTTGGGATGATGGACAGTGTAGGTTCTACTTCTTAAGTTTTGAGGTCTGCCACTCAGGATTTTGGCTTCTCAATTATTCTAATGAATCTATTAGAAAGTGAAAGGCCACAAAAGTCAGTAGCAAAGTGCTACCTGCATGCAGAAATGAAAAGGGAGAATTGTTTATTGAGTTCATTTCAAATGATAACCAACGTATGAGTCATTGAGAAGTGTTATTTTATATAATTTTGTATTTTTTTTGCAAATTTATCAAGTCTTTATTAATGAACCCATATTACAAATGAGCAAGTTGAGTTTTGAAAAAATTAAACCACTGACAGCTGATGCCCATCAGAGGTAATGCCATCTGGTTCTCTTTGCTATGGGCTAGTATCTACTTAGTTTGCTACAACCTCTGGTAATCAGACTATACGCCATGTCCTCAATCCTCGAAGCTTGGAAATCTTAGCTATGAGGTTCTCTTGGCCCGTATTCCCCTAGGTCTCCATTATTCCATTCACAATGGGCTATAAACTTCTTTCTAGAGTAGGTCTCTTCATAAACATGCTAGGATGCAAAGCCTTGGATTCCTCTGTTCTAAATCACAGAATTTCAATATGGCTCTCAGCCCAGGGATGCCGAGGGTAGTGGGACACTTTTCAGAGAATGATTGCAGAGAAAATAAGCATATCTTGCTAGATTCTCCTCAATTCGGTCAGAGTTTTCATTTGGAGGAAACTTTGTCACGTAGTTTTCTACATAAGAACACAATACTAGCTTTTGCTCTTGATTTATATAGAAAAGTTAAAAGCTTTTTTTTCTCTCTCAGGATCAATACTCTTGAAAGTCAACAGCATCTTTAGCTTATTGACACTGCTACTATTATATGATATTGTTTGAAATGTAAAATTTAGCAAGCATCTCTTCATTCTAGGAAGAATTTCACTCTTGTTTTGAAGCTATTAAAGTCATATTAGTGAATCACAAATAGCTAAGGACCACTAAAAATTACCTGGAAGAAATGCATTATTTATTGTTTCAAAGTATCCTCTCTATACCTAGACAAATCTGCGACCATGTCTATATCTGCTTCACATATGTCTTTTGATATAATATCCATGTGTGCATAAATCATATCTATGTATCTATAAAATGGAGAGTTAGTGAATGGATTGTGAATTTATTGAGAACAGCAGTACAATAATAACTTTTCTGGTGGAAATACACCAAATACGATTACATCAGAATTTTCAGCTTCCAAAGACCCTGAGAGCATCATGTGGTAATAATGCTTGTCAATATTGCAAATGATACAGATTTTCAGATGATGACCTTATAAATCAGTTTCATTAAAAGTTAGATTGATTTGCTAGTTTTTTCATAAAATTAACCTTTCTATTCAGAGTAAGATATTAAAACAAAACACTATTTTAGATATTTTGCCGGCTAGAAGTGCAAATTCAATGTGATTTGAGCTATTAACCCAAAAGAATTGTGATGCATAAAAATCAACAGTGAAAGGGTCGATAGTTTTGTAGCATAACATTTGTCATTATCGTAAGATGATATAAAATCTTAGTGTATGTTTTGCTGTTATTACATTAGTCACTCATCCCATTGCTAAAAGTAAAATGTTTACAAATGGGCTTCATCAAATATTATACCTCCTGTTATCTTTAGTCTCTACCTTTACAAAGGCTCACTTAACCGATCAATTTGTAATTTTTACATTATTAAGAACATATTGTCTTTATACCATTGAGAAAACCATCTGTATATCATGTTCTCATTCCAGAAACATTGCCTCTGGCCAAAGCTTTCTTCTTAACAACATAAAAAGTAAAAAATGCAGAAAACAGTTAGTCCCAGAAAATTTGGTTTGAATGTCTAGCATTCCTTTAATAGAAATTGTAGGTAGAATTTCATCTGTGTTAGTCAGGGTTTTAGAATAGCAGGTACTATGTGGATAACTGTCAAATTTTCTATGAGTCATTCAATTGATGTGGAATAAATTTGGTTATGTTTTTGTCTGCTTGGTATTTCAAAGTTTTTTATTTTTTCCCTTGTGGAGATGGGCCCAAATCTAAAAATCATTTGTTGTGGCAATTTTCTCCCACTGATGAACTAACCCCCATGTCTTCCTCATGTCCTGCTTTAAAAATCTACCATATATTATGGTTATATATGATGAATTGAACCCATTCATTCATGTTTTCTTCCTCCCAAAACTCCACAAATAACAATAAATGAATAAAAAAGACATAAATCCAAGTGGCCAGCCTACAAGATGGTTTCCAATGATCTCCACCTCCTGATATTCACAACCTGTTTATTTCCGCCACATTGTACAAGAGTTGGTCCCTTTGACCCATATATGGCAGAAGTGATGGTATATCACTTCCGATATTGGGTTGTAAAATAATATGGGTTCCATCTCTTTCCCTCTCTCCGTCACTGTCTCTCTCTAAGTGGTCAAAGTGGCTAATAAATACCTACAAATGAAAACTCAGATAAATACTTTATTGATACCCAATAATGTTTTTCTTTGTATTCAAAATGCTAAATATCCTATTTGTAGTAAATTACCTCTTTCCTTGCTCAATTACATTTACTTATTATTTATAGTTTCATTTTCTTTTAAATTATTTTTCTGATTTAGTCAATGTACCACTTTTCTTTAAAACTTAAGCAGGCACTGGTTGTTTTCTGGTTTTGCCACCCATGTGTTGAACACGACTGTTCAGGGTCTAACAATATTTGCTAAGGTCCAGTTTTTCATCAGCCAAGTGGTCAGAGTTATTTTCATATTGGGGAAAATGTTGGAATATACAACATGTGATGCAAAACATCCCTTCCACTCACTTATTTACGTATTTTTTCTTCCCTAAAGTATAGTACATGCCTAATGCCGTCTCACATGTATTAATTTAATGAAATGCCTCTTTTATAAGAATTTCTTGCTAATGACAGGATTTGGGTTGTGGCAGGCAATATTTAGGATATTTATTTTTAAACAGGGATGTTGTGTGTATTTATGGGCAAATGATCCCATTTCCCCTAGAGAGTCAAGGACATTTTAAAAGGTTATTTTCTTATAAGTATAAGCTTCTTCGTGAGTGTAGAGTCTAAAAGTGAATCTAATTTAACTCACATTTAACATATCAAATATTTGCATTCATAATAATCTACTTTGTTTAACCAAAGGCTGGTAGTGTGGTTGGAATTCTATAAGCTGTGCATAGGATGAAGAAAAAAATTTACGAAAAACATTTGATGTGTTTTTATTAAAATAAAGTTTAGTCATTTCAAAAGCTAGAGCAGTAGTTTATGTTTGTTAAAAATAGTATAAGGACCAGTGACTGTGACAAAGTGTATACTCCTGCTTTGTCTCTAAGGAAAGCATAATTAATCCTTCAGAAGGGATTTATTAACCAAGATGATGATTTCTCAGTGTGGATTCCACCTGATGTAC
>NW_012098097.1:3177808-3180983 GCF_000951045.1 Mandrillus leucophaeus
ACAAACTTCTTCATAGCAGTACCTGGCTTAGGTTAGTATTTGGTTGAATAACAGGAGATGGGAACCTTGGGGGTTCATCTTTAAAATTCTGCTATATACATGAAATCTCAAGTATCTGCTCTCAGTTTGATGTACCTTCAATTTGCAAAACTGATGAGACATTGAATGATCTCAATTTTCAACAAAGACTCAGAGATTACCTTCCAAATGGTCTCCCTAGTTGCACTTACAAAGCAATGTAGTCAGCAGTCTCTCCTGATTTCTATTCCCCTAGTATCTCCCTGTAGGATCATTATTCCTAAGGATTTAATTTCAGCATTACGTGCTTATGGTCATAAATCTTCACAATGTATTTTTCCTTTTCTGATTTCCTGTAGGACTTGTCTGCCTCATTCATTTTGAAACAAGCATATGCATATTTGTATTATTATCTATAGTGCATATATATTTGTCATGTCATATAGATTCTAATTTTCTAGGAATTGGAGTCATATTTTATATAGTTTTCATTTTTTACTGAAGAGGAGAAAAGGAGGCAGTGTTGTCTTAATAGCATTATTAGTATAATATTTCAATATGATTATATCATTTAAAATTTATCTGTATCTCATTTAAAATTAAAACAAATAATGGTAAATATACAATCTATAGCTAGTCCAGAAGAAAGAAGTTAAACAACAAATAAGACTACTGTCACAGCAAACAAACAAGGAAAAACAATTCAAAACTGAAAGCCCTACGACCTTCCTTACGTTTGCTTATAAATTTGTCTCTGTGAAAACAAAGCACTACTTCTTTACATCTTCTTCTGAGTGATGCCAATGCCTTCCAGACAAAGACCACCAGAAGCACAGCTGTAGCTAAATTAGTTAGATTTACTTTTGGTTGCAAAAAGGGAGAACATGCACCATGGGGATCTGAGGATGTCTTCGAAAGAGGGTTTTAGATAGAACGTGATACAGAATTTACACTTTGGTTGGGTAATTTGGGAGAGGGTCTAAGAAATGAGTTTGCTCTAAGTTTAATGCTTCCAGAAAGCAGGACAATTTTATGAGTATCTCAAAGAATCTTAACCATACAAAGAGGGGACTAAAACAAAGATAAAGCTATAGCTGGTAAAGTAGCAGCCTATCATTTAGGTAAGAGAGAGAGATGTTTGGTATTTTGTGGGTGGCACTGTGATTTTCTTTTATTTTTTAATTGGTTCTTAGGCAAAATTATAAAGTAGACTTGTTTTATCTCTTTTGTCATAGACTCAGGATAACCTTGTCTAAGTCTGGTATTTTGTGAAATCAGTTAAGCTAGATATAATGACATGGCCCAGGAAGGGTATTATGCCAACTTTCAAATGTCAGGATGGTCTTTTTCCATTTTCTTTCTCAGTGGTGTGCTAGATTTCAGTAGTGGCTTTATTTCTGTGCACATCTAAACAGTTTTTTTGTTGTTATAATAAAATAGTTCTTAACATAAATTGAATTAATCGATCTTAATTCCAAAGTTCTATTTATAAATATAATCATGATGGTAATGATGATAATGATGACAATAATAATCATAGCACCAATGAATGGAAAGGAGAGGATATGAGATGGGAGATGAGGAAAGGGTGAGGAGAAGACATCAATGAATGCTAACCATGCCCCCAAGGACAGCCCTATCTTATTTGGTATACAAATACTATTTGAGGTAGATATTGTCTTAGATAAAGACACCAAGGGACCAAAAGTTAAATAATTTGAGGGAGATAGCCCATAAGAACGGAATGTATTTAGTTGTTCTTGTGTATGTGTGTGTGTCTGTGTGTGTGTTTCTACACCAGCTAATTCTCCAATTGTCCAGACACCAGCTGAGTGTCTTGCAATCAACTCAATTCTGACATTATCTACTTGGAGTTAGTGTTGAATTCTACAAAGTGAAGGGCTCAGTCTCACTTTAAGATTGTCCTCTACTTCACATGCCAGGCCTCGCATATTTCTGAACAACTGGATATAAATAGTGAGTTTCCATAACCCTCTCTTCAGGTCCAGAATTTGTTAGTCTGACTCACAGAACTCAGAGAAGCACTTAATTGTGCTTGCTGGTTTATTATAAAGGATACAGTAACAGACGAACAGCCAGGTGGAAGTACACAGGGAGAGGTTCAGAAGGATCCCTGTGTGGCAGATGCACCTGATGGTGGTAACTTAAGCTTACTCTGAGAATGACCCTATATGGCAGATGCACTTGAATATGTGTTTGGAGTTCCAAGCTATGGAATCCAGGAGCAGCAAACCTGGAGATTTATTTCTTATCTATGAGGAGCATCTGAACCCCCAGCCCATCCTGTGGAACATGGGTCATACAGGAAATTGAGACCCTTTGTTTGGGGTTAAATGAAGGCTTCCAGGTAGAGATTGTTATATAAACTGCATGGTTTTAGCAAGCGGTGGTGGTTCCCTTCTACTGCCTGATGGCACTGGACCTCCCTGTATGTAAGTTCCTCTCAATAAACTCTACGTCTTGTTTGCTGGCTCTTGTTTTTTTTTTTTTTTTTTTTTTCCCCCATGTTTATTGGCTTGCATATATGTGTCTTCTTTTTTTTTTAAATTATACTTTATGTTCTAGGGCACATGTGCACAACATGCAGTTTTGTTACATATGTATACATGTGCCATGTTGGTGTGCTGCACCCATTAACTCGTCATTTATATTAAGTATATCTCCTAATGCTATCACTTCCCCCTCCCCACACCCCACAACAGGCCCCGGTGTGTGATGTTGCCCTTCCTATGTCCAAGTGATCTCATTGTTCAATTCCCACCTATGAGTGAGAACATGTGGTGTTTGGTTTTCTGTTCTTGCAATAGTTTGCTGAGAAAGATGGTTTCCAGGTGCATCCGTGTCCCTGCAAAGGACATGAACTCATCTTTTTTTATGGCTGCATAGTATTCCATGGTGTATATGTGCCACATTTTCTTAATCCAGTCTGTCATTCATGGACATTTGGGTTGGTTCCAAGTCTTTGCTATTGTGAATAGTGCCGCAGTGAACATACGTGTGCATGTGTCTTTATAGCAGCATGATTTATAATCCTTTGGGTATACATCCAGTAATGGGATGGCTGGGTCAAATGGTATTTCTAGTTCTAGATCCTTGAGGAATCGCCACACTGTCTTCCACAATGGTTGAACTAGTT
>NW_012098097.1:3181943-3185315 GCF_000951045.1 Mandrillus leucophaeus
AAAAACATTTGATGTGTTTTTATTAAAATAAAGTTTAGTCATTTCAAAAGCTAGAGCAGTAGTTTATGTTTGTTAAAAATAGTATAAGGACCAGTGACTGTGACAAAGTGTATACTCCTGCTTTGTCTCTAAGGAAAGCATAATTAATCCTTCAGAAGGGATTTATTAACCAAGATGATGATTTCTCAGTGTGGATTCCACCTGATGTACCTTTGAGTTAATATGTGTTGAATTCTGACCTTGGAGACACTACCTCATAAGGAGTAGACCAACAGTATGTAAGTGACCAAAAAAGTCTCTGAATGTTTTACTGGGGATGAGCGCCATGGGCAGAGTAAGCCATAATGTTAAGGTCACTGATGAGACACTGACTTGGCTAACCTTACCCCAGCTTAACCAAGCATGAAAGCAGATCTGCAGCCAAGGCTGTCATGGTGGGTGAAGGAAATTTGGAGAAGTCTTCCCTCCACAGTTGGCTTTGAATGAGCAACAGTTGGTTGGCGCATTGTGTTTATGAGAATAAAACCATGGGCACCTTCCCAGCTCAGCCCAGTTAACATCATTTATTTCCATGACCACCAAGTACACCGTTAACCTTGCCAACAATATTATAAATGCTCACATTTGGTTTCCAGGACAATTGGGCAAAAAGCATCTCATCCTAAGTATCCTCCATGCTGTAGATAAAAGAGGCTTAGATGGCATGGATCCGCTATATCATATTTGCATTTATTTGCTACATATGATCTTTTCTTACCTAGAACATATAAATACTGAATTTTATAATTTAAATTGAACTTGGATGAGAATGGCTCATAAATTGGCAAAGAAATATTATAGGTAAATAAATGGATTTTTGCCACAGTCACTCATAAAATGGTTCCTGGAATTTAGCATATAAAATCCTACATTCAGCTTGCTTAGCTTTTCCGGTTAATGTACAGCTGAGCTATGGTGTATAGGAGAATTTAAATTATCTAGTAGAGGTCAGTATCTCCATAGTCTTCATAATTTTCAGAAGTGAGGTGATTTCATTTATAGGAGTCATATTCCAAGTCTTGTCTTTTCTCTATTTTCCTGATATTTAAAACATAAAATGAATGTAAGTGATAAAACTTGTTGATACGTAGGTTCTCTTTTAATTAAAGAAATAGCAACTTGCAAACTGTAAAGTAACTTTAGGAGTCATGTGGAAGTGCATGTGAGTTGGGGAACACAGCTGTTCCTTCTAGTTTCTTTGCTGATAAATAGTGAGGCTAGAAATGGCAGCGATGGAGCTGTTGCAGTGGTGATTGGAGGTGACAGTGGAAATGATGGTGATGGGGGTACTGATGCTGAAAGGAGAGATGGAGGTGGTGGTAGTGATTGTGAAAATGGCAGTGAGAGTGCAAAGAAGAGAGAGGATTATGAGGTTGTGTATAAAACAGATGGTGGTCTAAGTCATGATGGCGCCATTAGAGGTAGAGATGATGGTGGTAGAGATGGTAGTGGGGGAAGTTACGATGATATGGTTATTGGGGGTGGAGATATTGATGACATATTAGTAATTATGGAGGAGTCTTTGATGATGGTGGTAGTGGTGGAAGAGGAGATAGTATTGGAGGTGGAGGTATTTGAGTTGGATGTGGTGGAAGAGTTCAGTTGCTATCTTTTTAAAAAAGTCTTTTTTCCATGTGAAAAGGAGGAAAGGAAAAATAATACTTAATATATATATACAAATACATGCCTATGACTAGTTTTCTATTGCTGCTGTTACAGATCACCACAGACTTAACAGCTTAAAAAAATCATCTCCCAGATCTGCCATTCACAAGTCTGGGTTGGCTCAGCAGGCTTCTCTGTTCCAGATTTCACAAGAACACAATCAAGGTGTCAGTTGCCAGGGTTCTGATGCAGGTGCTTTGGGAAGAATGTTTTTCCAAGCTCATCCAGGTCATTGATCAAATTTAGTTTCTTGCAATGGTAGGATTGCAGTGCCCCTTTCCTTGCTGACTGTCAGCAGGGGCTAGTCTTTCTTTTCATGTTCTCTAAGCAGACCCCCTTTAGTAATGAGGGTTCAGTCAAATGCTTATCATATTTCTGACCTCCCTTCCACATCTCTCCGAGTGACTTTTCTGCTTTAAAGGGGACTCATACTACTATTGGGCACCCAGATAACCTGCAATTATCACCCTACTTTTAAATCAGCTGATTAGTAACCTTAATTACATTTACAAACTTCTTCATAGCAGTATCTGGCTTAGGTTAGTATTTGGTTGAATAACAGGAGATGGGAACCTTGGGGGTTCATCTTTAAAATTCTGCTATATACATGAAATCTCAAGTATCTGCTCTCAGTTTGATGTACCTTCAATTTGCAAAACTGATGAGACATTGAATGATCTCAATTTTCAACAAAGACTCAGAGATTACCTTCCAAATGGTCTCCCTAGTTGCACTTACAAAGCAATGTAGTCAGCAGTCTCTCCTGATTTCTATTCCCCTAGTATCTCCCTGTAGGATCATTATTCCTAAGGATTTAATTTCAGCATTACGTGCTTATGGTCATAAATCTTCACAATGTATTTTTCCTTTTCTGATTTCCTGTAGGACTTGTCTGCCTCATTCATTTTGAAACAAGCATATGCATATTTGTATTATTATCTATAGTGCATATATATTTGTCATGTCATATAGATTCTAATTTTCTAGGAATTGGAGTCATATTTTATATAGTTTTCATTTTTTACTGAAGAGGAGAAAAGGAGGCAGTGTTGTCTTAATAGCATTATTAGTATAATATTTCAATATGATTATATCATTTAAAATTTATCTGTATCTCATTTAAAATTAAAACAAATAATGGTAAATATACAATCTATAGCTAGTCCAGAAGAAAGAAGTTAAACAACAAATAAGACTACTGTCACAGCAAACAAACAAGGAAAAACAATTCAAAACTGAAAGCCCTACGACCTTCCTTACGTTTGCTTATAAATTTGTCTCTGTGAAAACAAAGCACTACTTCTTTACATCTTCTTCTGAGTGATGCCAATGCCTTCCAGACAAAGACCACCAGAAGCACAGCTGTAGCTAAATTAGTTAGATTTACTTTTGGTTGCAAAAAGGGAGAACATGCACCATGGGGATCTGAGGATGTCTTCGAAAGAGGGTTTTAGATAGAACGTGATACAGAATTTACACTTTGGTTGGGTAATTTGGGAGAGGGTCTAAGAAATGAGTTTGCTCTAAGTTTAATGCTTCCAGAAAGCAGGACAATTTTATGAGTATCTCAAAGAATCTTAACCATACAAAGAGGGGACTAAAACAAAGATAAAGCTATAGCTGGTAAAGTAGCAGCCTATCATTTAGGTAAGAGAGAGAGATGTTTGG
>NW_012098097.1:3186940-3218024 GCF_000951045.1 Mandrillus leucophaeus
GATGGCTGGGTCAAATGGTATTTCTAGTTCTAGATCCTTGAGGAATCGCCACACTGTCTTCCACAATGGTTGAACTAGTTTACTGTCCCACCAACAGTGTAAAAGTGTTCCTACTTCTCCACATCCTCTCCAGCACCTGTTGTTTCCTGACTTTATAATGATCGCCATTCTAACTGGTGTGAGATGGTATCTCATTGTGGTTTTGATTTGCATTTCTCTGATGGCTAGTGATGATGAGCATCACTAGCAGTGGTGGTTCCCTTCTACTGCCTGCTGGCACTGGACCTCCCTGTATGTAAGTTCCTCTCAATAAACTCTATGTCTTGTTTGTTTTTTTTTTTTTTTTTTTTTTTTTTTTTTTTTTTAAACAGTCTTGCTCTATCCCACAGGCTAGAGTGCAGTGGTGCAATCTCGGCTCACTGAAACCTTTGCTTCCTGGGTTCAAGCAATTCTTATGCCTCAGCCTCCCGAGTAGTTGGGATTACAGGCGCTGGACTAATTTTTGTATTTTTAGTAGAGATGGGGTTTCACCGTGTTAACCAGGCTGATCTCGAACTCCTGACCTCAGGTGATCCACCCACCTTGGCCTCCCAAAGTACTGGGATTATAGGCATGAACCACCACACCCAGCCTGCTCTGGGTCTCTTATTTAGCCTCTTGAACCCGGTGGCATTCCTACTGGAGTTGATAGGGGTCTGTCATGATACCCAGTGCAGAAGTTTCTGTCTCTGTGGAGCTGGAATATGCCAGCCTCCCAGCACATGGATGTGTTCACCAACCCAGATGATCTTGTAACTCTGTGCTTTAGAGATTTTCATGAAGGTTTCATCATGTAGGCAAGATGGATTATTATTTTAATTGTAGCTCCTCTCCCCTTTCTGAAGATGAGGTTGGGGTAGAGCTGAAAGTTGCACAGATTCTGATCATGGCTTGATATTTCTGGTGACCAGCCCACATCCAGGAGCTATTCAGGAGCCCACCAAGAGGCACCTAATTAGAATAAAAGATGATCCTATCACCCAGAAAATTCCAAGGAATTTAGAAGCTCTGTTTCAGGAACCAAGGTCAAAGGCTGAATGTTAGAAAAAAAGATGTTCCTAGAATCTCTAGTACGCAGATTACAAGAGTTTAAGGAGTTCTGTGTCAGGAACTGGGGACAGATTCTCTCTCTTTCTCTCTCTCTCTCTCTCTCTCTCTCTCTCTCCTCTTCTGTTCTGTTCTGTTCTCTTCTCTTCTCTTCTCTTCTCTTTGTTCTTCACAGTTGAATTCCCAGGAAGCAAAGGATTCATATAAAAGTTGATTTGTTTGCTTTTAAAAGACTATTCCCCAAGAACTACCAGTGTAAAATCGGGGAAGTGAGACAGAGAAGAAAAGAAGGTGTTCTCTATGACAACAAATGCCAAGTAAGAGGCATGTATTTAGCAAACTCCCCCAAAGCATCACCCTATAGGGAAGTTCTCAAAACTATGTGGTTCACCTATTAACGTTGTCCCAGTAAGGGACAAGCGGACTGGGCTATTTATTCCTCCCTACCTGAGCATCATCGGTGAGGAGATGGCAGGAGAGACAAGGGAGTACATGAAATCCCAGGCCCGCATGAAGGGCTCTGTGTCCCCAAAGTGTGTGGTCCTGTGGGTCTCAAACTTCAGCAAATCAGAATCACCTGGAAGGCTTGTTAAAATAGTTTCACATTCAGTAGATCTGGGGTGGGACTCAAAAATTTTTATTTTTGACACATTTCCAAGTGCACTCTGAGAAGGGCTGATATAGCATGAGGAGTCTTTAGGCAAGGAGACACAGATGCTGGCTATTAGGATTATAGCAACGGGAGCTGACCCAGGTGAAAACCACACAGTGATCCTAGATGGTATGCAGAGAACACTATGGAATACAGTGGAAACAACAGGATTAGGATCTAGATCTGTCTGAATCCAAAGCTGGTACTCTAAAACGTTTGCGTGGTGACACTTCTCAATTGTGTATTACAAGAAGCTACAGAATAAACCCATTTGAGGCTTGTCAATTTCAATGGTGTATAGACAGGAGGGGATGGGCAATCAGATTGGATAGCTAATTTAGATGATTAATTTGAAATATATATTAATTACATTTTAAAAATATGTATGTAAATCCTTTGTTTTTCTTAAAGGTTAACTAGCTAGTAGGCATTTTGTGTTTTCCTTTGTGTTGAGGCCAAAGAACTATCACTGCCCATTTTCACTCCCTTCAATTAAATGATGACGGCTGAAAAGTTTCACAAGCACTACATTCCTTTATCGTATTTTCTATGCTGTGAATCTCATATTTTAGTTTTAATTTCACATAGTGTTTTATTCAGTAAAGGTGATTGTTTTGTAAGTCAGTAATCAAATACGATTTAATATGTATGATTTTATATGAGCTGCTATCAGCTCACAATTTATAGAAGACACATTTCTAAATACTTTGTTCTATGTTTTGGATTTAGATAAGAAGCTGCTGGTTTACTCAGAACCATAAAGTCTCAATTCCTCCCGTCCAAGTTGAAGCCAACTAAATAACGCCTTGTCACATTGGGTAGGCCCAGCCTAGCGATATGCTATGAGTAGAGACAGCACAGGGAAGGCAGGAATGTTCTGGAAAGATTTTAGGAGGAAAGAGGGTGCCAGTGCAAAGTTTATCTATGTGATGCTTTTTCCTATGGGCAGTAGGAGTATCATTTTATGCTTGCCTTAGATACTTCAAAGGCTTTCTATATGTTTACACACAAATCTTCACTGCCCCCAAGTGAGGTAAATACATGAGGTTTTGGCAGAAGTGTGAAGGCTGTTCCATGCATTTTTCATGAGAGAAATTTCAATAAAGTGAAATAACTTGGTGTCCCAAACACTCTGCCAACAAATGACAAGGAAGGCTGTTTACATTTGGATTGTGCAACCAGAACAGGTTGGGTTTTCTACATTCTGAGGCTTCCAGCCAGCACTTTCGGTTGATTCACATTAGAAAAAAATTTCAGTTAAAATAAAAAACAGAGACCTGTTTAAAAAACTACCTGGAAAACATGTGTTAGGAACTTCTACCTCTTTTTAGTTAAATGGGATTCCTTGAAAAACAATGACCATCATGCATAGAATTTCAGTTTATACATGCGAAGGTAGTTGGAGCTTTGACCCAAATTATCTCAATTATTTACAGGCCTTGATTAACTGAAATGCCCTTTAGTTGAAGCAAAGTGTTTTGTTTTTGAATTTTCTGAATGAGGACCATTTTTCCATACCAACCGAACATAGTGTATAATCCTGGGACCCTCCAAGCATACTGAGTAGGCAAATTATAACAATATAAATATTAATTGGAAATAGCAAATAGAGATAACAGAAATATAAAATATTTGTCTATGTCAGCTAATAATCTCCTATCTAGAGGAGTGATTCTCCAAGTGGGGTCTCCGGACCAGCAACAACCACATCACCTAAGAACTCAGTGTAAATTCTGGGAGCCGTAGCCTAGACCTACAGACCTCAAAGTCTGCGACCCCATAATATGTGTTTTAACAAGGCTTCCAGGTGATTCTGGTACATGCCAAAGTTGGAGGACCAGAGTTGGATAATATTTAATGACTGAATAATAGTAATAGAACTCAGAATAGTAGGGAACATAGTGTGATGCCATTATCAGAGGTAATTTTGTTTCTTCGTGTATTTACATACATACATAGAAAAAAATGAGACAGAAAGAGACAGCATGTGAAATTGTAATAGTCAGCATTACAGGCCATTTATTTTTGCCATAAGCGTTTTGTTGTTTTCCAAGATTTCTTCATTGAACAAATGGTTTTGTGATTAAATCTTAAAGAGAAACACGAGATATCCCTAGGTGTGTTGTGGCGCATTAAGAAGTGATGCCTAATTCTGCTGTAGCAATTTACAAAGCAACAGTCACCTAGTATGTAGCAGATGTATGTTCAAGGCACTGCTCTCTTCATAAAGTATGGGCAACTGTCATCACACAGCTTATAACCACATTTTCGCCTGCTCTTACAGTAGTTGCTTTAAACTGCTGGCACACAGCTGATTGAAATGTGGGGAATCCCTGGCTGAGAGCTGCCTTGCTGGGTGCTCTCTTATTCACATTCCTTCTGGGAATGGAACATCTGCCTGGTTCTGGTTTGTACATGTGGTTGTCGGGCTTCTTTGTTAGCTCTTATATATATTTTATATATGTATGTATAAATATTATATATACATATAAATAAATATATATACATATATAAGTATATATTATATGATTTTATATGTATATATAACCATATAAATATATGATTTTATATATAAGTATATACATATAAATATGTTATATAAATATATATGTTATATGTAAAATATATAAAAGCTTCAAATGCTAACAAAGATTTACAATATATATATAAAATCTGTGTGTGTGTGTGTGTGTGTGTGTGTGTATACATGTATAAATGAGCCAGATGGTGATGGTGAGTGCTTATTTTTGGGAAAATATCTGAAGCCATCCTTGCAGAGTTAAAGAGAAAAAAACTCAGAGAAGGTCTTTCTGCATGTCTGATACGATTTGTTAAATTGAAATTAACCTAGAGCTGCCCCTGTACATATTTTAAGTTGGGCGTAAGTGTTTCTCATACATAGTGAACTGTAACCTGAGTGTGTAAACAGACTGTAGCCTACTCTTGTTAACGAGAAGTCACGTCTCAGCCAATCCCAGCAGCCGTCCTTCAACCACTCACAGGTGACCATCTGTTCAAACCATGTGCAAATGAGGCCAACGCTGAGGTGTAACGACCACGGCTGTTTCTGGACCTCACTTCCTTTTCTGTGCGTCACTTTCCTTTTCCCGTCTGCAAGTCCTCTCCAAGTGTGCAGCAGCTGACATTGTCCTGAACCTATTCTGGTTGCAGGAGGGGTGGGAGGAGGCTGCCAGAATCGTGAATTGTTCTGCGCTCAATTAAACTCTGTTAAATGTAATGAGTGTTCAGTTTTTTCTTTTAAACAGATTCTATGGTGAAACTGCCAAGGAATTCAGAAGCAAGTTCTGGCTTCCAAAGCGTATTAGTTTCTTGTTGCTGCACTAACAAAGTACCACAAACTTAGTGGCCTGAATCAACACTGATGTATTGTCTTACACTTGTGGAGGTCAAAAGTCCTAAAATCAAGGAGTTGGCAGAGTTACGTTTCTTTTAGAGGCTCCAGGGGAGAATCCATTTCCTTCCTTTCTTTATCGTCTGGAGACTGCCCGCATGCCTTAGTTTATGGCCTCCATCCAGCAATCTCCTCACTCTGACCTCTGCTTCCGTCATCACACATATCACATCTCCTTCTCCTACTCTGTCCTGCCCTGCTTACCCCAACACACTTGAAGGATGCCTGTGATTCCACTGGGCCCACCCAGATAATCCAGGATAATCTCCCCATCTCAACACCATTAACTTAATAACATCTGCAAAATTCTTTCTGCCACATAAGGTAGCACATTCACAGGTTCTGGGAATTCGGACATGCACATTGGAGGGGGGGGCAGTATTCTGCATGTCATACAAAGGAAGAAAGCTTTCAGTACTGAACTCTATTGTTCTTTATCCATGTAATAAACTAATACTGAACTTCTGTTATTCCTGTCATATTTGTAAAAGATTGAGGGACAGATCTCAAGGGTTATGTAAATGTTATCATTGACAATGCCAAAGTCCGTACAGTGAGCTAATGGAGAAAACCAAGCTTATCTGGCAATATTATGTTGAATTTCTGATTCATCGTACATTAAAGAAAATAACACCAATGTTTATATTTATTACAATGGTTATGCATTATGCTTGTATAATATTAAAATGCAGACAGAAAACAAATGAAAGAATGACAGACCTTTGGACATTTGTATGCATGTTCATTTTTATTTTTATAAAATTGGACCACAATGCACATTCTGTTTTTAACCCTCTTTTCATTACTCTCTCATGAAATCTTTCCTTTTATTAGGATTCATTTACTAAATTTCACAAAACCATAAATTATGTAATTTCTCTAATATTATTGGAGATGTAATTTGTTTTTTATTTCAGTATTTAAATTTCATAAAAAATTTTATGTTGAACCCATTCTAACCAGTAAATCCATGCATGTCCATAATCATTTCTGTAACATAAAATGACTGTGACAAAGAATTATTGGCTGGGCGCGGTGGCTCAAGCCTGTAATCCCAGCACTTTGGGAGGCTGAGACGGGCGGATCACGAGGTCAGGAGATTGAGACCATCCAGGCTAACACGGTGAAACCCCATCTCTACTAAAAAATACAAAAAACTAGCAGGGCGAGGTGGCGGGCGCCTGTAGTCCCAGCTACTCGAGAGGATGAGGCAGGAGAATGGCATAAACCCAGGAGGCAGAGCTTGCAGTGAGCTGAGATCTGGCCACTGCACTCCAGCCTGGGCGACAGAGCGAGACTCTGTCTCAAAAAAAAAAAAAAAAAAGAATTATTGAACATTTTAAAAATAGTTACATCCATAATTGATGATATCAGCCCCCGAAAATCACATATAGCTAAGAAGAGAAATATAACAACACTTGGGGCCATTCCATTCATTTTCAAAGAATTTTTCCTATAACTTCATTGGGGGATAGAAAGCTCAGAGTCAATACCATTAATTATAGAATAGAACATCTATTTTTTATTTATAGAGTTGGTAAGTAAATGCATTTAGGATCTAGGTCTTTAAACACTCTTTGTTTAAAATGTGTGGCATGTAATTCCATATCTACAAAGAGCAACTGACCTTGCTATGGACAGAGACAGATCACAGTAGTGAATGTGTGTAAGCAGAAATGAAAAGGTGGATAACTTCAAGAAAGAAGTGGGAATACTAGCGAAATGCTTGGGAAAGACCAATGCCAAATTAAATTTTGTTGAAGGGCAATACCTGCAGGATGATTTTTCAAAGACTCAAAAATTACAGTTGATGCTCACCAGTGTAATCTAATCATCAAATGTTCCCACTGCCCTGCTGACTTACATACCAGTGAGAAAAACTAATAGTATTATTTGGTGTAACGTGTATTAACGTTGAATGCTGAGATCATAGAAATTAATTGGAGGACTTTTATTTTAAAATTATAGAATGCAAATAATAACAGCAAACATTAAATGTTGGCCTAGGTCTGAATATTACTAAAATCTATTATCTTATGCCCATTACTTTTCAGAAAAGTAAAAGAGAAAAAGTGCATAGAAGAGATTTTAAAATTAAGTAAATGATTAAATCACTTTTGAGAACATTAAAGATGACATGCTCTTGATATAAAATTAAGAGAGTTAAGCCAATATCTGTATTTGTATGTAAAATCAATATAATGTAAAATCAATTTTTACATCAAAGTGAAATACATTTTGCAAAAGATAAGTACATGTGTGTACATATTCATATAATCTTATATATAGCAGTGGTCTTGAAATGGTAGAGTCATAAATGATTTAAGCTTATTTTTATTATCTTTTGTGTAATAAAGATGATAGTATATTTTCTAGTAATCAACAAAAATTCATAACTACTTTAAAAACAGAAATAAAGGTGACCTATTGAAAGCTTTATTGGACCTTTACAAATAGGGTACACAAATACACAAAGTAAAGTGATCATTTTTCCCTATTAACATTACAGGTATGGTGGTAGACGCAAATATGTTCTATGCTCAATTTGTAAGACTAATAAAATGTATAATATCTAAGGACAATTGTAAAATATATCCATTATACTTTATCTTTTTTTGAAAAATATAGCAACGATTTAAGTAGAGGGATGAAACATTATAATGACACACTACAGTCTTATTACAAAATTCAAACAAGGCTTTTGGTTCTGCTGCCAAAGTTTTAACTTGTCAGATATTTTACAGCAATCAGTATACATCAGGATCTGGTTCTCTTGATTTCAAGCGTTGTATGATCACAATGACTAGGAGCAATCCCATTACTGGGTATATACCCAAAGGATTATAAATCATGCTACTATAAGGACACATGCACACGTATGTTTATTGCAGCACTATTCACAATAGCAAAGACTTGGAACCAACCCAAATGTCCATCAATGGTAAATTGGATTAAGAAAATGTGGCACATATATACCATGGAATACTATGCAACTATAAAAAAAGGTGAGTTCATGTCCTTTGCAGGGACATGGATGAAGCTGGAAACCATCATTCTCAGCAAACTATCACAAGGACAGAAAACCAAACACCGCATGTTCTCACTCATAGGTGGGAATTGAACAATGAGAACGCCTGGACACAGGGTAGGGAACATCACACACTGGGGCGTGTCAGGGGGTAGGGGACTGGGGGAGGGATAGCATTAGGAGAAATACCGAAGGTAAATGAAGAGTTGATGGGTGCAGCAAACCAACATGGGACATGTATACCTATGTAACAAACCTGCATGTTGTGCACATGTACCCTAGAACTTAAAGTATAATAATAATACTAATAATAAGAACACTTTAGTTTTAATCAAATCATAAAGACTTTGGGTCTAGCAAACGCCTGGTGCAACTAGAAAAGGCAGCATAAATTGAAGTCCCAGACTTTCCTTGAGACATAGGCTGCTTTTGAACACTATGTTGATCTCAGCTTGGGAACTGAAAATCACTTGTAAGGAATTCAATTCAATTTCTTTAATCTTCGAACTCATGAAATTAATGCAGGTGAGGTTATTTGTTTTCAGTGAGCCATTTAATATAACGAAGGAGGGTTTTGTAATCCCTAATTAATTTTTGCCCTCAACCCACCAATTGATTAATAACCCAGGGGAGTGAATAGTCAGCCACCTCCCCCTCCCAAATAATTGCTGCTGCCATTAGGAATGTCACGTTCAAAATCACCGTTGTTAAAATAATAACAAATTTGAGTAAAAGATGATGGCATTAGTGAGTCAAACAAATTTCAATTCTTATTGATTAATTGGTAAAATTTATATCATCATAAGCCCTGCAAATCTACCTTAAATAAATGGAGAAATGGAGAAATGAGCTATGGTTTTTATTGAGACTACGTCTACTATCCAAACAATTTTTTTTTTTTTTTTTTTTGGTGAGCAGAGTATAATATAGAACTGTGCAAGATGACTGGCTGCTATATTTAACTCAGACAAACACATAACAAATCATTATTCTGTAGTGAGAAGGCACACCTCATAGGCTCCTTTTTCTTTCTTTTTTTTTTTTTTTCTGTCTTTTTTTTTCTTTCCTCTGGGCCTGGATATAAGACCACAGCCATCTAAATAATCCTCCAGAAATAAACCAATGAAATTGTGAGTCTGACAACAGACACAGTATTATACCTGCAGCTGGTAAATGTTTCCATAGTACAACCACCTTTCCAGTAAAAATTTTGTCCCCAGGGGAAAGTCAGCAGCAGCTAAGATTTTAACTACTTTTCTGCAACAGAAAAGTTTGGAGCAATTGAGACTTTATAAATTTTAATATTTATGACTTTTATTTTTCTTAGAGAATTACCCACCCATCAAGTATATTGTGAAAATACTGCTACTGTATTACTAAATTCCCATAATAAATTCTTTTGAAAAATCTGGATGATTAACTATGAGGCTGCCTCATAAGAAAATAAATAATTCCAAAATCATTTTATTTTCCATAATTTGCTATGTTCATAATTAGCGAATGCATATTTCAATTAAATGAATATTAGAGGCAAGGAAAGTTTGTAAAAGTTAGGCCAATTACCTGGAGTGTGAACCTCCACTGATTGGCCTGCTCTGTTTTGATAGGACCCCTAAATGTTGGAATGTTTGACTTTTTGCATCCTACCTGTTCTCTCCTCTGTAGAAAAAGTATTTACTTCTATATAACCTTTCAGCCTGTGAATGTATTTCCAATAGATACTATGCTACTATGGGGGATATAACATAGTGAACTTCGTCTTTGCTCTCAAGGAATCTGAAATGAAATTGAAAAGAAAGGGCAGAACATTAAATAGCAAGTCACCCAGAGCTTTGGTGAGAATATAAACAGTTACAACTGTTAAAATTTGCATTATTTGTCAAAATATGAAATTCATGAATGCTTTTACCTAACACGCTAGTCCAATGAATCTAATACATATACATGTGTGTGTGACAAAGATATGTGTGTGTGTGTTTGTGTGTGGGGAGGTATACACACACACACACATATATATAATGATGTCCCACCACATTATCTGTAATCGTAACAAATAGCAATATGTGAAAGGAGTAGTCAAAGGAAAAAAATTGTAATCTTTTCTTATCCTGAGTTCTCTCAAGAAACACAGCCTGAGGGGCTGCATTGCTTGTAGGTTTATTTTGGGAATTGATTGCAGTTGATGAGAGTAGAAGCATGAGAATAGTGTGATAGAAAAAGAAGGACTACCAATCCTGACACATGCTGTTGATCTTACCATTTCCAGGGCAATTGAGTATCAATCTTGCTTGGGGACCTTCTGAAACAATGAGTAGACTCTCTTTTGATAGTGTTTCTTAAGGGCTGGAATCTGATCTTTTGTGCCTCCAATACTCATGAGTTGCTCTGTGGGAGCTGTTACCTTTCACCTTCAAGTTTCTCATCTGTAAGGATCTCTGAGCAGTTGCCACAGGCCTCTCAGATGGTGCCCGAGGAACAGAAGGACAGAAAGGAGAAGACAGGCAGTTCTACGGAGATGAGGGGCTGCCAGAGTGCACCCGGACCATCACAAAAGGGGAGTGAGCTTTGTTTTAGCTGCATCCCGGAAATGCTTGATGTTCGTTTTAATTTTCATTCAACTAAATATTCACTTGTTTGATTTTGACCCGTCAGTTCATCAGATGCAATGTTACTCAATTTCCAAACGTTAAAGATTTCCCAGATATCTTTCGGTTACTGATTTGTAGCTCAATTCCATTTTGGATAGAAAACATGCTTTGCATAGTTTCGACAGTTTTAAATTGTTGAGTTTGTTTAATGACAAAAAATATGACCTGTCATGGTGAATTCGCCATGTGTGCTTGAATGTGCTCTGTGTTGTTGGGCAGTATTCTCTATCAATTAAGCTGAGTTGGGTGACAGTCTGATTCAGGTCAGCTAGGATTCCATAGGTTATCTGTCTACTTTATTATTAAATAGAAATGTTTAAGTTTCCAATCATAATTGTGGGTTTGTCTCTTTCTCCTGCTTTATCCATTCTTGTTCAATGTATTTTGATGTCCTGTTTTAAGGTGCATACATATTTAAATTACGTCTTTGGGTGAACTAACCTTGTTATCATTTTGTAATGTCCCTCATTATTTCTGGTATCCAGCCTAGTTTATCTGAGATGAATATAGTAATTCCAACTTTTCTGTTGTTCGTTTATGATGTGGTTCCTTCTACTTTAGTCACTCTAAGGTTTTACATTTCTAATGGTTTTTTTGTAGACAGTATATAGTTGGATCTTGCTATTTGTTTATGTAATTTCATCATCTCTGTATTTTAATTCATTCTTTTAAAATAATTATTGGGTGTTGTCTCTTTAAATTTTCCCTCTTCTCTCTCTTCTGAAGGAACTTCAATTACATGTAGGTTGGGTCATTTGATATTGTCCCATGGCTCTTAAATGATCTGTGTACTTTTCCCCATTCTTTTTACTTTCTGGTGTGTGTGTGTGTGTGTGTGTGTGTGTGTGTGTGTGTATTATTTCTATCTACCTATCTTCAAATTCATGTATTCTTTCCCAGGATGTGTCAAGTTTACTAGCAAATATGCCTGAAGAATTCTTCCTCTCTTATATTGTTATTTTTTATTTGTTTTTCATTTTAGCTTCTTCAATGTATTCTTTCTTAAAGCTTGCCTCTCTCTGCTGAAATTCCCATCTGTTCATGCATTTGTGTCTAGCTTTTGATAATATAGTAGCATAATTATATTAATCATACATATTTTAAATTATTTCTCTGGCTGTTCAACCATCTGTGTCAATTTTCATTCTGGTTCTGTTGATTGTTTTGTCTTTTACAATGCCATTTTCTAAAGTGAGTGTGTGTGTGTGTGTGTGTGTGTGTGTGTGTGTGTATGTCTCATAATTTTTAATTAAATGTCACACAGTTGGCATAGAACATAATAGTATATATTGTCTGGTTTATGCAATATTTACACAATATTTAAACCTGGAACTGCATACTCCTTGTTTACTTGCTTACCAGGCTATACTTATTAAGGAGGGGAAAGTAGGAGTCAATTTAATCAGGAGTATGGCTAGATTTGAGTTTTAGTGTTACTGTGGTTGCCTTATTTCAGAGTTTTAGAACCTTGGGGTCGCTGACATTCTTGTCTGGAGAATTCTTTGTTGGTGACGATGGTGGCAGTGGTCATGGTAGTTCTGTGTACTATAGAAGGTTCTGCAGTATCCCTGGCCTCTGTCCACTCCATACCAGTGGCACTTTCCCGTTCCCAGGTGTGCCAATTAAAAGGATCTCCAAATATTGTCGAAATGTCCCTGTGAGTCAAATTGCCCTCATTTGAAAACCAAAAGCTTCAGATCTTCTAAAAATGCCCTGTTTTTGTAATAGTATGTTTAGAGGGATTTTCCTCAATGTTCATGCCCCGCCCAAGGCTGTCAGCTGGACTGGTGTACCTGAGTCACAATCTTGTCCCTCCTCCAACACTACTTGACATTTCTAGTGATGGGGGCAGAGGCACTTGCTCTGTTTTTTTGGTCTTAGTTAGGCTCTGTGAACTCAAGCACCAGGAATGAGTCCTTCCTAGGAACCCTCTTTTTCTCTTCGTGGCTCCTAAATTCTGCCTTATCTCTATGGAGGATTTTTGTGGGAGATCATTTCCTGACCCTGCTTCAACAGTCTCAGAATTCTGAAGGTATTTGTATAAGATCCTGGATTATAAAATGTTTCCTTCTTTTCTTATCCCCCACTCCTAAGGTGGAGGAGAGTTTTTCTTTTATCTTTCCTCCCTTCCCACTCCCCCGAAAAGGAAACAACCCAAAAATGAGTTCTACATGGGCTTTGGAGGTGGGAGTATGACAAGATTTACTATACCTCCCCCAGTGGCCGAAGGAAAGGTGCTAATTAAGAGAGAAGTTTTATAATGTGATACATATACACCATGGAATACTATGCAGCCATAAAAAGGAATGAGATTATGTCCCTCATAGGGACATGGATGGATCTGGAACCCATTAACCTTGGCAAACTAACACAGGAACAGAAAACCAAGCACCACATGTTCTCACTTCTAAGTGGGAGCTGAACAATGAGAACACATGGACACAGGGAGGGAAGCAACACACACTGGGGCCTGTTGTGGGGAGCGAGGGTAGGGAGAGCATCAGGATAAACAGCTAATGCATATGAGGCTTAATACCTAGGTGATGGGTTGATAGGCGCAGCAAACCATCATGGCACGCATTTACGTATGTAACAAGCCTGTGTGTCCTGCACAGGTATCGTGGAATTTAAAATAAAACAAAATACATTTAAAAAAAAGAGGGGGAAGTTCCATGTTGCCTGGGTGTCTTTCTCCCAGCAGATTTCTCCCTCCATGCTGACACCACAGTGGGAACCTCTTTCTGGTCTCCTCCTTGCCACCAATATTTCTCATGAAGACTGGCTGGATATCCTTGGCAAGGAGACTGCAAGTGGATGTCAACTCCCCTCGGAGTTGTCTAGGACTTTCAAGGATTCTATAGTGTCACACTGGCCCTCACACAATCTTTAGCAATTAGTTAAAATAGTACCCAAGCTTCTTACTCATGTGTGTGGTGTCTGCCACTTCTTATGCTCTGCCACAGGTGTGCTCATTCATTTGCCCTGCCTTCCCTTAGAAGATGTGTATTTTTTAATTATTATTTCAAGCTCCCAAGCTCCTACCTATTTGTCCTTGGATCTTGTCTCTCCTCTGTTGCTTTCAAGAAAATTCCCAGGCACAGTGACTCATGCTATAACCCCAGCAGTTTGGGAGGCCGAGGCGGGCAGTTCACTTGAGGTCAGGCGTTCGGGACCAGCCTGGCCAACACAGTGAAACCTTGTCTCTACTAAAAATACATAAATTAGCTAAACATGGTGGCATGTAATCCCAGCTATTTGGGAGGCCGAGGCAGGAGAATTGCTTGAACCTGGGAGGTGGAGGTTGCAGTGAGCTAAGATCACGCCATTGCATTCCAGTTTGTGACAGAGTGAGACTCTGACAAAAGAAGGAGGGAAGGCGGGAAGGCAGGAAGGCAGGAAGGCGGGAAGGCAGGAAGGAAAGAAGGAGAATAAGGAAGGAAGGGAGGAAGGGAGGGAGGAATGAAGGAAAAGACAGAAAGAAAGAAAGAAGGAAAGGGAGGGAGGGAGGGAAGGAAGGAAGAAAATTCATGATTTTGATTTTTATTATCTTTAATTTTTTTATTGTTAAAATAAGTGACACTTTCCAGTTTTCTATGCCCTAGGGCAGAAACAAAAATCAAATGTTGCTCTTGGTGTACTACCTTGGCAAGCAGCAGTTAAGTGTAGTTCTGGGAACTTACATAAGGTCTCCCCTACTGGCCAAGGCACCGAGGTGTAGATTTGGCCAATTTATTTATTTATTTATTTTTTTATAGAGTCTTGCTCATCGCCTAGGCTGGAGTGCAGTGGCACGATCTCGACTCACTGCAAGCTCCACCTCCCGGGTTCACACCATTCTCCTGCCTCAGCCTCCTGAGTAGCTGGGACTACAGGCGCCCACCACCATGCCCGGCTTTCTTTGTATTTTTAGTAGAGACAGGGTTTCACCATGTGAGCCAGGATGGTCTCGATCTCCTGACCTCGTGATCCGCCCGCCTTGGCCTCCCAAAGTGCTGGGATTACAGGCGTGAGCCACCGCGCTCAGAGATATGGTCAATTCTTAAATATGTCTATGGTAATTGCATTACGCAGAAGCTAAACATCTCTTTCTCTGATTTTGCAATTAGTGTTAAATTAGTGATTAGTTATGAATAGCCTTTCATTGTTCCTCTCCAGTGCATCAATGGTGCACAGAAAGAACCACTGGCTTGTATTTTTCTTGTGAGTATGACTTTCCCCAACTTCTAAATTGTTTGAGTTGCTGCCCCAATTAGTACTTTCCCTTCCATTAATATTCCATCAAGTATTCTTTAAGCCCTTGGGTAATGGTGCTGGCAGAGGCACTGTGGACAGAGAAGGAAAGCCAACATCCAGCCCATTCTGGTAAAAATGGATCACAGCCCCACAGCAGTGTAGAAGGAGTCTAATAGAATCAGTCTTCCACCAAATAGCTGGCTGGTCTTTTCTAGAGCATAGCATCATCAAGAGCTCTTCATAGGCCTCTGCTGCCTATAATTTGGGCATTCAATGATGAAGTCCTCTCCATTAGGTTTAATGAAAGGGAGCCCATACTGTTTGGCTTAGGACTAGTCCCATATGGCCATCTTGTTCGTGGTCCTACTACACAAGCAGAGGAGTGGCCATGGAGCCATATGCCTAGCCTTATTCTCCAGCTGGATATCGGGTACTTTTCTGTTGAGTCCTACAAATGCAACACTTGAAATAGGCAGACTGTTACTGACAGCACCTAATTTCCCCTAGTCTTCATTGAGGGTTCACCTATAGCTCCTTTCAGGTAGGATTTTTTGCCCTCTGAAAGCTGACTTATCGGGAAGGATGCTCTTCTAAAATCTCGAGGCCCACATTTCTATGCTAATTACTCATCTGGAACCCAGATTTATGTTTCAGGCAACCATCCGAAGGGAGTGCTTTGAAATTCTATAAATGACTCTGTGAGAACCATGTTGATATAAATTTGCTGACAATCTTGATTTCTGATCTGTAAGTTTCCTTACTCTCCCAACCTAGAGTATATTGGAGTTCATTTCCAAAGATATTTTGCTCAGACTCTTATTACAAGAAATGATTTTTTTTCTGCATCAATTCTTGGATGTTGTCTCTTATCTAAACATAATTAAATAAAAGTAATCTATGAAACCAGGTTAATAAGAAAACATATTAAGTAAGAGCAAAGAAAAAAAAAATACACATAGTATATGTACCAACTTCTTTATCTAGGCCCTGATCCATTACAGAATAAATAAGAACTTAGGAATAAGTGTATTGGTAAATTTTAAGAAAATCTCATTCTGCTATCAGAAATGTAACATAACATATTATACTGATGTGATGATGTAGTTTATAAAACACTAAAAAGTATTATGCTTTAGTAATTTTCTTTCAAAAAGGATATGAAATTAAAGGATAAAATATAATATCTCATGAACTATATCTGTAAAACATGTCAATTGATGATTTCCTATAAAATAAAATCTTTGACCAGTTGGCTGCTTTACCCTCACAAGTGAATGTTTTCTAGGTGACAAACCCCCAGGAAACTGATTATAGAGAAATGTATTCTCATGATAATACAGTAATTAAAATATGCCCTCGATGCTTAAAGATAAACCTATTAACTATCACTCTTCACCACTTCACCCACACAGTGTTTAATATCACAGGATCATGGAATAACTAGCACAATCGTTTTCAGTGTTTAGAACCATCCATCCTAACAAGCATTGATTTACTACTGAAGATATTGTTGAAGCAGTGAGAACATTTGCCAAAACATATTTTAAGTTTTCTGTTGTCATTGTTAACATTTACTTCATTTTTGTCGTGTGGCCACAGATTCCATTTGACACATCTTAGATAAGAGCTACCCACTTGCCTGTAAATGTTGACTTGGCATAAGTGAGAGGTTTTCAGACTGCTCTGCTTCTGTGAGGTTGAAGCCATTAGTGAGAATATATAAAATGTTCAAAATATTGCCCCAGAGGTTTATATTTTTAAGCATGCTTTCATTATAACTATTTCAATTTTTTAATAAATAAATATCACCAGTCTGATCACTATTGTTTTATGGTAAACTAAAAACATACCTATTGTGGACACACGTAATTTATGATATATAGGCAGCAAAACAAGTATAAATGAAAGATGGCTTTCATTATCTTAATCCTCACCTTTTGTAGCTTCAAATACATTTTAGAAAAAAAAAGTAAAGTAAGAATAAATAAATAACAAAGTAATTTTCCTTTGGGTTTTGGGAAAAGATGGACTTTCATTAAATTCGCATTTTGCACTTTCTCAAGTTTCTTCTTATATCTGTTTACATATTTGTGTGATGGCTGACTAGGGCTTAGAGTTAACATATTTAGCTATGGAAAATTTTTCTCTGCACATCCATATGGCCTAGTTAATACAGTTATTGAGTTCAATTTGCACACTTACTCTAGCAAAATCAAGCCTTTTTCTAAGAATTCCATTCGCAGGTATGTTTCTGTGTCCTGTGAACACATGAAAATATAATTTAGAGCTGGTGCAAGTCTACTGAATAACTTTGTATGGGACCTGTCGTACCTTGGAAGCTTTGCACTCTGAGCCAAGTAGTTGTGTGCATGGCCTCTGAGCTAAGTCGACGATAACTTAGGAGCTCTTCTACCCACTGAGGTTCTATTTTGCAACTGCTTCTGTATTCTCTTTGAACCCCATGCCATGTGTATTTGTCTGTTTTCACACCACTATAAAGAAATACTTAAGACTGGGTCATTTATAAAGAAGAGAGGTTTAATTGACTCACACTTTTGAATGTCTGGGGAGACCTGGGGAAACTTACAATTATGGTGGAAGGGGAAGCAGGCACGTCTTACATGGCAGCAGGTGAGAGAGAAGTGCAAGCAGTGGAAATGACAAATGCTTTTAAAACCATTAGATCTCGTGAGAACTCACTCACTATCACGAGAACAGCATGGAAGACACCAGCCCCACATGATACATTCAGCTCCCACGAGGTCTCTCCCCTGACACAGGGGGAGAATGGGAATTACAATAGGAGATGAGATTTGGGTGGGACACAGAGCCAAACCGTATCATCATCAAATTCTCAACTAAAAGGCTTCAGACTTCTCGTGTTGGTTGTCTCAAAGAGTGTTATCACCAACATGGTCAATAGGAGTGCCAGAAACCCACAGGCAATGCTGCTGTTGTTGATGACCTTGCCTGGACTTCATAGTTCATAGCCTAATTCCTGGAAGTCCCACAGAGATACGACCTTGTCTGATCAAGATCCCTACATTTCTCATGATCACTTAAAACTCCCCACTAAGAGTAAGCCAGGCATTGGAACCATGAGAAGTAAGCGTGCTGACACAAGCTGACACAAATTAACCATCACAAGTATCAACAGTCGAGGTATTATCCGTGATAATTTACTTCATGAAGAGAAAGGTACTCTGTTGTGAGATGATAGGATGATGCTGCCACACTGTATAGAGAAAAGCAGCAAACCCTGGAAGAAAAAATTCCCTGGAGGCACGCACACCTTGTCGCTAGATGTTTCAGCGACACACCTGTTTTCTTATTTTTCCCGGGGCTGGGTTGACTTAAGAAATAGTCTAGGGACATTTAATTAAATTCCCATATTTTCTTTATTTCAATTTAAACTTGGTTTCAACGATTAGACACAAAAGGTATAAGCTAAAATACAAGTGACTAAGTCTGATTAAAAGACGACTCAATGAGGAGACAAGCAGGCTGGGTTCTATCCTGTGTGTGCCACAGATTGAGCTCAGAGAAGTCACTTACCCACTTAAAACTTCACATATCTCATCTATTACTCACTATCAAACGAATACATATTGAACACATATTCTGTGCCAGACACTGTGATGACACCAGGTTTACAGTGGGAAAAAAACAAACACGATCATAATGTATAAAAGATGCAGCTAGAATTTGACCCCAGTCCTCTCTGCCTCTAATGCTTCTCAACACTCTCATACATTTAAAGTCCCATATTTTTCCACTATATCTAGCTTTTTATATACAGCAAAATAATGTATTCTCCCAAATAATACAATATGTATTCAAACATAAAAGTAGATATCTCAGTACCATACATGTAAACAAATATAAATTATGTATACCCACATGCCATTTAAAATATGTTTCACATTAAAATTACATTTGGGGGTCATGTTGTGAAAATAAAATAACTGTTGATTTATGAGTCTTAATAAGAGGCCGATTCTTCCTTATAATAAAAGTGTTATTTATGTCGTTCCTGTTAAGACAAGAAAGTTTCACCATGGGGGAGAAAGCCATTGATTTCCCTTTGGGGATCTTAAAAGTGATTTTCTATTTCCTAAGGTAGAAAGGAGACCCCTGTGTACTCTGTTTTATCCATCCCATGCTTATCTTCCTTTCAAAACCCACTCAATCCCCCCATGATCTGTGCCCATGAATCTCTCCCTGGCCTCTTCCACTCTGTGATATTGCACTGCTCTAAACTAATGGAACTGATTTCCCTTTCAACAGTGGGATGGGGGAACACCGGATGGAAGCAGATAGCAGCACTCCCAGAACAGGGAAACTGGTTTGGAAAAGCCTTGAGGGTGAAGTTGCTGCAGGGCCAGAAATAGAGAGCAGCCTTCTGAAAAAGAAGGTCACAGATCCAAAGAAAGAATGTTTATAATCTGTATAATTTCCAGGGTTTTTGGATAACAGTGACACAGCAGATTGCTTATGCTGAGTCACGTATGCTATTCCTGGGAAGATAATAGATTTTTTTCTATTCCTTTTTAAAATTTTCTTTTCTTTTACTTTTTGTTTGTTTGTTTGTTTGTTTGACACAGGGTCTGGCTCTGTTGCCCAGCCTGAAGTGCAGTGGCTCAATTATGGCTCACTGCAGCCTCGACCTCCTGGGCTGAAACGATCCTCCTGCCTCAGCCTCCCAAGTAGCTGGGACCACAGGCATGAGCCACCACGCCCAACTAATTTTTTAATCTTTTGTGGAGACAGGGTCTTACCATGTTGCCCAGGCTGGTCTCAAACTCCTGGGCTCAAGCAATCCTCCCACCTCAGCCTCCCAAAATATTAGGCTTATGTGCCCATGTGCCATCACGCCTGGCTGAGAACAGATTTTAATGTTGTCAGAATGAAATAAACAGATAGATATATGACTACTTTATTTGAGCAGATGAAGTTCCAGTGTGTGGAATCCTAACTTTCCCACTAATTCCTTTTTTGTTATTATTATTTTTAATTAGCATAAAATTTGTTTTGATGAATTTTCTCATGGTGTATGTATCATAAAGGTAGGGTATTAGTTAATTTGGATTAATCAACTTCAAAGTTCTCAGTGTCTTACACCACCATATTTTTCTTGGCTTATGGCAACTGCCACCATTTTCTTACTCATGGGTTGACCAACTGTGGCTCCTCGGACTTGACTGGAGGAAGCTGGGCTTCACTACATGGTAAAGTTGGGTTCAAGTTGGCACCACAGGTTTCTACATTCTCCTTGGGCCAGTAGCATTCTGTTCTCTTCTTGGTTAATCTGAGAAGCACAAGTAGGCAAATAAAATACCAAAAACATGTTTAAAGCCTCCGTGTGTGTCTCATGCCCCCTTCCATTCCACTGGCTAAAGAAAATTACATGGGTGTACATCCAAGTCCTGTAGCAGTGTCAGGAACATTTCTCTGTACATGAGGGGTGCGCTACAGTTATGTGAGAATGTAGTTGTTACAAAGGAGTGAATAACTGACACCAGTAACCCAATCCATCTCACAAAATTGACAACAGTACCAAATGTTTCTAAGAAAAATACTATTCTTTCTGAATACCTAATCCTCTTCTGAGAGACAAATCTTTTCTATATTTTTTGCTGTTTACCTTCATCTAGTTATCTATTTTTGGTGTGTATATTTGCATATATTTGCATATATGCATATATAGCTATATACATATATTTACATATATATATATTTCAAGGTGAAGTCTTGCTCTGTCACCCAAATGGGAGTGCAGTGGCGTGATCTTGGCTCACTGCAACCTCCACCTCCAGGATTCAAGAAATTCTCCTGCCTCAGCCTCCTGAGCAGCTGGGATTATAGGCGCCTGCCACTGCGCCTGGCTAATTTTTGTAATTTTAGTACAGACAGGGTTTCGCCATGTTGGCTAGGCTGGTCTTGAACTCCTGACCTCGTCATCCACCCGCCTCAGCCTCCCAAAGTGCATGGATTACAGGCGTAAGCCACCTCGCCCGGCCTGTTTATATTTTTAAATATATTTAGGAAATAGTAATGTGCTTATATTTTGTATAAATCTGTATTCATACATATTTATCAATTTCTGACATTATCTATCAAATTCCTGTAATAGGAGAAGAAGGGTTTAACTTTGTTGTATACTCATATGTTCCCTTGTCCCACTGTATCATATAATATTATCACAATTTGGGGATTTAATCTGTTACCAGTGTTTATGTTATAATTCATTGCTTACATGCTACTTTTCAAATTTCCTCACTTACTGATTTTATATTTGCATAAATATCTTTATACCTTTGTTCTAAAAATCCCATCAAGCTCCTGTCACTAAGTTTTTCTAACATTGAAAGCACAGATCCTAGCATGCTGTTAATTTCACCCCCTATCCCTTAGTACACACTGAGCTTTGCCTCCTCCTTTGCACTAGCTGCCGTGGACTCCTCGTGCAAAATTATTCTCCTTGGGCTTTCTTCTGTGCTTGAGATACTCTACTAGTACTCAATATTCTACTAGTATTCAAAGTTTCCACTGAGAAGTTTAATTTCAAATTCTTAGTATAGTATTCGAAGTTTCCACTGAGAAATTTAATTTCAGATTCTTAGTCGGTGATCTGTTTTATTCCTCTTCCATATGTTTTTAGTATATCCATTTTATTTTTTGAATGTCTGAATTATGAAACAGTGCATCTTTTTGATGATTGCTTTTTTAGTTAGTGGCTGTTCCAAATTGAAGACCCATTTTCAGGTTTGGGAAATTGTCCATCATTATTATTTATTTTATCCCCTCTCTGAACCTCTTAGAATTATTCCTGTTTTCATGATTTTTTCCTCTTATTTTTCTTCCGTTTTATATTTGTTGTGATTTCCAGAAGATGTTTTCTCTTACTGATTGTTCCAATCATAGTTATCATCATCTCTTGACTCAATTCATAAAATAGCCTTTGAACTCATTTTCCTGACTTTACCTTTGCCTCATTGATGTTCAGGCACAAAACACCAAACGTAGAGACCCTTTTAAATATGATGTCGGCACGAATGTTCTCTGCTTCAGACTCGGTAATGGTTTGGATGTGCAGTTCACTCAGAATGAAAGCTGACATCTTTGCAACAGTCGACAGGCCACTTCTCCATCTGGACTATGCTCAGCCCTCCGTTGTGCCCTCTGGCCTTTCTTCCTTTCTCTCAGTCTGTCCTAGACACACCAGTGGCTTTGCTAGTTTTCTACATAGTGCTGGTCGCATGAAAATCAAACGTGTCACACGTGAAAGCCACATGTGTGATTTTACATTTTTAGTAGCCAGGTTTTTTTTTGTTTGTTTTTGTTTTTTTTGTTTTTAACAAAAAAGGACGTTTTAGGCTGGGTGGTGGCTCATGCCTGTAATCCCAGCACTTTGGGAGGTCAAAGTGGATGGATCAGTTGGGGTCAGGAGTTGGAGATTAGCCAGACCAACATGATGAAACACTGTCTCTACTAAAAATACAAAAAATTAGCTGGGCATGGTGTTGCGTGCCTGTAATCCCAGCTCCTCCAGAGGCTGAGGTGGGAGAATCGCTTGAACCTGGGAGGCAGAGGTTGCTGTGAGCCAAGATCACACCACTACACTCCAGCTTGAGTGACAGAACAAGACTCTGTCTCAAAAAAACTAAAAACTAAAAACAAACAAACAACAAAGCACATTTATTTATAACTAACATCTCTCTCTCTCTCTCTTTTTTTTTTTTTTTTTGTCTGAGACCCCACTGTTAATTGAAAACCAATGATTGCTCATTAGTATTAAGGGTCAAGAGTTTTCAGTAAGTCACAGAAACAGAGAGCAAAATTGTGTTTCCCAGAGGCTGGCGAGGTGGTCTGGGGACTGGGGACATGTGAATTCAAAGGACACATAGTATTTCCATTAGATATGAGGCATAAGCTCAAGAGATCAATTGTACATCATAGTGACCACAGTTAATAGTAATATATTTAATATTTGAAAATTGCTAAGAGAGTACATTTAAAGTCTTCTCATTACAAAAGGAAACGATACATATTTGAAGTAAGGCATATGTTAAATAGCTTGACATAGCCAGATAGCCATTCTACAAGGTGTACATGTAACATCGCCTCATGCTGTATACCGTAAGTGCTGTATATGTAATTTTTCCTTGTCAATTAAAATAAATTTCTTAAAACAGTATTTTTAAAAAGTCAGTAATTTGTACACAGATGCCTAAATAATGCCAGGTTCAAAACTTAGATTTGAACATTTGAAATATCCAAGGAGATTATCTTACTCTCTCTGCTTTGCTTTATTGTGAGAGATAGAATTCATATCTCACCGGGGCCTTCTAAGTTTACTTTCTCTGGTCAGGCGCAGTGGCTCATGCCTGAAATCCCAGCACTTTGGGAGGCCGAGGCTGTCTGATCACTGCAGGTCAGGAGTTTAAGACCAGCAAGGCCAAGGTGGTGAAACCCCATCTCTACTAAAAATACAAAAATTATCCAGGCGTGGTAGCACATGCCTATAGTTTTAGCTACTCAGGAGGCTGAGGCAGGAGAATTGCTTGAACCCAGCAGGCGGAGGTTGCATTGAGTCAAGTCTGTGCCACTGCACTCCAGCCTGGGCGACAGAGAGAGAATCCATCAAAAAAAAAAAAAAAAAAAAAAAGAGAGAGAGAGAGAGAGAAAACGAAATACTATCTGCATCCTAAAACTTTCCCATGAAAACTGGATAAAGATATGATGAGATTAAAGGAAGACCCTAAATTACTAAATCTTTCTTCTGAAAAAATAGTTCAGACAAGATTAATTTGGAAAAAATTGTGGTAAAATCCTTCTAACATGCCCAACTCAGACAGAGCGTGGTGGAGACTTATGGCCAAAATAGGGCTTGGGATTGAGATCAAGTGCTCCAAATGAGTTTTCCTTTGTGTCCCAGATGAGAAACGTATTTGGAAGAATCTGTGAGAGAAATATGCCAGGCAGAAAGTCTGAAAGACAATGAACTTTCTTCTTGATCAGGCAGACCCTGTCACTGATATTTCAGACAGCAGCACCAAAAAGAATATCAGAGACAGACATACTGTGCACTGGGAGTGAAGGCAAGCAAAACGGAACAGGGACCATTGATAGCTGTCCCCAGTAAGGCATTTTCCCCAAGCAAGAAGAGATAAACTGCCACTGTTGAAAACGCCAACTTGTCTTACGCTTTGTGCTGCTGAAGTGGTACTGAAAATGTATATCATATCTATTCATATTAGGTTGGGTTGCTCTAACAAAAAAATCCAATTTAGAATGTCTTAACTAAGATATGTTAAGTAGTAGTGATAGAAAGTAGGGAGGAGTATATGGAATACTGGAATTCCAGAAAATGAGACTGGAAAATATGGAGCAGAAGCAATAATAAAAATAGAATAAGATATAATCCTGAGTAAAAGACCCAAATCTGAAGAATATATAGGTAGACTATACATCAGGCAAAATTAATCAAAATAGACTAATATATACAACTGCATCTCAAAAGAATAAGAATCCAAAAATGTCAAGTAAACAACGTAAATAAAGCAAAATTTGCTACTAATAGTAACAAAAATTCAGGATCCTTCCAATGCCTTCTCCTCAGCATTAAACACAATAATTCAAGATTTGAAGGAAATAGGTTATTTCAAAAGACACCTATTATCAAATAAAGTACAATTCAAATATGAATATAATGACAAGACAGGCTCCTATACTTTCTCTGAAAGCATGAACTGAAGATATCCTTTAGCTAACTGTATCACATTAAAGACTTCAAAAGTGGGCAGTTTCTAGAAAGCATTATAGGTGGAAAGCACAAAAACTATTTAAACTAGTTATGGAAAAACAAGCATTATAAGTGTAATTTTAAAACAAAGTGCAACTAATTCTTATAAAAGCAGACACATAAAATGTTAATCATATAAAGAGATTCTAAATTGCTGGGTGATATCCCTGAAACTGGGCGACTGAAATTTAAAGAAGAAATAAAAATGTGCTACTTTCCTCATTTTAAATAGGGAGGAATAAATAAATACTACTTTATCATTGACACTGGTAAACAGAAAAGATTAAGTTCAACTGTGCTTTTTTCAACAAAATAAAAGGTGACCATTTGTGTAATTAAAAATCGTACTTGTTAAATATTCAAGACAAATTATAACTCATACTAAAAAATAAAAAGAAAACAGAAACATAAGATAGGAATGATGAAACTTGATATCCAAACAGTAAATTTATTAGTGATGACAATAAATACAAATAGGATAAAACTCCTCAATTAAAAGTATAAGTCAATTAAAAGTATAAGTTAAAAAATGCACTCCTCATATATGTAAAAAAAATGCAATCCAGAAACTTGCAAGAAATGAGACAACATGGGAGTTTAAATTTTTAAAACCTCCTCATCAAAAATAAAATGAGATTTATGAAGTAAATATAGCAACAATGTATTTGTACAGTTGATGGCAAGTACAGTCAATTAGTATAGTCAATAAAACAAGTTAAGGGCTCTTAACCAAACATAAGTAAGTGTAGAACGAATTGCACCCAATTGAAAGAATTTGCAAGAAGTCCACAATTGGCTCCCTACAGGAAAGAGCAGAAGAGAGCAAAGTAGTAAAGGTGGAGAACGATATCTTAAAATGTTTGCTGCTATTCCTTTAAATTAGTGAGGTCACCAGTGGAGGTATTTGCAGTCATTTGGAATGTTCTTTGAGCCTTTCTTCTTTCATATGGTTTGGCTGTGTCCCCACTTAGATCTCATCTTGAATTCTCACATGTTGTGGGAGGGAGGCAGTGGGAGGTGACTGAATTATGGCATTGGATTTTTCCTGCCCTGTTCTCCTGACAGTGAGTGAGTATCAGGAGATCTGATGATTTCAAATATGGGACTTTCCCTGCACAAGCCTTCTTCTCTTGTCTGCCACCATCATGCCTTTCACATCCCACCAGATTGTGAGTCCTCCCCAGCCACCCTCGTCACACTCTTGCAAAATGATAGTCTCAAGCAGACCAATGTATAATCTCCTAATTCTAATTCTTTGGGAGGAAACAAATACATGTGATTGGAAAAAACAATTGTGGAGCCCCTCTAAGTGAAATATTTAAAACCACAAGACCTCCCTACCTCTGAGGCAAGAAAGGTGAAGACTGATCCAAATGGGAAGAGATGGTGGCTGGTTCCACGAGAGTGGACTTCAGTGCATGTTGCTGAAGAACAGCAACCTCCTGGGACTTCCCACATACTCAGAGCACTTGCCCATCTCTTTTTATTTTCCTTTCAGTCAACTAATGTGTAATATCTTAATACTCATGCTTCAACTTGTCATTCTGTCAGGAAGCATTTGATCTGTGTCTAGGTTAAAGGAATTACAAAAAGTAAACAATATAAATAAAATCTAAAATGAGGTTTGGATAACAAACAGGGGAGAAGAGTTAGTGAGGTTTGAGAGATAAAGGAATGTTTAAGTATTATAGAGTTGCAGTAAGTAGAAGTTTGATGCTATAGAAGAAATAACATATTAGTGAAATCAAAAATAAATTTCTCAGTTTCCAAGCAAGGTGTTTTAGTCAGGGTTCTCTAGAGGGACAGAACTAATGGAAGATAGACAGATAGATAGATAGATAGATAGACAGAGATAGAGATAGGTATAGATCTATATAAAGGGGAGCTTATTGAGTATTAGCTCACATGATCACAAGGTCCCACAATAGGCCATCTGCAGGCTGAGGAGCAAGGAGAGCCAGTCTGAGTTCCAAAACTGAAGAACTTGGAGTCCAGTGTTTGAGGGCAGGAAGCATCCAGCATGGGAGAAACATGTGGGCTGGGAGGCTAAACTAGTCTAGGCTTTTCTCATTTTTCTGCCTACTTTATATTCTGGCTGAACGGGCAGCTGATTAGATGGTGTCCACACAGATTAAGGGTGGATCTGCCATTCCCAGCCCACTGACTCAAATGTTCATCTCCTTTGGCAACACCCTTACAGACACACTCAGAATGAATACTTTGTATCCTTCAATCCAATTAAGTTGACACTCAGTATTAACCATCACAAGTCTACCCCTTGTTAACTTGAACCCATACACATCTCCTGAGATCATACACAATCTTCAAATGAAGAAAATAATAAGGTCATAATTATGCCTAACATAATACAACTATCCTTCCTACAACCAGAAAGGCACCAATCCCCAACCCAAATATTAGTACATAAAGTTAACAACACTTAAATGCTGATGTGAAGTCAATAAACTTTATGTCACATGATAAAGGAGAAAGGAAATAAAATGAAGATATTTTCTTAGTAAAAGTGTGTACATGCACAAACATGTTTACCAAAAGAAGGAGGAAATACTCATGAGAATTACAGTCCTCATTTCTGCAGCTGGTCATGTGGTCATAGGTGGTATTGATGACTACCTTCTACCACCCATTCTGTATTCCCTTTGCCTTCAGCAAGCACCTCACTCAGCAGGTCATGGATTTTTTTTTCCTGGTGGTGTGACCCAAACCTTTATTCCTGAAGGGTCTGGGTAATTTGTAGTCCTGCCTGGATTGGACTATTATAGTTTCCCATTGACCTTAATCTTAGGACATGGTAATACTAAGAGATGCCCTAATGGATTCCATGCATACTTTTCCTACCTCCATTGTGGAGTAGTAGATCGATTTCATCTTGACAGTCTCAGTCAGTCACTCCAGTCACTCCAGTCCCTTCTTAGCCTGTTGACTTCAAGGTAGGAGGAGCGCAAAGTGTCCAGGTGGCAATCATAAATTCCAGTTTAATGGCATCGTTGTTGTGTCTCCTGGTGTCAGTGTTCCTCCCTCTGGAACTAACACCTTTAGGCCAGCAGAACATAATGTCATGGGAACAGGAAGCAAAAATTTTGCTGGTGGATCACTAGGGGTGATGGTGAGTAGTGCCACTTCCACCCCTTGATTTCTAGACCTGTGAATCCTGGCTATGGGAGAAATAGTACCATACATTAGATGCTGAGTCAGAGCATACATGGCCTTCTGGAGAACTTTGTCCCAGCCCTCCGAAGTATTATCATCTAGTTGGGTTGTAATTGTGACTTCAAAAGGTCGTTCCGCCATCTATCAATCCAGCTGCTTCAGGATGATTGAGAACATGGTAAGGCCAGTGAATTTCATAAGCACGAGCCCGGTGCCACACTTCTTTAGCCATAAAGTGAGTTCCTTGGTCAGAGGCCATGCTGTATGGAATACTGTGACGGTGAATAAGGCATTCCATGAGTTCACAGACGGTAGGCTTGGCAGAAGCACTGCGTGCAGGATAGGCAAACCCATATCTGGAGTCTGTGTCTGTTCCAGTGAGGACAAACCTCTGCTCTTTCCATGTTGGTAGAGGTCCAATATAATCAATCGGCCACCAGGTAGCTAGCAGATCACCCTGAGGAATGGTGCCATATCAAGGGCTCAGTGTTGGTCTCTGCTGCTGGCAAATTGAGCACTCAGCAGTGGCTGTACCCAGGTCAGCCTTGGTGAGTGGAAGTCCATGTTGCTGAGCACGTGTGTAACCTCCATCCCTGCCACCATGGCACTTGATTCATGGGCCCATTGAGTGATGACAGGGGTGGCTTGGGAAAGAGACTGAGTGGTGTCCACAAAACAAGTCATCTTATCTCTTTGATTATTAAAATCTTCCTCTGCTGAGGCCACCTGTTGGTGAGCACTCACATGGGATACAAATATCTTCACATGTTTTGACCACTCAGAGAGGTCCATCTACATACCTCTTCCCCAAATTTCTTTGTCACCAATTTTCCAATCATGCTTCTTCCAAGTCCTGACCATCCAGCCAAACCCATTGGCTACAGCCCATGAATGAATTTATAATCGCACATCTGGCCATTCCTTCTTCCATGCAAAGTGTACAACCAGGTGGACTGCTCAAATTTCTGCCCACTGGGGAGATTTCCCTTCACTGCTGTCCTTCAGGAATGTCCTAGAAAGGGGCTGTAGTGCTGTAGCTGTCTACTTTTGGGTGATGCCTGCATTTTGTGCAGAACCATCAGTGAATCAGGCCCTAGTCTTCTCTTCCTCTGTCACCTGATCATAGGGAGCTCCCCTGAGGCCATCAGTGTAGGATAGGGGAGAGGAGGCAGGGTGGCAAGAGTGGAGACCATGGGCATTTGAGACACTTCCTCATGTAACTTACTTGTGCCTTCAGGACCTGCTTGAGCCTCATCATGTATATACCACTTCCATTTGATGATGAAATGCTGCTGTGCACAACCCACTTAATGGCTAGATGGGTCAGAAAGCACTCAGTTCATGATGGGCAGTGCAAGCCACATGGTGACTTGATGATCCATAGTCAAATGTTCAGTTTCCACCAAAGCCCAGTAATGGGCCAAGTGCTGTTCCAGTAGTCATCTGCAGAAGATGGCAGGGCCTTGCTCCATAAAGATTCACTGCATAAATTATCAGTAATGTAGTGGTGTCCTTCCTAAATTAAAGGGGTTCTGGGTCTGTAAATTGTCTCAAGTCTGGAAATTGATTGAGGGGGCGTGATTCTCTGTTTTTATAATTCAAATTAGTCTTTTGTCCTTTTGACCTCTAAGTTTTTTGTTTATATAAATTAAGTAGAAATGCAGTAGGCTTCCTATCAATTTTACTTCTAGGAACACAGTGATTAATTAGCCAATGCCACAGCTCTACATGAGTCAGACTATTCTGATTGCCGCTTTCCCTCTGCTGTCCATTATGGTAGCTATGCCCAGCTTGCCTTTGATGTTTGAGTGCTGCCACTTGGCCCCTGCCACCTTCGCATCCAATTATTCCCGTTGTTTTTAAATTTTGTAGTTGAGTGACTGCAGTTCCCACTGTTAGATCTGACATACAAAGAAGAGCGCTCTTCAAAGATGCAGGTGCTACCCTCACAAATCTATTTTGCAAGGCATTGGTCAAGGGTATATCTTCTGGACCCTCCCAGCTGGGATGAGTAGGTCTAAAGTGGCTAATCCACTCCACCATTCCAATCTCCCTAAGCCTTTGGATCCCTTCCTCTACATTAAGCCAAGGGAGATCAGGCATTTCACCTAACTCACAGTGGGCAAACTTTTAATCCATATTTCAGCTAACCAAGCAAATAAACTATTAGAACTTTTTTTTAGCTCCCCGAACTGCAACATTAAATGCAGAGTCCATACTTAGTGGGCCCAAATCAATAAATTCAGCCTGATCCAACTCTATGTTCCTTCCACCATTATCCCACACCCTTGGTATCTATTCCCAGGCCTGTTCTCCAGATTCCTGTTTATATAAATTAGAAAACTCAAGCAATTCTTTTCAAGTGTAGTGCATCTCCTCATGGGTCACACTCTCAGTCCCATCTCTATGGGCCCACCAGGACTTTAGTCTAATTATAGGTCTAGAAGCAAACAGGAGTGTTAGGGGTGACTCCTGAGGAGAATCAACATTGTCTTGCCTGGCAACTGCCTCATGGGAGGCCACCACTGTTGCCTCAGGCAGCACAGGGTTTATCTCCTCAGACAAAGGTGGAAAGTCTGGTGGCAGCATGGGTAGGGGAGGGGATGTTGGCACTAATGGGGAATGGGGAAGCTGTTTCTTCTGGCAAAAAAGGTTCATCCGAGTTTACAAACTAAGTGTCCCCAGCTTCATCAGGGTCCTCCCACACATCCCCATTCCAAGTTTCAAGTTTCCATTCTTTTCCAATCAATGCCCTCACTTTAACAGTAGACACCTGGCGAGGCCGTGCATGCACTTTTCCTTGCAGGTCAGCCACTTTCATGATAAGAGCTTATGTTTGTTTTTCCACAATTTCAGCTCTTTCTCTACAGGAAATAAGACTCACTTGGGGCAATCTTAGCAGATTTGTAGCTCAGTATCTGCTTCTGAAGCTGGGAGATAGAATCCCTGAGTTCATCATTTTCTTTCATCACTTTGTCCACTGAACTTAGGAGCAACCAACCAGCTTCATTATGTTCCTTGGTTCTCCACATATGGTCAAAGGTATTAT
>NW_012098097.1:3224049-3233918 GCF_000951045.1 Mandrillus leucophaeus
GTCTGTAGGCTGAGGAGCAAGGACAGCCAGTCCGAGTTCCAAAACTGAAGAACTTGGAATCTGATGTTCAAGAGCAGGAAGCATCCAGCACAGGAGAAAGATGTAGGCTGGGAGGCTAGACCAGTCTCTCTTTTCACATTTTTCTGCCTGCTTCTATTCTAGCTGTGCTGGCAGGGTGCCCACCCAGGTTAAGGGTGAGTCTGCCTTCCCATCCCACTGACTCAAATGTTAATCTCCTTTGACAACACCCTCAAAGACGCACCCAATACTTTGTATCCTTCAATCCAATCAAGTTGACACTCAACCATCACACTAGGTCTACAAAACTTTCATATTTAATAAAGGTATAAATAGTATGTAATGAAAATAAGCCCTTTCAAGCCCTTTGAAAAGGGACAGTTTTATTCAGTAAACAGTCACAATGAATGACTTATAGAAAAAAATTAGTTTTACTCCTCTTTGAAATCATGTATCAAGATAAATTTCAGACTGTTAAAATCATAAGGTAATTTTTAAAATTAGAATAAACTATTGGTGAATATGTATCTGGTCTTCAGAGTGGTCTTTCCAGTATTTCCTCCTTTTCCACAAAAGCAAAAGGAGAAAAATAAATCATCATAGAAATAATTTAAAATTTTTCAATTTTACATATTTTTTCATGTTTCAAAAAATACCATTAAAAAAGGGCAAGGTATCAACTGGAAAATATATTTCATGAAAGAGTAAAGAAAAATATTTATGCATAATCTTTTGTGCAAATAAAATTTTTCACTAAAAATAGAGCATTTGAACTAAATTTTGTGAACAGTTCTGGGTCCTGATTATTTCCCAAACATGTATTTTCTTAAGCACATGTCTGGAGGGGCATGGGAATTTTAGAAAACACATCTTTTTGAAGTAAGCATCCTTAATTACTTTCTGATTTGCTTATCAAATTTTGACCAATTACTTGAAGACAGTAGCAGGATGAACTTATAAAAGTGCAGATTTTGGAGTTTGACAAATCATGCTAGAATCCTGCTTTAAGCATTGACTAGCTCTTTCACCACGTGTATGCCACTCAATGTTTTTGCGATTTGATTTGAAAATTGTAAAGTTTGGATCTTTGTCAATATGCAAAAAAAAATAAGACTTTACTTTCCTCCTTGTATGTCAAAGGCTTGCAGATTCCGAGTTTCTACATAATGCATGATAAAGGCAATTACCTAAACCAGGGTTGGCAGATGACTGCATGCATGTCAAATTGGTCTGGCCATTTTTAAATAAAGTTTTATTGAAACACAATCACACCATTTTTTTTTTAACATGTTATCTGTAGTTGCTTTTGCCCTATACAAGCAAAGTGGTATTATTGTGAAAGAGACTATCTGGCCTGGACATCCTAAAATATCATCATCCCCTTTGCAGAAAAAGTTTGCCTATTCCTGGACTGAACTATATTGCTACTTAGCACTTGTGAGAAAAGAACAATCTAACTGTCAAATATAATTACGAGGTGAAAATGAGATTTTAATCTAGAAGTATTAAAATGAAGATTTTGTAGTTAGCATAGTTTTCATGTGTTCTGAGTCATTCTAGCCAAACGATGCTTTTAAATATGTTTTAGATATGTTTTATGCATCTGATTTTTTTTCTCTTCTCTTTTCTTCTCTTCCTCTATGATTTCTTTCTTTCTTTATCAGCAAATCCAATGAGTGATCTAAGCAGGAAAACTACTGAATGCGAGCACTGCCCCCACTGCACCTCTTTTTGATTTTACTACAATACAGAATATAGTTAAGCAGATGTTCAATGCATTACAGGCCCTGGCTAAGGTACAATCAAAATGGATTGAGTGCCAGAAATCAGGCAGGGGAGTCTGGACTGGCTGTCTTTGCTCCGATTCAATCATGTCTTGTGTTAATCCTGCCCTAGTTGAATCTGAATTTATCTACATGTCTTTGGCCTGGAGATCAAACTGAGAGTTTATGGCTGCTCTGTCTCTTGTGAACTTCTGAGCATTTCCTCTTTTCATTCAAACAAAAACAAAAAGAGAGAGAGAGAGAGAGAAAGAGAGAGACAAGATTAGGCTGTCCTTTTTGTTATTGCCCTACCATTTTAGAAATAAAGAGATGCTTGACTGGGACATCAATTTGGCAGGTTTAGATAATCCTGTATATCTACTTGCTCAAATAAGTATCTAAATACTGTAAAAATGTGGTTTTATGTAACTTTTACTTATAAAATAGAAGAACCAAGATAACTCATCTCAGAGTGCTTCCTCCTTTTATTCAGACCACATTTCTTATTTTATTAATGATCACATAATCTCTTCTATTTTAACATGTTTTTTATTCTTCTGTAATGCTTATATAATTCAAATGCTTACACATAGTTTTCACATCTAATTTTGAGTCATTGCTTGGACCAGAAAAGCCTATGGACTAATTCCTTTCTATTTTCTCCTTTCTTCCTTTAGGATTCAACTGGCTAATAATTTCATTTTCTTCTTATAAGTACATTCTTCATTCCATGTTTTTTTTTTTTTTTTTTTTTGGAGACGGAGTCTCGCTCTGTCGCCTCATTCCATGTTTTGAATTGAGCCTGAATCAGAATGCTTTCTCTTTTTGGATACATGTATCCAGAGACTGATGCTTCGTGTGGCAAAGAAACATTTTGATTGATTTTTAAAAATTATTTGTATTAATTACTTTTTTAGATATCATTATTTATTACTTAATATGAACCTTTTAGTATAAAATTCAATTCATTCTTAATTGAGAAACATAGTGGGACATCTCAATTTTAAGTTAAAAAAATGCCTTCTTTGGACTGAACTTCTTTTCGATAGCTCATTCCTTCTGTGCGATGGAAAATTTCTGAATGAAATTTAAAAATGAACTTTCTGGAATATTTGAGGGCATGTAGATTTTCAGTTTCTTACATTTTCTCTGAGAATGAAAGGAAGTGATTTTCTTGGGCACTGAAGGGGAAAAGGTTAGAAAGAAAATGACAGAGCCTGTACCACCGGGTTTGGGCAATATTCCCCAGTTGACGATATGAATGATTTCTATTCAGGTAAGATAGTGCTCTAATTTGAGGAGTCTGTACATTATGTTGTCCTCCACCAATTGTTCTTAACTAAAAGGAATATCAAGGGAATAAGTCGCAATCATATTTAGGTTCATTAAAACAATGAATAGGAACCTGGAAAGGAGAGGCATTTTTTTTTTTTTTATATTGCACCTAAAATTCATACTTGAGCCTTACTTACATTTCTGCCTTATCTTTCATTGCTGCAATTCTGGAAAGTCACTTATTTGCCACCCTAGAATATGCTTTGTGCATTTCTGTTTGTGGCAAAATTTTGGCCATTCTGTAGACTTTGCCAGAAAGCTATGTGTCTCATCCATTTCTTCGTATTGGAAGCAATCCATATGCTTTATTTTCTGAATCTCTTATGTTAGGTTTATCAAGAACAACACACCATGAGGAGGAGCTAGTGTATGTCAGGCACCATGGTAAGTGCTAAGGAGATGGTTGCAAAGAAGCCATAGAAAATCCCTGGTCTAACAGTAGTCACTGGCTGTTGTGGGGGAAAGGCCATGAGATCATTGAGTAGAGTTCCCAGCTGAAGAAGTAGCATCTTAGCTGATTCCTAAAGCATACGTGGGCTATAGATATTTCCTAGAAGAAGGGGTGGAAAAGAAAAGATACTCTACAACAGAGAACTGCTTATACAGAACTTCATAGAGAAAGTCATCATGTTGAAAATGTAAACATTTAGAAGTCATAGGGCAGGTGAAGATGTAGAATGTGATACAATGAAGAGGATCTGGGCTGGAAGGCCAAGAGAATGAGTCAGGTTTAGGAATGAGTGTTAACTCAGTTGAGTAAGAGATCCATCACATTTTATCTGGGTATTTGGGCAGGCATCTTCTCTCTAAAAGCAAACACTAAAAATCAAAGCTTTGAACCAGACTCTGTAACAACTTTTCTCTAAATCAAATAGCAAAGAATAATGAATATCTACAAGTAATTGTCTAAGTCCATGATGATGCACTTTAGTTATGATTGGGATTCTATATATGCATTCATGTGACAGCTCTGTGATTTTAAGGTGGCTCTGGCTAGAGGACTTTAATTACGAGGTGAAAATGAGATTTTAATCTAGAAGTATTAAAATGAAGATTTTGTAGTTAGCATAGTTTTCATGTGTTCTGAGTCATTCTAGCCAAACGATGCTTTTAAATATGTTTTAGATATGTTTTATGCATCTGATTTTTTTTCTCTTCTCTTTTCTTCTCTTCCTCTATGATTTCTTTCTTTCTTTATCAGCAAATCCAATGAGTGATCTAAGCAGGAAAACTACTGAATGCGAGCACTGCCCCCACTGCACCTCTTTTTGATTTTACTACAATACAGAATATAGTTAAGCAGATGTTCAATGCATTACAGGCCCTGGCTAAGGTACAATCAAAATGGATTGAGTGCCAGAAATCAGGCAGGGGAGTCTGGACTGGCTGTCTTTGCTCCGATTCAATCATGTCTTGTGTTAATCCTGCCCTAGTTGAATCTGAATTTATCTACATGTCTTTGGCCTGGAGATCAAACTGAGAGTTTATGGCTGCTCTGTCTCTTGTGAACTTCTGAGCATTTCCTCTTTTCATTCAAACAAAAACAAAAAGAGAGAGAGAGAGAGAGAAAGAGAGAGACAAGATTAGGCTGTCCTTTTTGTTATTGCCCTACCATTTTAGAAATAAAGAGATGCTTGACTGGGACATCAATTTGGCAGGTTTAGATAATCCTGTATATCTACTTGCTCAAATAAGTATCTAAATACTGTAAAAATGTGGTTTTATGTAACTTTTACTTATAAAATAGAAGAACCAAGATAACTCATCTCAGAGTGCTTCCTCCTTTTATTCAGACCACATTTCTTATTTTATTAATGATCACATAATCTCTTCTATTTTAACATGTTTTTTATTCTTCTGTAATGCTTATATAATTCAAATGCTTACACATAGTTTTCACATCTAATTTTGAGTCATTGCTTGGACCAGAAAAGCCTATGGACTAATTCCTTTCTATTTTCTCCTTTCTTCCTTTAGGATTCAACTGGCTAATAATTTCATTTTCTTCTTATAAGTACATTCTTCATTCCATGTTTTTTTTTTTTTTTTTTTTTGGAGACGGAGTCTCGCTCTGTCGCCTCATTCCATGTTTTGAATTGAGCCTGAATCAGAATGCTTTCTCTTTTTGGATACATGTATCCAGAGACTGATGCTTCGTGTGGCAAAGAAACATTTTGATTGATTTTTAAAAATTATTTGTATTAATTACTTTTTTAGATATCATTATTTATTACTTAATATGAACCTTTTAGTATAAAATTCAATTCATTCTTAATTGAGAAACATAGTGGGACATCTCAATTTTAAGTTAAAAAAATGCCTTCTTTGGACTGAACTTCTTTTCGATAGCTCATTCCTTCTGTGCGATGGAAAATTTCTGAATGAAATTTAAAAATGAACTTTCTGGAATATTTGAGGGCATGTAGATTTTCAGTTTCTTACATTTTCTCTGAGAATGAAAGGAAGTGATTTTCTTGGGCACTGAAGGGGAAAAGGTTAGAAAGAAAATGACAGAGCCTGTACCACCGGGTTTGGGCAATATTCCCCAGTTGACGATATGAATGATTTCTATTCAGGTAAGATAGTGCTCTAATTTGAGGAGTCTGTACATTATGTTGTCCTCCACCAATTGTTCTTAACTAAAAGGAATATCAAGGGAATAAGTCGCAATCATATTTAGGTTCATTAAAACAATGAATAGGAACCTGGAAAGGAGAGGCATTTTTTTTTTTTTTATATTGCACCTAAAATTCATACTTGAGCCTTACTTACATTTCTGCCTTATCTTTCATTGCTGCAATTCTGGAAAGTCACTTATTTGCCACCCTAGAATATGCTTTGTGCATTTCTGTTTGTGGCAAAATTTTGGCCATTCTGTAGACTTTGCCAGAAAGCTATGTGTCTCATCCATTTCTTCGTATTGGAAGCAATCCATATGCTTTATTTTCTGAATCTCTTATGTTAGGTTTATCAAGAACAACACACCATGAGGAGGAGCTAGTGTATGTCAGGCACCATGGTAAGTGCTAAGGAGATGGTTGCAAAGAAGCCATAGAAAATCCCTGGTCTAACAGTAGTCACTGGCTGTTGTGGGGGAAAGGCCATGAGATCATTGAGTAGAGTTCCCAGCTGAAGAAGTAGCATCTTAGCTGATTCCTAAAGCATGTGTGGGCTATAGATATTTCCTAGAAGAAGGGGTGGAAAAGAAAAGATACTCTACAACAGAGAACTGCTTATACAGAACTTCATAGAGAAAGTCATCATGTTGAAAATGTAAACATTTAGAAGTCATAGGGCAGGTGAAGATGTAGAATGTGATACAATGAAGAGGATCTGGGCTGGAAGGCCAAGAGAATGAGTCAGGTTTAGGAATGAGTGTTAACTCAGTTGAGTAAGAGATCCATCACATTTTATCTGGGTATTTGGGCAGGCATCTTCTCTCTAAAAGCAAACACTAAAAATCAAAGCTTTGAACCAGACTCTGTAACAACTTTTCTCTAAATCAAATAGCAAAGAATAATGAATATCTACAAGTAATTGTCTAAGTCCATGATGATGCATTTTAGTTATGATTGGGATTTTATATATGCATTCATGTGACAGCTCTGTGATTTTAAGGTGGCTCTGGCTAGAGGACTTTTGTTAAAATAAAATCCTTCAGTACACTTGACGCAGAGAAACCTCATATCCATTTGTCAAGTGCTCTAATTTTGTGGTGCAAAAGTAAGATATCTAAATGGTCAACCTGCTGATCTGTTGATAATTTGACATCCTTGAAGTCAAGTTTTAAGATCATATTGTCAAGAGCTAATGGTATTATTTGAAGACATCAAAACACAGAAGGCATCAGACAATGGGAGTCATTCGATACATTCCTTCTTTCATTTTTGTTTTTTATTCAGGTGGATGAAAAAATGTAAATGTGAGTTTAGATATCAGGATGTTAGCACAACCCGACAAAGAGTAGTTTTCTTTGAAACTTGGCAGGCTCGGAATGACTGCTTCTGACATCATGGGTATTTTTAATGAAATATTAATGACTCTGATTTTAATAGGAATTTCAGCACAACCTAAATTAAGCTATTGGAAAAGGGATATGGTCCCGTTAAGAACAGTAAAACCGTAAGCCCCCTTCCTGAAGAGTAGATGTGGGCAGTTAAAGTGACAATCAATTTAACCAGGCCATATTGCTTTGTAAGTCTCTGAAGTGTGAAGTCCCAGCATGCCTTATGTATTTCATTTTAATTTCCTTTTGGACAGAGCTATGGTTAGTGGGGAACCTCACACACAAAAAGAAATAAATAAATGTACAGAAGAGAAGGAAATTATTTAACCCTTTCAAAATACTATGCCATATAGTTAGCTAAGTCAAGAAAAATAAGGAAGATTAAATTTCTTTTGTTTTCAAAGAAAAATAAATGGGCAGCACATGTAGTAAATAACGATGACAGATCATATTGATAATTTCTATTTAAAAACCTAAAATGCTCCCTTGACATCTTTTTTTTTTTTTTTTTTTTTTTTTTTTTGGTTAAGAAACTGGGTGGTTTAGTAATAAATCTTCCTTTGCTATTTCTATGTAGAAAGATAAAAATCATGTAATTTCCTATGATTTTTCATCTTTCATTGGAATTAGATATCTAAATGGCCAGTTTGCTGATCTGTTGATAATTTTACAACCTAGAAGTCAGGTTTCAAGATACGGTTTTTGGAGTCAGATTAGGTTAGATGTTTTTAAGATGATGTCCTTCTCAATTTTTACAGAATTTGGATAAATAAAATGCAAAAGGAATATAAAAGACTATTCTTAAATTATAAAAGAATGTTCGGTTATCTGCAGCAATTTCTATGAGATTGTTTTTGTCCCAGAGCAGCCAGGAAAGCAGACAGCAGTTGTATGGTAAAATAAGACATAATTGGAATTGAGTGTCCAGAGTGCTAAATTAGACTTTTTTTTTTTTAGCTTTACCACTAATTTATAATTTGATGTCTTTAATGTCATTCTATCTTCCTTGGTTTCATTCCTTATTCTCTAAATAAAATATTAGGTCTACATTAAACATGAAGCATCCTTAGAAATTTTTATATGTTCAACTACCATTTTCAATTTAAATAAAATGTTAGCTGTTCAAAAAGCAAAGATTGCTATATGTGTGATTTTTTACCTTAATATGAGTTGAAAGGTGGCTATTTATATTAAAGTTATCCACGGGAAGAGTTTTCCTTCAAGATTATTTCAGTACAAAACATATAAGGAACACTGCTTTGTGTCTTTGAATAAAGAGTGGAAAGCGCCAGCCACATCCTTTTAATAAGATTAGTGTATATCGACTGATAATTTCATAAAAATTTTGTCAAATTAGTGTTCCTGAAGCATAGTTCTAATAATATTACCCATGCTGTCCAAGATTACCTCGTGGTTCCCAGAAATGCTCAGACTCAAGACCAAATTCTTTTCTTAGACTACCCTTCAAAGGTTTCTAAAACTTAGTCTTAACCTCAATCTGTGTTCTCAATATTTTTCCCAAGACTTTCCCAAGACTTCCCAACTTTACTCTTTCTTCTATCCTTGCTCATGTTGTTCCCTCTGTCTGATATTCTCCTTCCCTATTGGTAGATGTCAAAACTTTTACTCAACTTTGAACGTTTGAAGTAAATGTCATCTGTTGAGTCAATCCATCGATTGAATATAATTTCTTCTTTCTGGATTCCCACAGCAGCTGAATTTCATGGTTATAAAGACTTAGATTTAAACCTTGGCCTTACTAATTTCACATGAGCAACCTCACTTATTCTCCTGAATTGTGAGATTGTGTGAAAGGTAACAAGAGTATCTTTCATGAAGAGTTTGGAGATGTGAGGATTAAATGATGACATATATGAGATGTCTTGTATCCTGTACATAGCAGGCATGGAATTTCTTCTGTTTTCTTCTGGTGTTTTCTATTATTTATTGCTTTTTGATTAACAAATTGCACAGTGAACGTGTGTTAGCTTTTTGGTATTGGCATAAGGCATTGCCTTCTCCATTTTACAGAATCAAGAAGTATGAGAGCCTCCCTGTTTTAACTACTCTCCTAGAGAAACGTATGTGCACATGACCTCTAGGCTCAAAAATTTAGATGCTTATGTCCAGGATTTGAATCTTGAACAGGTATGACAGAGATGGAGAGAGAGGTTAAAATTCATATGCAGAAGCAGCAGTGGAAGGGTCCCAGAGCCTCAGAATCCTGGCCAGAATGTGACTCCTAAAAGTTAGTTGAATGGCTTCCTGCTTCCTTGATGTCTGAAGTAGCCTGGGTCATTTTCTAAGCCTGGTTTTCCAACTTTCCATCAATTATTTCAACCTCCAATCTCCTACTTGTTTTATCTTTGCTCAAGAAAACCACTGTTGGTTCTGTTCCTCACAACTGAAAGTCCTTTACCTGATATACTTCTCAAACTCCTTCAAGGTACACAAGTGACTGATTTGACTTTCTGATTTTATTTCTTTAATTAGCTGGAATACTCCTACATAAAAATATGTCAACTATTAGCTACCCCAAGTATACTTTATACAGAAGTGTCAAGATAAATGTTTGATGCTTTTCTTTATTTACTAGTTTTCAAACTAATGCATCCTTTCTATAGATTTTTTATTAAAAATCATTTATGTGATTTTTTTAGTATTATTAAGAACTAGTTTCTGAAGTATTTCTATTAATTACATTTATTGTCTTTACTGAAGTGCAATCATAGTATCTTTGTACAGTT
>NW_012098097.1:3234512-3235825 GCF_000951045.1 Mandrillus leucophaeus
CTTCCTTTCCAAAGATAAGTTTTAAATATCTATTTTTATTTATTTATTTATTTATTTTGTCTCTCAATTACAAAAAGTAGATCCCAAAAGACTAAACATAATTGTAAAGGACGTACTATTTTCTCTTCTCCACCCTGGACAAAAACTCTAAGCACCATTCTATGGAAAAAGACATCCAGTAGCCAAGAGCACAATGGATATTATGAATTGCTTTGGAAGATGTTAATTAGAACTGCATTATCTTTCTCCATAAAGCAGATTTAAATCTCCCGGTATAAATCTTGATAAGTCTTGGTGTCTATTTTATATATCCATTTCTAAGCAACAGTGTTATTGATTAATATTTGAATACACTGTTACATTCATTATTTCATTCATTTTTTGCAACCATCCTGAAGTTGGCAATAAATGTTTTCGTCATTTTTGTCATATCAGGTAGGTGACTGAAAAGAAGCTTCAGTTGAGACAGGACTGAAGGGCAGGGGATGATCTTGGAGTCATGCATACTCCACCCTTATTTTAAAACTATTATTCTCTCCCCAGATGATTCTGAAATGCCTAGATTATTACCCTGCAATGACTTCCCCCAGATCTTTCTTCTGGAACTAGAGCTCAGATCTTCTGACTCTCAGTCTGGTTGTCTCAATGTATGACAGAATAATTCTCAAGAATACAGGAAATCTCTCCATTCTTTGCTTTTGTTTACACGTTAGCAACACCAAATTATTTATGCTCAATCTGTACAATCTTGCCATTTCTATCCTTTCTTTAATCTTTGCTCAATTCTCCCCTGGGCCAGGATTTCCCTACCTATGCTGCCCTTGGCCAAACCTGCCTCTCCATGGTTGAGATGTAGGTATAATTTTCTGTAATTAAAAGTCTCTCATCTCCTCACTATACTTTTGTCTGCTTCGGGCAAGAACCATGTCCATGTTATTCGTTATTGAATTCCCAACGCCTTTGTTGAACAAAAATATATACCTTCCACTGCAAAGCACATTAGACTAAAATTTCATTCAGGCTCCTAGCACATGGTAGGTGCCAGAAAGTTAATTCACATCAGGTGCTTTATTTTCTTACAAGACTTCCCTTAGCTAACCATGTGTCTAAGCCTCCCATAATAATAAATATAGGGCTCTAACCTCTAACTATCACTTCCCCAACTAGAGTGAGAGTTGTGGGACTTGTCTTCTTTTATTTTTATTTTTTTAATTTTATTTTTATTTATTTTTATTTTTTTTGAGACAGTCTCGCTTTGTCGCCAGGCTGGAGTGCGGTGGTGCAATCTTGACTCACTACAACCTCCACTTCCT
>NW_012098097.1:3235875-3238554 GCF_000951045.1 Mandrillus leucophaeus
TTTGTGTCTTTGAATAAAGAGTGGAAAGCGCCAGCCACATCCTTTTAATAAGATTAGTGTATATCGACTGATAATTTCATAAAAATTTTGTCAAATTAGTGTTCCTGAAGCATAGTTCTAATAATATTACCCATGCTGTCCAAGATTACCTCGTGGTTCCCAGAAATGCTCAGACTCAAGACCAAATTCTTTTCTTAGACTACCCTTCAAAGGTTTCTAAAACTTAGTCTTAACCTCAATCTGTGTTCTCAATATTTTTCCCAAGACTTTCCCAAGACTTCCCAACTTTACTCTTTCTTCTATCCTTGCTCATGTTGTTCCCTCTGTCTGATATTCTCCTTCCCTATTGGTAGATGTCAAAACTTTTACTCAACTTTGAACGTTTGAAGTAAATGTCATCTGTTGAGTCAATCCATCGATTGAATATAATTTCTTCTTTCTGGATTCCCACAGCAGCTGAATTTCATGGTTATAAAGACTTAGATTTAAACCTTGGCCTTACTAATTTCACATGAGCAACCTCACTTATTCTCCTGAATTGTGAGATTGTGTGAAAGGTAACAAGAGTATCTTTCATGAAGAGTTTGGAGATGTGAGGATTAAATGATGACATATATGAGATGTCTTGTATCCTGTACATAGCAGGCATGGAATTTCTTCTGTTTTCTTCTGGTGTTTTCTATTATTTATTGCTTTTTGATTAACAAATTGCACAGTGAACGTGTGTTAGCTTTTTGGTATTGGCATAAGGCATTGCCTTCTCCATTTTACAGAATCAAGAAGTATGAGAGCCTCCCTGTTTTAACTACTCTCCTAGAGAAACGTATGTGCACATGACCTCTAGGCTCAAAAATTTAGATGCTTATGTCCAGGATTTGAATCTTGAACAGGTATGACAGAGATGGAGAGAGAGGTTAAAATTCATATGCAGAAGCAGCAGTGGAAGGGTCCCAGAGCCTCAGAATCCTGGCCAGAATGTGACTCCTAAAAGTTAGTTGAATGGCTTCCTGCTTCCTTGATGTCTGAAGTAGCCTGGGTCATTTTCTAAGCCTGGTTTTCCAACTTTCCATCAATTATTTCAACCTCCAATCTCCTACTTGTTTTATCTTTGCTCAAGAAAACCACTGTTGGTTCTGTTCCTCACAACTGAAAGTCCTTTACCTGATATACTTCTCAAACTCCTTCAAGGTACACAAGTGACTGATTTGACTTTCTGATTTTATTTCTTTAATTAGCTGGAATACTCCTACATAAAAATATGTCAACTATTAGCTACCCCAAGTATACTTTATACAGAAGTGTCAAGATAAATGTTTGATGCTTTTCTTTATTTACTAGTTTTCAAACTAATGCATCCTTTCTATAGATTTTTTATTAAAAATCATTTATGTGATTTTTTTAGTATTATTAAGAACTAGTTTCTGAAGTATTTCTATTAATTACATTTATTGTCTTTACTGAAGTGCAATCATAGTATCTTTGTACAGTTGTTTTGTTTTGTTTTTGAGATGGAGCTTTGCTCTTGTTGCCCAGGCTGGTGTGCAATGGCACAATCTCAGCTCACTGCAACCTCCGCCTCTCAGGTTCAAGCTATTCTCCTGTCTCAGCCTCCCAAGTAGCTGGGTTTACAGGCATGTGCCACCATGCTCAGCTAATTTTGTATTTTTAGTAGAGATGGGGTTTCATCATGTTGGTCAGGCCGGTCTTGATCTCCTGACCTCAGGTGATCCACCCACCTCTGCCTCGCCTCCCAAAGTGCTGGGATTATAGGCATAAGTCTCTGCGCCTGGCTTATATACAGTTGTTAATTTTGCTTTCTCATGTAAATTATGTACGCATTTTCCTAGCACTAAAGCTGTTAATTATTATTCCATTAGTGCTCACATAAAATATCATTAAGTAAAAGCACTATTCTGTTACTTAATTACATTACCTGGCTTTTGAATTATCCTACATTTGCAAACGAGATTGATTCTCATTTATTTCCAAGTAATGTTGCAATCAATGTCTTCATGTGTATAACTTATTTTGCTTTTAAGTTGTTTCCTTAGGATACATTCATAGAGTGCTTACCAAATCACAACAATTAATACTGTTATTTTTACTGCATACTGTCAAATTACTTTCCACAGAGCTATGCCACTTTATACTCTTCAAATAATGTAGGAAGATACTGTATAAATGTAACTTTGCGTGGTTGGAATTTGCTTTTTAAATTGGTCACTTTAATAAGTGTAAAATGTCACATCATTACTGGTGCCATTTACATTTTTTATATAAGGAGATAAAACTTGCTATGTATGCAATTATTTTTTGTCAAACAATTATTTGCTTTATTCCCAGAATTTTGACATTTTCTCACCAAAATTTTTAGTTATTTTAAAAATATAGTCTATTTTCATCATGTTTTTTCCATATAGTGTTTCAAAGCCAATCTCAAAGCTTGGAAAGCTACTGATGAATATATTGACTAAATGGTAATTTTAATTCACTTTTAGTTTTTCAGTTTTATGTGTGTGTGTGTATGTGTGTATATATATATATACACACACACACATTACTTATTTCTCCACATTAGTAAAATTTAGTAAAAATATATGACATTATGTGAAAAATCCCACTGAGTTTCAAATAAGATTGCATTTGATACACCACTTGTTATTAGAACTGACAACATTA
>NW_012098097.1:3248939-3251346 GCF_000951045.1 Mandrillus leucophaeus
GAACGGTGGTCCTGGTCAGCACACACTGCTGTTGGGACTTTGTATAAAAGCTGTTCTCAAGGGGAGCGTAAATATCCCACATTCCATTTCAAAAGGTGCTGGGTTATAGGTTATTGACCAGTTTAGGGATTTATAGCTGGAGTCAGTAATTGTTAACAAAAAATGGTTTGACAATTTTATTATTGTGGAGACCTGCTGGAAAAGTTAAACACAGACTTAGCTAAGAACTAACTTGATCTTGACAATAATAGATATGTATATGCATATACATTTACACACACATATAATTATGTATAAATGCTTTATACATAATATACATTTACACACACATATATAAATGCTTTATACATAATATACATTTACACACACACATATAATTATGTATAAATGCTTTATATATAATAGTACATACAAATATTTTACATACAATTATGTACAAATACTTCATTACAGACAATACTTTCATTTTCATAAAGATGTTAAATATAAATTCATTTGCTTGCTTCAACATGGATAAGTATACTAAATATTGCTTCACAAGAATATATAGATTATTATAAATAACTGAAATATTGACCAATGAATTCTTTCTGAACAATCAGAAAATTGTTAATTTGTGTCAAATATCACAGGAACAAATAAAAGGAAAAGAACACAATAGTCACGGGAGCAAGCTACTCTTTAATAATAGGTATCATATCCCCCGCCACTTTGCCCATCCCCTGAAAATACACCAGTGTAATTGTGGATCCCTACAGTCTGAACAAGTTAAACACTTAAGTTTTTTAAAACATAAAATGTTTTAAAATTAAAATTAGACACTTAATTATCATTCTGATGCTTTCTGATGCTTAAACTCAAAATTGCTCATAGATTAGGAGCTAGTTCTAAGAGTTAGTTTGATGTTTCTCTAGTGATATAGAATACTGTGATGTTAATATTAGGTGTCAACTTGATTGGATTGAAGGAGGCCTAGATAGCTGGTAAAATATTGTTCCTGGGTGTATCTGTGAGGGTGTTGCCAGAGTGGATTAACATTTGAGTCAGTGGACTGGGAGAGGGAGACTTACCTTCAGTGTGAGTGGGCACCATCCAATGGGCTGCCAGCAGGGCTAGAACAAAGCATGTACAAGAAGGTGAGATAAGCTGGTTTGCGGAGACTCCTGGCTTTCATCTTTCTCCTGTGCTGCATGCTTTCTGCGTTTGGACATCAGACTCCGGGTTCTTCAGTCTTTGGACTCTTGAACTTACACCAGTGGTTTGCCAGGGGCTCTCGGCCTATAGACTGAAGGCTGCACTGTCAGTTTCCTACTTTTGAGGCTTTTGGACTCAGACTGAGCCACTACTGGCTTCTTTCTTCCTCAGCTTGCAGACAGGCTATCGTGGGACTTTGCCTTGTGAGAATGTGAGTTCATTCTCCTTAATAAACTCCCTTCCATATATACATATATCCTATGAGTTCTGTCCCTCTGGAGAACACTGACTAATACAAATACCCTAAAAAATTGTCAAACAAAACCTTCCAAAAACATGTGCCACAGAAAATATCCGGGTTAAGTTTTAAGTGAGAATGCCAATTTCTGTCCATTTGAATTTTGCAAACAACTATTGAGTAAACAACTATTGAGTGGCCAGTGTTCCTATTCCAGATAAATTATGGGGTTATAACTTCAGCAGAGAGGCCTATAAACCCTTTCGGATGCCCACAGATGAAACCAATAGAACAGAAAAATAGAAAAAATAATGTCTTCAGGGTTCTAAGCTAACAGAGGGAACTATATTTATACTTGATACATCAAGGGGTTTCTGCAATGTTTAATTCTTTACCTGTAAAGGAACAACCTGGAAAAAATCCCAGAAGAACTCCACTGTAGTCTCTGCTTGCCCACTTCCCATCTGTATTAGTCTATTTTCACACTGCTGATAAAGATACCCAAGACTGGGAAATTTACAAAAGAAAGAGGTTTACTGCAAGATACTTAGAAAAACCTACAGTGGTCTGTTTCCTTAAGTTAATGTCAATTCGACATTTACTCAAGCGATAAAACAATAGCATATTACATTAAAAAAGAAAGAAAGAAAGAAAGAAAGAGGTTTAATGGACCTACAGTTCCACGTGGCCTCACAATCATGACAGAAGGTGAAAAGCACGTCTCACTTGGTGGCAGACAAGATACGAGTCACAGCCAAGCCAAAGGGGTTACCCCTTATAAAACCATTATATCTCATGAGACTTATTCACTACCATGAGAACAGTATGGGGGAAACTGCTGCCATGATTTAATTATCTCCCACCAGTTCCTCACACCACAATGGGAATTATGGGAGTTACAATTCAAGATGAGATTTGGGTGAGGATACAGTGAAACTGTATCACCATCCTCACCCCCAAATCAGCATCTGGAGC
>NW_012098097.1:3253816-3256005 GCF_000951045.1 Mandrillus leucophaeus
TTCTTTCTCATCCTTCTCAACATGAAGAAAATGAAGACAAAGACTTTTATGATCATCTACTTCCGCTTAATGAATAATAAATATATTTTCTCTTTCTTAGAGTTTTTTTAGTAACATTTTCTTTTCTCTAGCTTACTTCATGTAAGAATACAGTATATAACATATAAAATATGCATTAATTGATTGTTTATATTATCAGTAAGGCTTCCAGTTAACAGTAGGCTACTAGTAGTGAAGGTTTTGGAGAGTCAAACGTTACATGCAGGTTTTTGACTGTGTAGGGGATTGAGTCCTTTAACCCCCATTTTGTGTAATAATTGTGTTAATATACATGCTGACTTATATATATATAAACACTGACTTGTCACAGTGACTTAGATTATGTATATATGTGTATACATACATATATATCCATGTGTATGCATATGTGTGTACATATGAATGTATATGACTATATATGCATACACACATGTGTGTACATATATACATATATGCACACACACACATAATCTAAGTCACTGTGACAAGCCATAGTTTTCTGACAGCTTATTATATTTTCAGGTATCCCGAACAGTATAGCAAAGTTTGAACCACCAAGAAGCATCCCGTCCCAGCATTATGCTACTGGTTAAGGCCTCCAATATACTGCTGTCTGGAGCTACTGAGCTGACACACTTATTTTTCTAGAGCACATATCTCCTCCTGTCTCTGACCTGCGTCTTGGGGACAGTGTAGCACATGATAGAGTACACTTAGGCAGAAGCATTTAGATACCTCAATCTTCACTGCTTATCTTCGTGTTTCTAGGACAATAAAAATACTTTAATTTTTAATGTACAAAATGATTTTTTCTTTGAAAGGAGGGATATGTCAAACAAGCTAGAATGGGAATCACGTATTTTGGACTTTGACCATTGTGAAATTTACCTTCATCACAAACGGAAAGACACATATAAGCATATATTAGAGGGTGATGCAAAACACTAAAATGCATGTAAGCGCCCTGAGGACAGCAGCTTGTGTCTGCTTTTTTCTCCACTGTATTTCAGTGACTTTAAAGCTGTGCCTGGCACATAACGCTTAATAAATATTTGTTTAATGGTTGGAGAATATATTAGGAAAAAGGTCTTATATGTGCTCAATATTTTTGAAAAAAACTCCAGTATATTGTAAAGGGATTACTCAACTTTACACTGTATTTAAGTTAGACTAATATATTTTTGAAAAACATGACATAGTGAATTTTAAATAAAATATACGATTAGAAGCTAGTTTTCCTCAGACGCTTTGCTTTACGACTTAAAAACTAATTATGAAATGAACGATTCTTAATAATAATGACCACACAGTCTCAGGTTTTGTGTTTTCTTTCTTTGTTAACCCTAAACCCTGTTATTGACATGGAAAGTTAAACTGACGTTTCTGCAAGTTTTTTTTTCTTGTTTTATAGTCTAAAGGTTAATGAGCTGTGGTGTGGTTTAGTGCTGCGTGTGCTAAGCTAGCACCTAATATGTTAAGTTGGGTGCGATTCAAGCCTTCCAAGAAAAGCGGTCTCAGACATTACAGGCATGGGAGGGAAGACAGAAGCGAAGACACTGACGCTATTGCTATTGTGTTTGTGTTATTGGTCAGGAACGGTGGTCCTGGTCAGCACACACTGCTGTTGGGACTTTGTATAAAAGCTGTTCTCAAGGGGAGCGTAAATATCCCACATTCCATTTCAAAAGGTGCTGGGTTATAGGTTATTGACCAGTTTAGGGATTTATAGCTGGAGTCAGTAATTGTTAACAAAAAATGGTTTGACAATTTTATTATTGTGGAGACCTGCTGGAAAAGTTAAACACAGACTTAGCTAAGAACTAACTTGATCTTGACAATAATAGATATGTATATGCATATACATTTACACACACATATAATTATGTATAAATGCTTTATACATAATATACATTTACACACACATATATAAATGCTTTATACATAATATACATTTACACACACACATATAATTATGTATAAATGCTTTATATATAATAGTACATACAAATATTTTACATACAATTATGTACAAATACTTCATTACAGACAATACTTTCATTTTCATAAAGATGTTAAATATAAATTCATTTGCTTGCTTCAACATGGATAAGTATACTAAATATTGCTTCACAAGAATATATAGATTATTA
>NW_012098097.1:3256855-3310587 GCF_000951045.1 Mandrillus leucophaeus
GGTTAAGTTTTAAGTGAGAATGCCAATTTCTGTCCATTTGAATTTTGCAAACAACTATTGAGTAAACAACTATTGAGTGGCCAGTGTTCCTATTCCAGATAAATTATGGGGTTATAACTTCAGCAGAGAGGCCTATAAACCCTTTCGGATGCCCACAGATGAAACCAATAGAACAGAAAAATAGAAAAAATAATGTCTTCAGGGTTCTAAGCTAAGAGAGGGAACTATATTTATACTTGATACATCAAGGGGTTTCTGCAATGTTTAATTCTTTACCTGTAAAGGAACAACCTGGAAAAAATCCCAGAAGAACTCCACTGTAGTCTCTGCTTGCCCACTTCCCATCTGTATTAGTCTGTTTTCACACTGCTGATAAAGATACCCAAGACTGGGAAATTTACAAAAGAAAGAGGTTTACTGCAAGATACTTAGAAAAACCTACAGTGGTCTGTTTCCTTAAGTTAATGTCAATTCGACATTTACTCAAGCGATAAAACAATAGCATATTACATTAAAAAAGAAAGAAAGAAAGAAAGAAAGAGGTTTAATGGACCTACAGTTCCACGTGGCCTCACAATCATGACAGAAGGTGAAAAGCACGTCTCACTTGGTGGCAGACAAGATACGAGTCACAGCCAAGCCAAAGGGGTTACCCCTTATAAAACCATTATATCTCATGAGACTTATTCACTACCATGAGAACAGTATGGGGGAAACTGCTGCCATGATTTAATTATCTCCCACCAGTTCCTCACACCACAATGGGAATTATGGGAGTTACAATTCAAGATGAGATTTGGGTGAGGATACAGTGAAACTGTATCACCATCCTCACCCCCAAATCAGCATCTGGAGCTGGAAGCAGGAACAGTAAGTGTAGCTGTAAGTAACAGACCTTAGGGAACACCGTGGTTATGGAAAAATTCAAGTAGAGAGAATCAGTAATGATTTCTGCCTAACAAATACTTTCACTGAAGAGAGATATATGCCTTTCATTGCAAAGTACATTATACTCGAATTTCACTCAAGAAACAGGTGTTGAGTGCCATCTATTAGTCCAGGTTTGTTTTGTGAGGCTACAATGGTCAACCCCAATAGCAAGATTATTGCATGAATGAAGCTTATATTCTCATTAGGGAAGACCATCACTAACTAAGTGAAAAATGATATGGTTGTTATGTAATGTCATAAATGAAATGAAGGAAATAAGATGATGATATAATCAAAAGTAATTGGGGTGGTCAACTTAAGATGTTCAGAAAGATCTTCAGCGGCAATTATTACTGGGCAGAGACCTGAAGGATGAGAATGAGCTAATTTGGAAAGAAACAGAGAAGAGCATTCTAGGAAGTAGTAATAGCAAGGATGAACTTTTCTTCATTAAGAAAAGTTTCAGTGTGTTTAAGGAAATGGTAGGAAAACATAATCATTGGAAAATAGAAACCAAGATGGAAAGTGGGATGAGATGTTGGAGATATAATCAGGAGCAGATTTTGCCGGGTTTTGAGACCAGGATGAGGCCTTTAAATGGTGGCAGTGAGAGTCTGGAAAGGTGGATAAGTCAAGTCTGGTTGCACTTTGTAGACATGGTTTGTGGTGTGTATGTTATTCCAAGTTTAATGGAAGTCAGTGGAAGGCTTTAAGCTTGTGTGTGATTTATGGCTGCTGGGCGAAGAACGAAGGCCACCAAAGTGTGATCATATAGTCCATAACATTGAATTGCGGAGAGTACTGTTGCTACTTACACCTAGGAGTGGTTAGTAGAATATAGAGAAGGCATCCACATGGAGAGACCCACCACTGCTATGGCTTTCAGTGGAGTAAGGGAGCCAACCCAATGGTGTGCCCAAAGGGTGATGGAGTCAAAGGAATAAATGCACTGACTTCCCCTTTCTCTGAGTCTTTAATTTCTTGCTGTCTCTCCCTTTGCAAAAACCCAGCCAAAGGGAATCTGTTGATTTCCTTTCTAATGTAGTTCTAACAAGGCAGCCTACGAGGGTATAGCCTACCGGCCAGCCGCAAACAATAAAGCAGTGTATTCCTAGGCTGCACAAACAACAGAAGCGTATGCAAATAATTTCCCGATTTAATGCAATTTCTAGGAAAATCTCAAGTGGTTTTGTTTTAAGTTTTAGCCCTATGGAATAAGGGAGTCTTTCTGAGCAGTGGAGGGATTGTATGGCATGTGAAGACATTGACGTTCCCCATGTTCTTGACACCCTGCAGGAACATATGCATACTGGGAGAATCGGTTATATGTGATTGAAATGAAAGAGTGGTGCCTTTATGCTGTGCAGAGACCTGGCAACACTAATCCAGGGCATCTTTGACTTCATCCAAAAGAGAGAAATAAAGTATTCTCTTCTTTATTCTGCAAAAGCTCTATTGTCAATGGAAAAGTAACAATGATGGCAACACCAAGGCAATAAGCCAGAGGGAATAGAAGAGCCCTTAGAAATGGACACTTATCATATATTAGAGGAAAAATGGTTATAGTTCTGATCTGGAGGCATAATAGCAAAGTTCTGGCTCCACTATTCATACTGTTAGTGAGGAATGGTCATGTCTAATTTAGAGATATGTGTAACTACCTCTAAAGTTTCAAGAAAATGCATTGAATTTGGAACTCTCAAAAATAAGGTCTGTTATTAATAAAGAAGGATACTTAAAAACAAAGAAAAAACATATGTAATAGTTTAGGAATTACATGAAAGTGATGACATAAGATGGGGTAACCCTTGACATTCAAAATATCAAGTTTGAAGATACATACATTACAATTGAACAAGGTGAGGATTAGAACAATTAATGGATAAATAAAACTACATAATTCATAGCCTCTAGTTGTGTTTTACCTTAACAATGAGATGGGCTTGGTCTACCAGGTGCTTTTCAGGTAAGGTTCAAAATCTAGGTCATCTTCCTAGATGTATATTTTCAATGTATATTTGTTGGTGCTGGAGTAAAATAGAATACACTGTATCTCATGAGCAGGCAAGCCTTCACACTGAGATTCATATCTGTCACCGTAAGTCCTTGATTTTGCACCCATGTAGCATGTAGCACCCTGCCAGGGAGTACATGGCACCACAGGAAAAACACTCTTCATCTTTCTGGGAAAATTACTTCGATCAGTATTAATTTCCTGCTACAATTGTACTCAATCCAAAATTTAGCTCCCAAACATGCAGTTACACTAAATTCAGCAACCTAATACTTGAGAGGCAAATGACAATTAAAAACAGCCAGTTTTTTTCTTATTTTACTGTTTTTTTTAATTTTCCTAAATGTATGAATTTTAAAATTAAATCTTCAGTTGGAAACACACATTATTATTATTATTATTATTATTATTATTATTATTATTATTGAGACTGAGTTTCGCTCTTGTTGCCCAGGCTGCAGTGCAATGACACGATCTTGGCTCACTGCAACCTCCGCCTCCCAGGTTCAAGCAATTCTCCTGCCTCAGCCTCCAGAGTAGCTGGGATTACACGTACCTGCCATCACGCCCAGCTAATTTTTGTATTTTTAGTGGAGATGGGGTTTCACCATGTTAACCAGGCTGGTCTCAAGCTTCTGACCTCAGGTGATCTACCCACCTCAGCCTCCCAAAGTGCTGGGATTACAGGTGTGAACCACCACACCCAATTATGAAACAAAGTTAATTGTTCACGTATAAGCTGTCATGAATAGTCATGACACAGTGTGCCATTTACCGGACTAATGCCTTTCACCCAGGTCTATAATTCTCTACTTCATTTGGCAATGGAAAGGTAGATCTCTGCCACCCACTTTCCTTCTCTGCAGCTGACTCCTTAAAAGGCTCTGTCAATACACGTGGACTGGAAGATTGGAAGATGAAAAGAGACTTGCCTTTTTATACGAGCATCCTATTAGCTTTTTCTCTGTTTTCTCTACCTGTCAGCTTCACCCTGGCTTTGCTCCTGCAACCATTCCACCAGCAGAAGTTGAATCCAGTTTTTAGTCTCTTCCAGCACTTCCAGATCAGCTTCAATGTGTCTCCTTCTCATTAACTGTCCAGCTCCTCCTCCCATAAAGTCTCAGGTCAGTCCCACAAAGGCACTGAACTCGCTAATCTAAGTTTAGTGGCATCCTTACCAGCAGAGTAGCAACCCATCCTCAGAGGTCTCCAGGTCCCATTCTTCAAGTGTTAAGTGGGAACACATCTAATGTTCCCCTAGTCATAGAGGTGGCAACTCCTTACTGCTGTTAATACACCCATGATTTCTTAGTGTTTTCTTTGTGTCGTTTCTGTTCTTCAACAGTTAATATCCAATTCTTTATTTTCTCTGTTTAAATAACATGTGCAATTTCTACTTCTCATCTGGGTGCTGATTGATATAGAAATTTATATGAGGAGTGATCCCAGGAAACAAATGACCAAAAATGGTATTTGGAGGTTAATGAGATAAATATTTTGGATTAGCGTACTCAAGTGTGTTGTATGTTGCTCTTTTATTCCACTCCAAACTGTTCCACTATATAGTACCCATCTTTTTGAGTGGTAGGCAGTAAAACTTCAGAAAACTTTCCTTTACCTTTGAGGGGATATTTTGATACACTCAGACACTTGGACCCTTAAACTTCACCCAGAATATGAGTCCCTAAAGTTTTGTACTATTTACCTTCCACTTTCCGATTGTCATATTTTTAAGCTGTATTTGTCCATTTGCATTGCTATGAAGAAATAGCAGAGGCTGGGTAATTTGTAAAGAAAACAGGTTTATTCAGCTCAGAGTTCTGCAGGCTGTCCATGAAGCATGGCACCAGCATCTGCTTCTGATGAGGCCTCAGGAAGCTTCCAACCATAATGGAAAATAAAGGGGAGCCAGCATGTCACATGATGAGTGAGGGAGCAAGAGAGAGAGAGGGAAGAGGTGCCAGGCTCTTCTAAATGGCTAGATCTCATGTGAAGTCATAGAATGAGAACTCACTCATTACCACAAGGACAACACCAAGCCATTCAGGAGGGATCCGCCCCCATGACCCAAACACTTCCCACTAATCCCACCTCCAACATTGGAGGTCACATTTCAACATGAGACTTGGAGGGGACAAAACATCCAAACCATTTCAGCATCTCAATGTTTGGTGCTGCAAGTCAAACCAACATAATCAAAATTAAATATTCACTGGATAGACTCAATGGCAAAATTAAAATGACAGAGTAAAGAGTCAGTGAACTGAAAGATACATCAATGGAGATCATCCAATCAGAGCTAAAATATGGAAAAATAACTGAAAAACATTAATAAAATCTCAAGAATGGGGAGATAATACTAAAAAGACTCAGATTTCTTCCTAGTTGGTACACACATGGAAAACAACTGAAGAGTCCTGTAGAGGTTTTAGAAACTGAACCGATATTGAAGGATAGGTTACAGCTCATGATGTGAACCCAACTGATTGTTTGAGCGGATTGTTTGCAAAAACAATCCATAGAATTTTTAAAATATTCAAAATTTCTTACCATGATATTAAAATTTTTAAGGATACAATCCACTATTACTTGACATATAAAGAAGCAGGAGAATCTCAATAACTTTGAGGAAAATAAACAGATAACACCAATGTTGAAATCATTAGAAAAATAATTTAAAGCAACTATTATAACCATGCTCCAGGAAGTAGAGAAAATACTCTTAAAATGAATGGAAAGATAGTCTCAGCAAAGACATAGAAGATGTGAAAAACAGAGACATTAGAATCTAAAAGTAAATAACTGAAATTTTAAAATTAATAGCAAAATGGAGTTTATCGTGAAAAGAGTCAGTGAAATACATCAATAAAAATTATCCAGTCTGAGAAACAGAAAGAAAAATATTTGGAAAACAAGAAGACAGCCTTGGGTACCTGTGAGACAATTCTAAGAGTCGAATATTTATGACACCAAAGTTAAAAAAGAAAGGAGAAAGAATATAGTAAAAAAATAACTAAAGAATTAATGCCTGATAATTTTGCAAACTTGGTAAAATAAAGTTTACAGAATAAAGAAGTTCAGTGAACCCCAAATAAGATGTACATTAAAAATCTATACCCAGGTAAATCATAACCAAACTGCTAAAAACCAAAAACAAAGAAAAAAAAATTAAAAGTAGCTAAAGGGTGGTTGAGGGGAATTAGATGACAAATTACATATAAGAAAGCAGCTATTTGAGAGACTGCAGATTTCTCATCCGAAAACAAAAATAAACAGACAAAAGACTAAAGAAGACGTATTTTCATGTTATTTTCTAAAATGATGGATCGATATATATTACAATGATGAAAGATAAATTTTTGTGTATGAGGCAAAAAAAAAAACCAAACCAAAATTCCCTCTATGTTAGAAACCTTAGAGTTTTTACTATTCTTTTAGATCAGCAGTTAGATGGAATAAATATAGAATATGTGAGACTTTTATGTTTTTCAATCTGATACAAAATCTTATCTCTCAATGAAATCTGTAGAATTTTATTTTTCTTGCCTAAAACTGCATGAATATGTACTACATATAATAGTCTAGTATACTCAATGCCTACTAAGCTTTTAGTAAGGTTTTACCTTTGGTGACTTTATTGAAGAGGTGCCACTTCATATTCTATTAATAGTTTCTAATGAAAAAAGATTTATGTATGCACAGATCTGCTGAATCACTGAAAGAATGAAGTCCTAATAAACTTGCAGTGTAGATTATATTACTTTTCAATACTCTTAGCATGTACTGTGTTAAAAGTAGCAGTTGACAAAAAAACTGATTAGAAGATAAGAAATATGAAGTATGAAATTCATGTATTTTCATATAGCTCCAGAGTGGCATAAGAAAAAGTACTTTGATTTAAAGTAGCCTTACACCTCATAACCACGTGACATAAAAATCTCAGACTAATGCATTAAGCTGGCAAAAGTTTCCTTGGATATTTTCCTCTAAGGGAATGTAAACCAATCTTCTCTTTAGTGTCCAGATAAAGAAAACTGATATATACATTTTTTTTGTCTGAAGAAGAAAACAGAAAGAATTGAAATAATTTCATTGAAAAAGAGTTTTTTTTTTTTTAACATTTAAAGAGAGACTGGTCAGTCTTTTTAAAAAAATCTGTATCTTTAATTATTTCCTTACAAAAACAAATTGAGAGAGGGCACGAATATTGTGAGGAAACAACAGAGGAAGCAGCATGTTTTTCCAAGTCCCCGAGCCATGTGGCTGCTGCTGGGTGTCTTTTGTCTCAATGGTTTCCTGAACATGAGTGGAAAACACGACTCTCATAATATTACTTGAGCCTTTTCTCTTCCCGGTCCTCTTTTAGCTTGGTCATTGGGGGAATCACCAGATGGGAAGAAACCTTTCAAGTCCATTTCTCCTTTCCTATCCATTCAACACCTTCTCATGTCCAGTGGGGTTTTCACAGGTTCTAATATTACTGCAATGATTCAGCAAGCCCTTTGAATTATGTGCAGGAAGGGAATAGTATTCTCTTCCTAATTCTTTAAGGAATTCACCTTTCCTTTCTAAGAATGCAAAGGATCAAAATATGACTCCTACTGGATTAAATAAAATAATCACTATGGAGTTAAATGCTGTATTTTCAAAGTCTGGGTTGGTAACAATAGAATAGGAGGGAACAAGCAGGTCATCCACTAGTATTGCTTTCTTGAGACAAAACACTAACCTAAAAGTCACTGGTGTACAACCATAGAAATGTGGAGGAAACTAAAATTAATAGCAGGTATAAAAGATACCAACACTGACATTAATAGCACCTGGCATTCAAAATACTCCTCCTTGCTCAACTAGAATAAATTTTAACTAGAAAAAAAAGAAGCTCCTTGAGTCTTTTTCCATTTGTAATTCTCTCTATCACAGGGCCAGAAAGGGGCCAGGTAACAATTGTTAACAAATTCTAGTCTAATAGGTAAAAGTCCCCTGTATTGTATTAGTCCATTTTCACGCTGCTGATAAAGACATACCTGAGACTGGGTAATTTGGGAAGTAAAAGAGGTTTAACGGACTCACAGTTCCACATGGCTGGGGAGGCCTCGCAATCATGGCAGAAGGCGAAAGGCACATCTTACATGGCAGCAGATGAGGGAAAATGAGAACCAAGTGAAAGGGGTTTCCCTTTATAAAACCATCAGATCTCATGAGACTTATTCACTACCATGAGAACAGTATGGGGGAAACTGCCCCCATGGTTCAATTGTCTCTCACCAGCTCCTTTCCACAACACATAGAAATTATGGGAGTTACAATTCAAGATGAGATTTGGATGGGGACACAGTCAAACCATCTCACATATATATCATATTGACTATGGGAACTAATTACTCTGCCTTCCTTTACCCCAGGCCCTTTTATCTTCTCTTTCCTGATCTCTACCACAAGGTATTATATCAGACAGAATACAGCACACTCTTTTCTCTTAACTCCTGGCTTCCAGTTGGGTCTAGCCAATGGGAGGTTCTTCTCAGTGCCTAGATTATCTTCTCCCCGACCCAGGCAACAACAAATCCTTCTGCTGACAGGGTTTCTTTACTCATTTTGTTCTTAGAGGTTCTACTGACTTACTTTTCATGTTTTGTATGACTCCAGCACTGATCATAATTATCTGACATAAGGTACAATCTGACTCCAGTTGACTTGATGAGTCACTTCAATGGAACTTTGGAACTTGGAAATAAGAAACTTCTTTATAACACATAAAACTGAAGAACTCTGGGTTAACATGTCTACCAGATAGAGAAAGTTAGTCTAGGGAGAAAGATCAACACAGCTGATACTTAGAGATGAACAGTGAGCATTTTGATAGTACTTAAGTACTTCGATCAATTTTTTTTTTTTTTCTGAGGTGCAACAGCTGAATGCTTCTCTTTACTTTGGCTTGATGTTCAATGCTTGCTTAGATTATTGAGTTTCCTCAGTAACTTTTAAATAAATCTAATACATTTCTTTTTATGTTAAAGCTGTAATTTATTCAAATTCTATCTTCTATAATCAACTTGTTGTAATTAATATAACAAATGGGCTTGAAAAGTGGATCCTGCTGCAATGCTCATTTTAGGTTGTAGAAACAATGTAACCAAAGACACTCTGTAGGGGAATTTTCTTTTTCTGGTAACCAGTTTATCCAGTAGGATACTTAAAGTCTACAGAACTCTGGAGTGTAGCTATATGATACCCTATTTCTGAATTTAAAACTTCAATGCCCACGCTATGTTTAAAATGTACCTAAGACATGAAAGGTTCCTGGTGTGGTTTTTAAAGTGTTTCGCAGTATCCAGCCACCCTTAAGTGCTTTGGGAAACGCACTTTTAAATATTTCCTTATCATGGATGTAATTAGTTTGTGGAGCCAGAAAGAGTGAGAACTGTGTTCAGGAGGTCTTCAAAGAAAAAGATCCCAATGTCTGAACTTCTAAGACAGCCCTAAGTGAAAACGCAAGGCATATGCTATGGCCATAAAGTGCTGCTGTTGCAGTTGCTGAAACCCACTCACGGAAGTCGGGTCCTCGTCTGATGAGAGGAAACGGGAACCATCTTTCTAAACATGTGACTCTTCCTCTGCCAGGATATGTGCTGCTCCATCCTGCCAGTCACCACTTCCCTCTCTCCTCTATTCATTCTCAAAAGAATGGGAGGTAACAGAAAAGCTGATTTGGGCTTAACCATATTCTGTGCCTATGCATATAACCGTTTATTTTGCGGAGAATGAATGTTCATTACTTTCATTGAAAAATAAAGGACTAATTCTTATTCAGCCTGACACACCAATGCAGTCCCAATAGAAAAGGACAATGAAAATGTTTTAAACTGCTCAATTTTTGTTAAGGTATAGTGGAAAGAAAATCTTCCTTCTTATGCCCATACCATTCTTTCTGTATTCTGGATATTGTATATCACAGGAAAATCCACTTCATGCCATTTCACAGTGGCTAGTAAGCATGCATTCTTGTTTTTCTCTGTGAGGCATATTGAAGACCTCACCCTATTCAACCCAGAAGAAAGTCATTTAAACTCACTAAAAGCAGGGACTGTCCTTCCTCCTATATGTAGGAAAATTCTTAGCTCGTGTTACAGTGCTAAGGGTAGAGTAAATGATAAATATTTAATTTATTATTTATTTATTTGAGACTGAGTCTTGCTCTGTCACCCAGGCTGGAATGCAGTGATGCAATCTTGGCTCACTGCAACCTCTGCCTCCTGGGTTCGAGCACTTCTCCTGCCTCAGCCTCCTGAGTATCTAGGATTATAGGTGGCTGCTACCACGCCTAGCTAATTTTTGTACTTTTAGCAGAGATGGGGTTTCACCATGTTGGACAGGCTGATTTCAAACTACTGACCTCATGATCTGCCCACCTTGACCTCCCAAAGTGCTGGGATTACAGGGATGAGCCACCATACCCGGCCAATAAGTATTTATTGAATAAATTATTAAATGGATAGCTATTATTATGTATTAATATAATTTAAGGACTCTCCCAATAATTATGTATTCATATAATATAATTTAAAGACTCTTATAGTAAAGTCTAATAGACAAACAATTTGCTAAGGTGATGGGATGTAATGATTTGAATGTAAGAAATTTATCAACAGAAATTTTCTTAATTCAAATGAAATATAAGAAGCTATTGCCAGAAACAGGAGGGTCAAATAACATGTATTTTAGAGCAAATGTTGCAGGTAGGTCCATAATTAGGACTAGGCATGCCTGTGAGTTTTAAGCCCTATGTTATATTTTTAAATGTATATTTCATGCAATAGCATGTGTATAGGATATGAATAATACAATGTAAAACTTAATTTTACATTATTTTAAATTATATAAGATTATTTGATATATATTATCTGGCTGATGAATACACGAAAGACCCAGACTTCATCTCTGTGCAATATTTCCATGTAACAAAATCACATTTGTACCCCTTAAATTTAGACAAACTAAAAGTTTTATAGACAGAAGGAGTAAAGAATAATATCATGCATATATAATTAAATGTCTTTCAAATTTAGTAAGTGCATGCTTTGAAACTAGTATAATACAAATTCTGTATTTTTTAAAGAAATAAAATGAATATATAATCCTCAGCAAAACTACCTAATATCAAATTTTTCTTTCAACAAACAATTTTTCTTGCACAATGCAGCTGTGCTTTGTGCAATTTTCTCCTCAGCTTCACTTTTCTCTTCAACTTCACTAAAATAAAACATCTGTGTTTCACATTCAGAGAGGTGTTTTTGTTTTTTCTCCTCTTTTGCTCCCATTTCTCTCCTTATTCACTATCACAGAAGCCCTGAACTTTCTCGAGAGCAAATAGTGATTCACGACAGAGTCCTCTGTAGTCAGAAGAGGGGAAAGGAAAATCAAGGAACTCTCAAAAGCTGACACATTTTATCTTGTAACAGCAACAACAAAAGCAGAACCAAGGAAGAAGGCAGTATGCCTGTATGACAGAATTACTTTATAGTTACTATTTTTAACCATATAAATTGTCATTTTAGTGAAATTAAAAATGATTGAATATCGGTTCTTTTGTATAATGCAGCCCAACACAACAAGTTACACAAAATAAAAAACGATTCACATCTTTGGTCTTCTGTAGTAAAAGAAAAAAAACGGTAGGCAAAATAAGTATCAAATAATCCAATCATTTGTGTTACCTCTATTCTGATTCTTGCGATGTGCTACCATTTGCCATCACAAGAAATGCGGAGGCAGTTATCTCCACTATGAAATTTCTTATAACCCAAACCTTCCAGTGTCTCTCCATGTCAGGTAGAGACCTCTCCCGTTGCCTGTCCTATCAGGTCCACAATAAATATCTTGCTAATTCTGCAAACCCACAGGGGTCCCCAACCAACACCCACACTGATCTAACTACTCTAAACCATAATCCTACTTCTAACATTTTCTACTACATTTCTAACATTTTCTACTACATTTCTAAAACCTTTATTTGTATTATTCCCTACATTTTAATCATTTTTGAAAACCAAAAAGGTGCATGTTTTGCTGCCTAAGTCAAATAGTTGATCAATTTCGATTGTGTTTTTACGTAAGTTATTCCATGCCAAAATACTATGATATTATTTTAATGCCATTGCATAATGTCAGTGCCTAAGATCAGAAATTAAACAAATTGATGTTGTGAACTTTATCAGCTGGAATAAAACAGGTTGATTGCAATTTGCGGCTTAAAATTGGTTAATAATAGCAACTGAAGCCCTTGGAAACGTGTGTAAAACTCCTTTCACACGTGCCTAATAATTCTAGTGAGATTATTCCACAGGGGGAAAAATTACCTTCATCATTGGGCTTGCATAAAAACAAACAGAAGTGGATTAAAGTAATTGCTTAATCAACAACATTCAGCCAAAAGTCTACAAGAGTGTAGAATTAATCATCTTATTGTAAGATTCATTAAAATGTAATGGGTAGAGTGAGAACACTGCACAGCTGGCAGTAATTTTGTTTCATTAAAAATAAAAATAAATACACCTTGAAAAACACTATTTTGACAATATTTTGCCCCATACCTTGTCTTAAAAACAAGTATTTTTTTTTTTACTCATTTACTGCAGAGTGCCAGTTACCTGAAATTTGTGAACTACAAAAGTCACAGGCAGCGTGATCTTTTACAGTAACACTCCTTATCCCAAAAGAACTTCTTTCCCCTGGTTAATGGTCAGTAAAAGTGTATTTTTTTTTTTTATTATTCTTGACTCTACAAAGACTACATTTTCAATACACTATTTTACAGTTTTTAGAACCTAAAATCTAGTTAGCAATTTATGAAATAAAAGTTTTAAAATTGCATGTAAAACTTATTTTTAAATATAATTAAATAGTTCAAAGTGGAATATCAATCACTGGGGAAAAACAGAAAGGAAAGTAGCAATATTCAAAGGGGGTAAATTATTATATCCCTTGACATTTAAGAAAGCATTATTAAATTACCATTAACTCTAGCTTCTTGAAGACAATTCAAGTATGAAATCATTTCTTTTGGAATGTCTGCTTGCATTTCCAAAGATTCATCATTGTTTTGGGGGTATACTGGACAGTTTTGGTGCAACTTTAAATTGACAAAGACATTTGGCTGTTCCAACAGATTGTTTAAAGAAACGCTTTTGTTTTATTCTTTCTTTATGGTACCTGTGCATGGTCAATGGCCACTGAGTTTAAGGATCCTTGAACTTTGCTAGTCATTAGATCAATCCCTTTGGGGACATCTTTAGACCCTAATATGTTACTGACTTTTGTTATCTACATATGATGTTAGGGGTAATAATACTAACAACAACAATCATTACTAAATTTAGCAAATATGTACATATAGGGCACTAAACTAAGAACATTTTCCTTTTACTCCTATTTTCTTCCCATTTGCAACCTTTAAAAAATTTCCTCTTTTGTCCGTAAAAATTTATCTCATGCTGTGAGTTTATGTACTCTACCCAGCAAGAATAAGCTTAGAATGTAGCCCAGGACCATCTTTTTTTCCTCGAAAATTTCCCATGAGCATTTCTCCCACCCTTGCCAAGTGATGTAGCAAATATTTCTCCAACATTAAAGAAAAAAATATATTCTCCTGCAAAGGAATATTTTTCCATATTGTTACATTACTAATGAGTCTGGAAGGTTAATGTGAATCGTTACTACAACAGTCTGCAGCTCTCATTAGAATCACCTGATAAACATTGAAAATCCTAGGACCCCACTGGGACATAGTGCTTCAGAGTCTCCAAGGGTAGACAAGAAACCCCGAATATGTTTTGTCTGTTGCAGGTGATCCTTGGGATGCGCCAAGTTTGGGAACCAGTAATGTAGGCACATAGCTTTATTTCCCAGTATTTTACCAAAATATTTTGGCAAGATACCAGAATCTGGCCATACTGAAGAGATATTGATGATCTGTCTCTTAGTCAGTCATACAGTGTCATTTGATTATCTTCTGTTTGATCCTAATTCTTTGAAAACAAATACTGTATTTGTAAATACAAATTGGGCGCTTAACAAAAACCAGGAACAAATATTATAGGATGAGTTTGATCAATAGTTTACTCACCAAATGTGTGTTGGGTTGAAATGGAATCAGGTTGAGGCTTTCAGGATATGTTTGTTACACTGATGCTTACTTGCGTTCTGATGAAGTAAAATTTGTAAAAGGTTTATTTTCTATTATTTTCATTTTTAGTATACATGAGTTGAAGAACACTAAGATCTTAAGTTTATGCTGTTTATGATGTGTTTCTGTTTGTGTGTGTGAAGTCATCGTGTTATTGAAGGCAACGGTCTACAGCAAGAAGGATACTAATAATTCCATATTATTAACATGTTCACATTAAGACTGAATTGTTGGTAATATCTTTCATGTGTCTAGCACTTTGTGGTTTATCAAATATTTTCATGTAGATCTTGCAATGTGTACCTTTTATGCACATTTTAATATTTTTTAAAGAATGACATTAATTTTAAAATCAATATGTTTACTTAACGTGCAAAAAGGTGTTATTTCTTCAGAAGCTTTCTGTGAGCCTCATAATCCATGACATCTTTAAATCAAGTGTATGTGGTATTATTCCACTTATTTCAAGACAATACTATCGAGTTCATAGGGCTTCTGTGTTCCTCAATTAAGCAACAAGGAAATTACACCACAATTAGAATTTAAGCGTTTAAACTTGAGATTGCTTCCCAGTGGATTGCATGGCTGTTGAAGTTATTACATGCCAACATGTGTACTTATTTTAGCAAGGAAAAAGTATCCAGCCTGTCTCTGAACACAAAAATACTGACAGTGGTGCACAGTATGGATTTCTCTAGTAAGCGTTTCCAAGAGGAAATATGATATGTTTAGTTTCCAGTATCCTTTATACCAGGTGGATCATGTGATAAGTATTGCTTATGAGATATGTGGCCCAGGCAAAACAAACTCCATTCTTTCCATTTCTTTGTTTGCCGAAGAACACTGGCTACCTAAGAGCCCATGATCATCGCTGGCCCGTGAAACATGCCGAACTCTGCCTGTTTCTCTCAACCTGGTGGTGACAGCTTCCAGCTGGTCACCTGATCAATCATACCTGTCATTGGCCTCCGTGTCTAGGACGTGATTGCTTTTGTTTGTTTGTTTTCTTAGTTTGCTTCGCTGCTTTACTGGCAGGCTTTCTCGCTCGTCCATTAAAAGCCAAATGTGAAAGTCGCAAACGACACCATCTGGGAGAGAGGAAAAAGGCCTGGCACATCTCACTGGTCTTGATTCTATCAAAGCTCCTAGAGGCTGCCGGTATTTTCCTCACTGCACTGTTTTGGCTGCAGTTGGTAGTGATGAAGGAAGAGAGGAGGGTTTTGTTGTTGTTCTGTTTGGTTTTCTTTTGTTTTTCAGGTTTCTTTATAACTTTAGCATGAATTGGAAAACAGGAGAAAATAGAGGCTATCTTTGAGAAGCTCCCCTTGTCATGAAATATTTGTCTACTTTGACCATGCAAATGAAACCTTGAATCCTACAGACATGTGACTCTTAAAAAGGCTTTTTGAGAATGTAAAATGTAAAAGGCCTTTTTAGGCTCCTGGAAGGAAAGTATTACAGTTTATATTTATTTATTCATTGATCTACAGGAGATGTGACATAGAACACTCCTCCATTTAGCCTTTTTAATCAGATTCAAAATGTGGAGTTTAATGGCAAGCCGGATCTACAACAGCTTATCAGTCAGTACTCAGGGTGAATGTAATATATAAACACAGCCATCTCCCTCAAGCATAGAATTTTACATCTTTAGATCATCTTTAGTAAAGAATTCTAAAACAGTCATTCACAGATAAACCTTTTTTTAATGTTTCTCTTTCTTTCCTCACCTGTTTGTACATCAAACCAAGTTACCAGCTACGAGTTATGTTTCATTTTTCCAGTGCTACTACACCATGCTACCTGACTTGATTTCTGTTTCTGCAGAAACAAAGCAGAAAGATCAGTCAGTGTTCATGGAGTGCCTGACACCTTTTTTGAAGACTGAAAAAGACATGCCATGTGCCTAGGAAATAAGGACATTTTGAAACAGTGTTTACTTAGTTACACAAGTTTAGGAATGGTACAGAGTAGATACAAAGACAAGGATCAAGTCCCTAAGGAATCATCCCGGAGGAGCAGTATTCCTCTATATATGTAAATGCAATCCTGAAAACAGTGTTTTAAAGAAGCGGGAGAGAGTCAGCCAGGCACAGTGGCTCATGTCTGTAACCGGAACACCTTGGAAGGCCAAGGCAGGAGGATCTCTTGAGCTCAGGAGGGTTTTTGTTTTGTTTTGTTTTTGAGACAGGGTCTTGCTCTGTTGCTCAGGCTGGAGTGCAGTGGTGGAATCATGGCTCACTGCAACCTCTGCCTCCCTGGTTCAAGAGATTCTCCTGCCTCGGCCTCTGGAGTAGCTGGGATTACAGGTGTCTGTCACCATGCCTGGCTAATTTTTGTATTTTTAGTAGAGAAGGGGTTTCATCCTGTTGGCTAAGCTGAGCCCAGGAGTTTGAGACTAGCCTGGGCAACATAGCGAGATCCCAGTCTCTACAAAACAAAATAAAAAATTTAGCCTAATGTGGTGGCACATTCTTGTAGTCCCAGGTACTTGGGAGGCTACGGTGGGAGGACTGCTTGAGCCCAGGAGTTTGAGGCTGCAGTGAGCCGTGATCACATCACTGCACTTCAGCCTGGGTGAGACTCTGTCTCAAAAATAATAATAATTATTATAATAAAGAAATAAGGGGCAAAGGCATATGTAAATAGATAAGACCTCTATTCCAGAGAGACAAGCAGAAAATTCCAGGAAACAAATTTCTTAGTACCGCTTCTAACACTATCTGTGATACTGGTAATGTTCAGAGAAATAGGACTGAGGGATGAGGCATGCCCAGACACTGTCCTACCTGCCATAACTGGGGAAAAAATCAAATTGAATCATAAGCATATATTCAATTCCCCTCAGAGCAAAGACAGCCTTTGGAAAAAGAATACCCAAAGAAGCTACTTGAATTCCTATATCCTCTTCTCCCCAATCAGCAATATCATTTAAAAAATTTTCCTTCTTTTTATGCTGATTTCATTCTGAAGCTTCATTCAATGTAATGTTGTTATTGCTTACATCATGGGGTTGGATAGGTGGGAGGCGGGGAGAGGAGGCAAGTGTGTAAGTGATGAACTGAAGTGGTAAATTGTTTGATTGCTTGGCGAGAGAATGTTGCCAGTGTATTATAGCTGGAGTACATTAGAGTTACACAAGGTGATGTGTCATGTTGCAACAAAAAAATCGAACATTTCTGAACCTATTATTACCTATGATTGAAGCTTCCTTTATGTAAGTAATGTAAGATATATTTCACCATTCCTACAGAAAACTGTATTCTTGCTTTCAGTGGTTCCTATAACCACCAGATAGTCTATCTAATAGGACCTGGAAATGAGATTTAAAATATAACATGATACAAAAACTGAAAGGTTTACATGGGATGATTAAGCTTGAGTTGCATAGAATTTCTTTCTTACTTGTTAGCTCACTGTTATCTTATTACAGGCATATTCAAAATAGGTATATTACATAAGTTAGTTGCAGATATATATATACACGTGTATATATTTGTGTATTTGTATATACATATATACATGTATATATACACACACACACACATATGTATATGTAATAAATAGAATCATGGCATCTCAATCAATATCTTTTTTTTTTTTACTGAGATGGAGTCTCACCCTTGCCCAGGCTGGAGAGCAGTGGCACCATCTCAGCTCATTGCAACCTCTGCCTCCCTGGTTCAAGCAGTTCTCTGCCTCAGCCTTCCAAGTAGCTGGGATTACAGGTGCCTGCCACCACGCCTAGCTAATTTTTGTATTTTTAGTAGAGATGGGGTTTCACCATCTTGGCCAGGCTAGTCTTGAACTCCTGACCTCGTGATCCACCCACCTCGGCCTCCCATAGTGTTGGGATTACGGGTGTGAGCTATCGTGCCCGGCCTCAATCAATACTTTTAAAGAGACCATATGATTTATTCATAGCATAAGTTTAGAGAGAAATTGGAAGGAAAATAGCTTCAATGATGACTCCATCACTGCACCAAATCTTTTATTTCCCGTGTCACTGCTACTATAACAATGTAATCATCACCACAGGTTTTATATAGAATGGTGCAACTAGTCAGGGTCTAGGGAGAATTTTGTCTTGCATCTTCAATTGTAGATGATGGAATTCAGCAACAATAAGAACTTGTATTTTTGATGGATTATGTGTCATGTGACTTACATCTACATTGCATTGAAACCTTACAACCGGGCGATGTGGCATAGCGGCCATACATGCCATCTTTGTAAGCATACTGCCTGGGTTTGCCCCTCAGCTCTTGAGCTCGGGCAAGTCATTTCACCTGCTTGAGCCTCCGTTTTTTATATGTAAATGTAGATTTAGAAGATAGCACTTACATCTTAGGACTTATATAGACATCAGGTAAGTTAATATGCATAAAGTACCAAGAATGATCTCAGACTTATGATCAACATGTAGGCAGTCAATGTGACTCATTATACTACATTCTCTCAATGTGCAGATGAGGAGCCCGATGTTTAGCTAGCATAAGTGACTTGCCATGTGTATTAGTCCTTTCTTACATTGCTATAAAGACATCACCTGAGACTAAGTAATTTATAAACAAAAGAGCTTTCATTGACTCACAGTTTGGCATGGCTGGGGAGGCCTCTGTAAGCTTACAATCATGGTGGAAGGCAAAGGAAAAGAAAGGCACATCTTACATGGCTGCAGGAGGGAGAAAAGGAGGAAAGGAGAAGTGCCACAGTTTAAAATCATCAGAACTCGTGAGAACTCCCTCACTATCATGAAAACAGCATGGGGAGCACCACCCCCATGATCCAATCGCCTCCCACCAGGTCTCTCACTCAACATGTGAGGATGCCAATTCTAGAGGAGATTTGCGTGGAGATACAAAGCCAAACCGTATCATTCAGAGTTTGGGGCATTGCTATAAAGACACTTGAAACTGTGTAAGCAGCATTGGAACTGGGTCACAGGCAGAGGTTCAAACAGTTTGGAAGGCTCAGAAGAAGACAGGAAGATGCTGGAAAGTTTGGAACTTCCTGGAGACCTGTTGAATGGTTTTGACCAAAATGCTGATAGTGATACGAATAATGAAGTCCAGGCTGAGGTGGTCTCAGGTGGAGATGAGGAATTTATTGGGAAGTGGATCAAAGGTCACTTACCCCTTCCCTAGAGATATGTGGAAGTTTGAACTTGAGAGAGATGATTTAGGGTATCTGGCAGAAGAAATTTCTAAGCAGAAAAGCATTTCAAGGGGTTACCTGGCTTATTCTGAAAGCATTCAGTTATATGCGTTCACAAAGAGATGGTTTGATATTGAAACTTATGTTTAAAAGGAAAGCAGAGCATAAAGGTTTTGAAAATTTGCAACCTAACCATGTGGTAGAAAATAAAAACCTATTTTCTGGGGAGGAAATCAAGCCATCAAATTATGCAGAAGTTTGCATAAGTAACAAGGAGCCAAATGTTAATGGCCAAGACAATGGGGAAAATGTCTCCAAGGCATGTCAGAGAGCTTCATGGCAGCCCGTCCCATCAGAGGCCTGTAGGCTTAGGAGAAAAAAATGGTGTTGTTCTCCCATGGCCCCATTGCCCTGTGCAGCCTCCAGAGTTGGTGTCCTGTGTCCCAGCCATTCCAGCTAAAGCCATGGCTAAAGGAGGCCAAGGTGCAGCTCGGCCATTGCTTCAGAGGGTGCAAACCCCAAGCCTTGGTGTCTTACATGTGGTATTAGGCCTGTAGGGTGTGCAGAAGACAGGAGTTAAGCTTTGGGAATCTCTGCTTAGATTTCAGAGGATACATGGAAATGCCTAGATGTCCAGGCAGAAGTCTGCTGAAGGGGCATAGCCCTCTTGGAGCACCTCTGCTAGGGCAGTGTGGAAGGAAAATGTGGGGTTGGAGCCCTCACACTCAGCTGTGAGAAGAAGGTAACTGCCTTCCAGTCCCCAGAAAGGTAGATACACAAACAGCTCATACCATGCACCTGAAAAAGCCACAGGCATTCAATGCCAGCCTGTGAAAGCAGCTTCAGGGCCTGAATCCTGCAGAGTCACAGAGGCAGAGCTGCCCAACGCCATGAGAGCACACCCTTTGCATCAATGTGCCCTGGATGTGAGACATGGAGTCAAAGGAGATGATTTTGGAGCTTTAAGAAATGCCCTGCTAGGTTTTGGACTTGCCTGGGGTCCATGACCCCTTTGTTTTGGCCAATTTCTCCCATTTGGAATGGGAACATTTACCCAACACCTGTACCCCCATTGTATCTCGGAAGTAACTAACTTGATTTTGATTCTACAGGATCCCAGGCAGAAGGGACTTGCCTTGTCTCAGATGAGACTTTGGATTTGGTCTTTGGGTTAATGCTGGAATGAGTTTAGACTTTGGGGGACTGTTGTGAAGGCATGATTTTGTTTTGAAATGTGAGAAGAACATGATATTTGGGAGGGGCTGGGGTGAAAAAATATGGTTTTACCTTGTGTCCTCTCCCAAATCTCATATCTAATTGCAATCCCCATGTGTGCAGGGAGAGATGTGGTGGGAGGTGATTTGATCATGGGAGCAGTTTCCCTCATTCTGCTTTCATGATAGTGAGGGAATTCTCACAAGAACTGATGGTTTTAAAGTGTGGCACTTCCCCTTTGCTCCTTCTCTCTTTCTCTCCTGCTGCCATATGAGATGTGCTTTTCTTCCCCTTTGCTTTCCACCATAATTGTGAGTTTCCTGAGGCCTCCCCAGCTATGTGGAACTGTGAATTAATTAAACCCCTTTTGTTTACAAATTACTCAGTCTCAGGTAGCATCTGTATAGCAGTGTGAGAATGGACTAATATACCTTGTGTCACAGAAGTTGTAAATGTATCAGCCCGTTCAGACTAAAGCCAGAACCTTCCCACTTAAATACAACATGAAAACGCCAATTCAGCATTCTTTTCACAAACATTTACTAGGTAGTGAATATGTGCCAAGCACTATAGTAGGCACCCAAAATGTGAAGATGATTACGGTGTATTTAAAATCTAATGTAGAAAATAAAATCTTGGCAGTCACACAGCTCCAAAGTGGATACCAATTATTTCTCTACTCCCACCTCTCCAGCACCTCCTCTTGCTTGTAATGCTTCTGTCATTACAAAACCCTGCTCTGACCATAGGGAGTGAGGGGAGGAACGTAACTATGCAAATCATGATAGAACATGAAACAGAGCAACATGTTAACTCGGTTATATAAACCATGAAGCCTGAATCTCAATAGGGTTTATCCTGTGATAGTAGGAAGATCTCATCTTTTATACCCAGTTATAAATTTTAAACTTTAGGAACAAAGACAAGGAGTAAGCCCCTATCCAGAGAGTTTAATCTCTTACAGTATTCTAATAAAGCTGCATTGCTTGTGATGTCAAGAGTGAATTATCCTAACATAGGCTTGTTAAACAGGGTTGTGAAAAGTGTGCATAACTTTGCCAGGCATACACCATCACAGGATGGAAGGAGAAATCCACACAGAAATAAAAAAAGATCTGATTTCTTTTTTTTTTTTTTTTTTTTTTTTTTGAGACAGAGTCTCACTCTGTTGCCTAGGCTGGAGTGCAGTGGCGCAATCTCGGCTCACTGCAAGCTCTGCCTCCTCCTGGGTTCACACTATTCTCCTGCCCCAGCCTCCTGAGTAGCTGGGGCTACAGGTGCCCACCACCACGCCTGGCTAATTTTTTTGTATTTTTAGTAGAGACGGGGTTCCATCTTGTTAGCCAGGATGGTCTCGATCTCCTGACCTCGTGATCCGCCCACCTCAGCCTCCCAAAGTGTTGGGATTACAGTCATGAGCCACTATGCCTGGCCAAGACCTGATTTTCTTAATGCATAAATTTATACTCAATTAAGTGGGTGGCAACAACAGTCTTACTAATGTTAATTAAGATAGTAACATGTTCAAAGACGTGGAACAGCACCTAGGCAGCAGGATGGAAGGGAGGCATAGATGGGTAGAGGTTTGGGCATAGCATGAATTTGTTTAGGAATAAATTTAAAATGCCTCATGCAAGAGATTTGCCCTCTGGCAGTGATAATCTAATGAATATAATGAGATACATCTTTAAAAAATAGCTAATATTTACTCTAAGTGAAATGTGTTATTACTAAAATTCCTTCCAGATTTTTAAAGAAAGAATAGATGATACTTATGGTCTCTTGTAAAGCTTTCTCTGAACACATTTAGGTTTTGTTTTGTTTTGTTTTGAACATGATTTTATTCTCCAAGTTCTCAGCCAGCCAAATCGTGCTTTATCTTCTTATTTTGGTATAATGCCTGAACAAGGCCTTACAAAATAGCTTCCTGTCTGGCTTGTTTAAAACATACCTCTTTACTGTCTCTGAACTGAACTGTGAGGAGGATGTGAAGTCCACAAGTATAAGGTGAAAATAAATAACCATCCAGTTCAAACAAACCACTTGCCTCAGTCAACAGTTTTGGCCCGCGTTCATTTGTACCCAACAAAGTTCCTCAGCTACCTTATTATCACAATTCTTTAAGGTTAACCCCTCAAAGATGATCTTGTTTTGAAGTTCTAAACATCACGCTGCATGCAAAATGACTCAGGTATTATCATATATTGATGATTCATGATGTTCTTCTGGAAAATGAAAACTTAGTCATCTAATCAATAAAATCATTTTAAGTCTTTGAACTGGTTCCAGGTCAATTTTTCTTGGCAGTTTTTTGGCTTCCTGAATTATACTGACCCAAACCATGAATAATGATCTAAAATTGCACAATATACAGAAACCATCTGTTCGATAGGAACAAGAGGGTGATGTCATGGGGCCACTTCTAATCTCAATTTTATGTCCTGCCAGTGCTGATGTCACTGGCTTGGCAACACATTGGCAGAGTCCAACTTGTTAAAGATGAGTACGTTCAAGAAGGAAATTGTATCACTGCATGGAGAGGGACTTCTTATGTTTTCTGGATTGCAGATGGACTAACAAGAAATGGCAAGAGCTGACAGTAAAATGGCTAGTATATATTTCACTGCAGTGATTAAGGTATTATAGTTGACAAATATAGTGTCTTTTCCTCATTTGCATTTGCATTTTCCAAGGAACAAAGTCCTTCATCTTCTAAAAAGGAAAATGCTGCAGAACTTTTCACAGGAGTAAAATATAGTTGTACTACAAGAAGATGGTAGGGACTAGTCTTAATGTTTAAATGTCCAGAAGAAAATTGGGGTGTCACACTGAATGAGTCTGTAAGACAGATTAACACTGTATAAACTACCAAGTTATTGATATATATGTAAGTGTTGTACATAGGAACCTTGAGGTAATTGTCCATCTATGCTCAACCCTGGCAGGTTTATCCACTTTGGGGTCCAACTACTACCACCACCACAACAGAATGATATGGAGAATTTTGAGAGGATTGAGAGAAATACAACAAAAATGGTTAAAGAGTTAGATTATCATTTCTGGGTAAAAACGTTAAGAAACTTGGGGCATTGTTGAGAGATGGATAGTAAAGACATGAAGGGCACAGACTACAGGATTCCTTGCTGCAAGAACTATTGCTTATGCACCCCCTACTGCTGCAGCTTTAAGGAGTTGTCATAGAAAGCAATAATTAATTATCTTCTCTTTCGATGGTATAATTTTTTTGTCTGAATTACCAGTGTACAGAAAATTGGGTTTTCTATTTAAACCTGTGTCAGAGTTCTCAATTTTCAAATCAAATTGAGTGAATAAAGTTCAACCCACTTATGATTTGAAGGCTTCTGTAATGAGTTTTTGAAACACATTTAAATTAATAAATGTTTAAGTGTATATGTGCTGTCTGATCAAAATAAAGGTAACTTACAGAAGCTGGTGCCAATTATGACTGCACTTAAATAACATAGTGATATAGTAAATAATCATGAGCTCTTAGGGATACCTTGGAAGTGAACATATTAATAATTTTAAATTAAGTATGTACAACAGTTTAACAGATTTTTGTCACTCAAATAAAAGAAAGTATATAGCCAGGAAGGAAAGTTCTGGAGAGGTTGAGCTTGAGTCTTCATTCTAGGTAGGATGATGGTGGAAAAAAATAAAAGTGCTTAGGACAGGGCAATCTATGCTTTCTTTTAAAGTATGATTAAAGCACATTAAATTTTAATCTGTTTTACTTCATTTGAAGTTAAAAATGTATAATTGTACAAACACATAAATCGTATTTCATGTTATTTTAAGATAATTTAGTTTCTATTGTGTTAAATGGAAAGAGTTTGCACTCCTGAAGAAGGAGGCACAGAAACAGATTCTAGTCACATATCTCAAACTTTTTCTTCAGAAATATTATAATTTATTAGTAATTAGAGAAGTTTCCTAAAGTAGATCATATTCTTTTGAACTTCAGAGAGCAGAAATTGAGGGACTTAAAACATTTTCTTATGAGAACATAGAAAAAAAAAGACATATCTGAGGCAAGTACTTTATGAGATTAAGAAGAATTGCTAAACAATCATAACCTAATATCAAGACCCAGAGGGGATGACTCAAGGAAAGAAAGTTTTCTTGATTACAGCCTAGTGAAGCAATGTAATTAAAATGGCTGCTTAAAAAATATGTGCAATTTTGCCAATGGTAAGTGTGTTTTCTGGTGACATATAGAAACACTGATGAGTCCCAGCCAGGATACTATTACAAAGACAAAAGGTCACTGGGCTCTCCTTACAACAAACACATGTTTTCCATTGGCTGTCTCCCCCATGGTGAATTTCCTTGCCACTCATTAGAATTTATTGATGCATAATTCCCCTGCAAAATAGATTATAGAAAATGTAGTCTTACATAATCTTTGTCTTCCTTCTTTCTCTGAAGAACTGAGTGAAAGGTGTATCACAGTGGCCATTTTTGAGGTGACGATGAGGTTGAGGAAAGAGGAAAGGCGGTGAGCTGTGCGTGCAAAATGTCCATTTCCCATTTTGAAGCACACACAGGCCTTTAAATGCTTCACTTATCTCATATTGTAAACTCCAACATGGGGAGAAATATTCACCAGACAGGTCATAAATCATGCACAAAGACAGGTGCAATAAATACCAATGTCAAAAAGTTACAGAGTAAAATTAGATTGTTTTGACAAGGCCTCCAGATGCGCTGACAACAGGGCAAGCAAATGGCCTCTTTTCTGAGAGCCCACATCACTGGTACATGGGTGGGGAGAGGGACCCCAAGCCATCATAAGAAAAAGTATCTCAGAATTTTAACACTTGTCACCCTCACTATACTATCCTCAAGGAAATGGCCAGCAAAGATTCCTCTACCTGTGCTATAAAGTCATCACATGTTAAAATGTTACTGATGAAAACACCATATCAACATAAAGCCAAATACCACAGGGAAGACATTTAACGTGTATATAATGCCCAAGTGGAAAATACGCTTGCAAATCAAATTGTTGTAAATTTCATATGTAAATATTTTTGTATAATGGTTATAATATACCTAATATTTTATATGCAATATGTACTATTTAATGAAGTTAGAGTGATACTCCTAAATGAATTATATATGCTTATTTGTTTAAATCTAGATTTTTAACATACTTAAATGAAAATACTTTTATGTTAATTATATTGCTGCTTAAACAAAACACTTTGATTGAATAAATTTAACTTGACAGAAATTCAGGCATCCTAGTTTTCTAAGTAAAGGTACTAGTTGTAGTAGAAATTGAATTAGAATGACACACATTACGTAGTTTTACATGATGTTAGGTATGTATAGATATAATGGCATGCCAAAAACACCTTCCTTTTTTATTGTATATTTCTTACTCAGTCAAAGTTGTATGAAAAGTACAATTATTTCATTTAGCAATTGACAAAAATTTTCATTTATGTTCATACTATAGATACGTCTAGCTATAGGAAATGTATTAAGAGCCTTATATAATTAACTCAATAGTTCAACTCCCTAAAACAGTTTCATTTGAAATCAATAAATAATTGTGATAAATTTACCAGAACTTTGAGGGATAGCAATAATGGTTAAAATAATATGGCCCTGTGCATAGAAATGTTTAGTTTGTTTCTGAATGATTCAATTTTATAATTATGTTTTAATAGCAATCTCTATTTGGTCAGTTTGTCTCAATCCATTCAATATTCAGATCCTGAAAACCAAGCTGTGCTGAATTCAACAATTTGACAAATATACAGCTGAAAGAGTTTCAATCTTGTATTATGTCTGAGGTAAATGAAAGATAGGTACAACATCATCTCAACAACCTTTTACCCCGATACACTTAGATTAACATGGAGTCTCACTTCCATCCTCTGATGTCATTGCCAGTTTAGAATCACGCAAAACTGAGATTGTAAGTTTCAAAACAGTTTATAAACTTCCAATCTGCAGACTATTTAAGAAGTCAACTCAAATGTTATTTCTATAATCCCTGTAGAAATGGCTCCACAATGGTAATTCCATTATACATTCCTAGGCTGAATTTTTATTTTTATTTTCTCTCTTTTAGGAAAGAAACAAATCACCAAAGTATTTCTATGTTGATATGGTTGATATTCCAAAGAGGGATATATTATTTTGCATTATTTTAGTCACATATAATTAGTCATATTATTTTGTCTTATTTCTCAGGATGCAATTGAGTTATCTACCTCTGCTGAAAAAATAGATTATTTTGCTGGATTATATGTGGTGAATTAGACTTATGACCTAGGGAAGTAGAAGTCAGGAGGGAAGGCCTGGTAGCAACATCCTATAAACCAGGCCAATGTGTTGCCCTGAAAAGGAATGCACTGCCATAAATGAAGGCACTTGGAGGGCAAGGGTCATGGTATGTAATTAGCGCAGGCCATTTAAGGAAGAATAAGAAAATAATGTTTTACAAGCTGGTAGGAAGAGAAGCAAATAATCATTTAAATGTTCCAATTGTGAGTTCCGTCAGTGTGTGTGGTTTATTTTATAAGCAACTTTCTTTACTAGTAAGAGGCAAAGCAATACTGGAAAATGAAGTGCTCACTGGTACCGTGCAGTATGCACTCCAGGGCCCTTCCTTTGAGCTTCTTTGCATAAGGTTTATTTCCGGCATTCTGTTTTGTTCTCTTACTCTAAGACTCATGGTGACATTGGACAAATGGTAAACAAAAGCACATAAAATATGAAAATCTCTTTAGGCTATGATAGATATTTTTGTCCACTTTCTTGAAGGAAAGGAACCATAGATTATGGTTTATAAAAATGAGGCATTCACAAAAGAAGCCATGCCGAAACGCTTTTTCTAAGCAGCCAGGCCACCTAATGTTTAAGTGACCCATTAATATCACTCTTGGGAATCCCCAGTTGCCCATTTCATTTAAAATAAATGAAATGAATTTTCAGCTGTACATTCAGTATTGCAGCTGACTTATTGTTTGGTGTAGGAAATGACTTCTGTATAAGCAAAGGTAAATTAAAGGTCATGTTAAAGGGGCATTATTGCCTTCCGTGCATGTTTATAATCACACATTGTTTATACGTAGGAAAACAGAAGCATTAAACAGGTTTTTGTTGTTTCTTGTTATTAAGATATTGGGCAGCCAAATCACCACATATATACATACACACATATATATACACGTGTATATGTGCACATATATATGTGTGTATATAATGTGTGTGTAAAAACAGAAGCATTAAACTAAGTTTTTTGTTGTTTCTTATTATTAAGATATTGGGCAGCCAGATCACCATATATATACACACACACACACATATATATGTAAATATGTACATATATATGTATATATGTACGTATATATGTAAAATCTCCATATATGTATGTAAAATATATATAAATATATATGTAGAGTATATATATATAAATCTCCATATATACATATATATCTTCATAGATATACATATATATGTAAAATCAGAGTAAAACGTGACAACTAAGCAAAAATTAAGACACCTATTTAATTTATAACGGGTGCTAAATATATGTACTATCATTCCCTTTGAAATCCTATGCAGAGTAACATGGATGATATCTTATTATAAAATTGTTATAAGGCAATTATTCTTTGCTATACTCTACACAGCTGGTCAGTCCATAGTTGGTTTTTTTTCAATTCCAGGTGCAAGTTACATTGTATTGTTTATTGTTTTATTTTGAAATATTTCTTCTTGGCACCCTTACCAGGAAAAGTTGCCATCTTTGGTTGAAATTTGATAATGGAAGATTATTTTACTGGTCAGGCTATTATGGATTAATTAAGATGGAAATCTGGAAACTGGTTTTCATTCTTTGTTTCCTACAGTGAGCAGTAAAAGAACAAATTAATGGTGTGAAACATGATCTCTTGGCTGCTAAATTCCAAAGAACGAATGTGATATTTAATTACTTACAGATATTGAGCCTTTTTTCCCCCACTCATTTTAATTTTGTCTCCCTGTTAGTAAATTATTTGGTGTTTTTGTTTGTTTGCGTCATTTTGTTTTTAAGTTAGAACTCCTGCAGAGGTAATATATCACCATAAGACCTGAGGGCATGATACAGAAGATTCACTTACAAAGGACAGACACTCATGGGCCACAGCATTCCTCTGATGGATACAAGTCACCAAACATTCAACAATAGGTTGTTTGAAAGGGCTCTCATCTGAGCTTTAATCCTTATTTGATTTAACATTTTATCTACATTGAAATATCTTAAACATTTGTTGAGTGATAGAATCAGGATGTTTTTATTTGTATTCCCTGAGAGCTAAAATTAAATAGAAGATGCACATATTTCACTTCCCATATTTTAGAGAAATTAATTTGAGCTACACTAAACACAACATCAATAAATTTGATTGTGGCTTTACTGTATTTGTTCTTCTTAAATAATTCCACAAAATGTCTGCCATTATCTTACATATTAACTTCCTATGAGAAGAGGAATAAACTCAGGAACCTCACCGCACAATTGGTTAGGACCACACAAATTGTTCATTAATTATTCTGTAAATACTTCATATAGCAGGTCTGTTTTCTCCAGCAAGATTATAAACTCCTTGAGGACAAGAATTATAAACTCCTAAAATTCCTATCACTATCTAAAGCCAAAAATAAATGTATATTAGGTATCATTCAAAAACATTTAAGCTAAATCTTTTTTAAAACGACAATCTATCATAGACGTTTATTAATACTTTTGTTTTAAGTAATTAAGGTTTGCTATCTTAGTAGTGGGAAGCCCCAAAAGGGAGCAAACGAGTAGGGAATTCATTGTCATATGCCTCGTCAGATTCTATAAAAGATGTAAAATCTTAATAAGTTCAATAGCATTTCCTTTTTGTGCCTAAAAATAAATATCAACAGCATAGCACCCATTTTAATAATTACCTCTTAATTACAAAAATAGTGCTTACACTTTGATGAAACATTTAAAAACTAAAAATGTATAAGGAAAATAAGAAATATAGGCCCAACTCCAGAGAAAGCTCATTAATTTTGTATCTTTTCTTCCAGGCTTATTTGTATATTTTAAATCTATATAAAATTTGAAGATTTTACAAATGATGAATCACCTCGGGTATGCAGTTTTAGTAACTTGGTTTTCTCACGTATCTGCCTACAATGATAGTTTTCTCAGTTAATGAAATATCCCATAAAATATTTTAAGCTGATTCATTAAATTCTATGGAAAATGAAAAACATCATTTAATTTTTTTCTCTTTTTTCTTTTTATTTTATTATTTCTCTAAGAGCTAAAGTGTCAACAGCACTAAAGATAACATATTTGCGTGCGTATTTGATTGTCTTATTTTGTGGTGAATTTCAAGACTTAAAGTAGCTAATGTAAAAGGATGATAATTTGTATTAATTTTGGCACACTATGCCAACAGTTTTGAATAATATATATGTCAGAAGGCCTTAAGAAATAGAGCATTATGTCTGTTGTAATTATTCTCTCCCCTTTTCTGCCACACATAGCCACACGGCTCCGTCATTATCTTCTACGATTTAGTATATTTAATACCAAAGGAATTCCTGCTAGCCATCTGCTTTTCTATGTTAATTCTTGCCCTTTGCAGTTTTCTTTACAAGATATAATCATCTAGAACAGCAGGTCCCTACAGAGAACTTGAACATTTGCTTTTAATCAAAAGGCATAGTTTATATTAAACTCAGTAAACAAAATCAGGGGACTTGTATAAATAACAATTTGTGCATATCATTTTCATTTTTGCTGACACTTTTGACTCTGGTATTGATCTTTCTCCAGGTTGTGAAACTCAGAGGGCAAAGTGCAAAGTTCAAAAGTGGCTATTTGCCTCAAGGTTTATTGAAAATAAAACATCAACGGAAGTCCTCTGAAGTAATTTGAGGAAACTTTTTTTCTTCTAGGAAGGATGTCATTATTCAGTTTCTAAGGTTAAGTCTGCTTAGAGAAAAACAATAGAGTAAAAATAGGCTTGAAACATTAGAAAGCTGGCAGAAAACATCTATATAATTATGAGACTGAATGCAAGTATGTAAAATTTCCAAAAACAAACATTGCTTTCTATATGGAACACTTCTTTATCTGTTCATCATCCAAATACAGAAACTATAGCTCCATCTTGCAAGTCCATAGTGCATGGACCAAAAGAAAATAAACAAACAAACAAAAAAACAGATGCGAAATGAATAAGGAAAGGGTACATTTTAAAAATACATTATTTTAAACTGATTTAATAAGAAAATTAATTTTTAAAAATCAGTACAATTGGATTGTCATCAAGCAGCTAAAAGACACAGTTCATTTTTTCAATTGTCATGTTCCAAATGATTATTTTGTTTCATGCAAGCACTTGCTGGGAATATTTCTATGCTGAAACAAGACAAGTGCAGGCAGAGCTGTTTTTAATTTTTAAAGATAACTAAAAATCATACAGAAAAGGCTTCCAAGCTTGACTTGAAATTGTTGTATCTAAAGATTCTCAATGCATTTATTAGGAAGTGTCCATCCAACTTAAGAGAATTGTAACAGGCGTCCTAAGGTCAGACTGCAAATCAGGCCAGGAGTCAAGAGCTTCAGTAATCTTTTCCCAGCGTCATGCAGTAGATCCTGGTTATTTTCAACCAAATTAGACATCATTTTGGATGTTTATTCTCCCAATTATCTCCTTACCCCCCCAATCCTTCTAAGTTTCTTTATGGTTTTATTTTAAAATTCTCTTAGTTTTTTATTACCAGAGTAACTTAAGAATGGTCTATTTGAAATCTTCATCACATATAGAGGGGGAACACAAAATCATTTATGTAATAAGACTCCAGCTAACAGACACCCTCCAGCAATCTGAATGCTTATGAAATGGCATGAAAATAAATCCAGAAAATTAAACTAAGAGCTAGACAAAATATAAACTTCTTCAAGCTGTGCTTTTACAAGACAGATACGTCTAGGTATATGAGCTCCTAGTTTTCCTGGAGCTTACACGCTAATGGTTGAAGACATATAATATAACGAATAACTAGAAAAGAAACTTTCAGGTACAGTTAAGAGCCATGAGGCAATAAAGCAGTGTTATGAGTAATGATGAGGGGTGACTGAGAAAGGGTGGTCAAGAAATAAGAAAGATTTATTGAGAAGACGGTGACTGAGGTCAGTTCTGAATTAGGAAGATGATTATATAAAGCTTTTTGGGAAAACAGGACGGAGGGAAAGAATAAGAAGCATAAACTCCTAGAGTGGGGATGATATTTCTTTTCTTTTCTTTTTTTTCTTTTTTCTCTTCTCTTTTCTCTTTTCTCTTCCCTCTTCTCTCTTCTCCCTTCTCTTCCCTTCCCCTCCCTTCCCCTCCCCTCCCTTCCTTTCCCCCCCCTTCCCCTCCCCTCCCCTCTCCTCCCTTCCCCTCTCCTCCCCTCCCCTCTCCTCCCGTTCCCTTTTCTTCCCGCTTTCTTTCCTGGAGAACAGAAAGAAGGTCAGGATTGACAAGATGCAGTAAGAGTCAAGGGGTTGGTAGGACATGTATAGAAAGTAAGCAGGGGACAGATTATGGATTCTAAGTGCAGTCAAAATGGTGGCAGCCATTGAACAGTGGAATTAATTGATTTCTACTGAAGCCTTTTTTTTTTTTTTTTTTTTTTTTTTAAACGGAGTCTCCCCTCTGTTGCCCAGGCTGGAGTGCAGTGGCGCGATCTTGGCTCACCACAACTTCCCCATCCCGGGTCCGAGCAATTCTCCTGCCTCAGCCTCCTGAGTAGCTGGGATTACAGGCGTGTGCCACCATGCCCGGCTAAATTTTTTTTCATATTTTTAGTAGAGATGGGGTTTCACCATATTGGCCAGGCTGGTCTCAAACTCCTGACCTTGTGATCCGTCTGCCTCGGCCTCCCAAAGTGCTGGAATTACAGGCATCAGCCACCGCACCCGGCCTTAAGTCATTATTCTAATTGCAATACTGACTGTGGATTATTGGGGAAACTAGCAGAGATACTATCAGTGGAATATTGAATGGGATTCAAATGGAAGAGAATCCAAGTAGCAGTTGCTTAAATGAGATTAAAATGTCACTTTCTTTCATATAATAATAAGCAATTCAGTGCTGACATAGTAGATCCTGTCATGATGAATGCGGGCTGTTTCCTGATTTCTATTCTGCCATCCCTCAAGGGTAGAAAAAGCAGTAAGGAGGAAAGTAGAAAGAAAAGGCCCTTCTGAAAAATGCACATTCCACTTTCATATAGCAGTGGTAAGAAATTCGTCCTGCATCTAAGCTGGTTTTAAAGGGGGGTCATGAGCTCAGTTAAAAATCGAGCTGAGGCTGGGTGCAATGGCTCACACCTGTAATCTCAGCACTTTGGGAGACTGAGGCAGGAGGATCGCTTGAACTCAGGAGTTCAAGACCAGCCTGGGCAACAGAATGAGACCCTGGTCTCTTCAAAAAATTTTAAAATTAGCCGAGTGTGGTTGTGCATGCCTGTAATCCTAGATGCTTGGGAGGCTGAGGTGGGTGAGGTGGGAGGATGGCTTGAGCCCAGGAATTCAAGGCTGGAGTGAGCTGTGATCATGTCATTGTACTCCAGTCGGAGAAATAGAGCAAGGCCCTGTTTCAAAAAAAAAAATCAAGCTGATGTTATAGCCATCATGCCACATATGAAGATAAGAGGAAATAAGCTACATGTGACGAGGGGAAAGGATGAAAATAACATCCTTGTGTTACTGAATCACCTGAACCCTGGAAACATCTGCTCCTACAAATTCTTGACATGTGAGATAATGAACACTTTATTATCAATACATTGTTATGAGTTGGGTCTTCTGTAACTTGTAGCCAATAAAATTCAATATGATAAATCTCAGGAGAAGCAGGGTGATGATAATGTAGTATCCACCTTTTCTAGTTAGTCCTTCCATGGGATGAGATCAACGCTCTACTCTTAGGGTACTTAGATATTAGTGCCTTTGCAAAACTGATGGCATTTTTTTTTTTTTTTCAGATAGTGTCTCGCTCTGTCTCCCAGGCTGGAGTACAGTGGTGGGATGTCAGCTCACTGCAAGCTCTGCACCCCTGGTTTCAACAATTCTCCTGCCTTAGCCTTCCAAGTAGCTGAGATTACAGGTGTATGCCACCACGCCTGGCTAACTTTTGTAGTTTTAGTAGAGATGGGGTTTCACTATGTTGGCCAGGTTGGTCTCAAACTCCTGACTCAGGCGATCCACCCACCTCGGCTTCCCAGTGTGCTGAGATTACAGGTGTAAGCCACCAGACCTGGCCCTGACATCATTTTGATTAATCAGATCCTAGGCTCCTAATAGTAGTTATGCCTTCATGTAGCAAATAGAAATCTGAGGGGAAATCTGTAGAATTCATATTCAAATCTGTGAAGGTAAAATATCAAGACTAGGAGCTGAATTATGTATTTGCCTAACATGTAGAAATCACAGTGGTGTTCATAGGTTGGTGGCATCTCCATTTTGACTTTGCCTTGAAAGTTCTGTATGGCATCATGGTTAAGTATTTGGGCTGTGGAATCCAACAGATGAGGGCTGTGATTCCAGTAATGCATAATAATTCCCATGTGACCCAACCTCGCTGAGATTTAGTTCTTCATATAAAATATGAGGATTGATAACACTACCTATTTCATTGCATATAATAAGATTAACAGTCTATTCATATTGAGGGTTTACAATAGGCAGATACTGTTTGTAGCAATTTTTAAATATTAACTCTTTTAATCCATTCAAGACCCTTAAGAGGGTGGTAAAGGTATTGTTATTCTCCTTGCACAGGTAAGGAAACTGAGACAAAAACAACTCGAGTAACTTGCTCAAGGTTACTCAGCTAGTAAGCACTAATGCTAGGATTTGACTCCAGGCCATCAGGCCTTAGAATATGAGCTTTCTCCCTGTTTAAATGAAATATTGCCTGCAGAGTGTTTGGCACATACACATGCAATAAATGTCACTTATTATTTTTATTTTGCATTTTTCCCATCACTTTATTTTGACTTCAATGTGGGAGAGGTGATTATCCAAAGATGTGAATTATCCAAGGATTGTGATAGTCAGAAGCAGAGGAAATATTAGATTTTTCTTAGTGGGAGTAGGAATAAAGATTCCCAGCACTTGAACCAGTCCAAAGCAAGAAACAAATGTCCATAAGCCTTCTTTGCTCCACATCTGTTTTTATTTTTCAGTTTATCAGCCTGCTCTTTCATGACAGGATTTTGCAATATTTAGCTCCCCTGGTGACTTATAGAATATCAAGGCAAGAGAGAATAAAGAAAAGCTTTTAGCCAACTTCAGCTTTTCCTTCCTTAAAACTGAAGATAAGCTCTGGCTGGACACCATGAGATTGGCTGAAAAGACCAATTCATGCATCTCCCTGTTATCAGTCAAGAGGGGAATGCTGGCTTTACCAGTGCCCAGCACTGTTGATAGTCCTTGTCTCACAGGGTCAGGATGGTGGTGTGTGAAGATAAGACAAGCTTGTAGCCGAGGACTGCCCAGATAGAGCATGGTTTTTGTCTACTGGAGAGCAGGTGTGGGCATCTTTGGTAGATGATATCTATGTCATCACATGAGGTTGGGGTTTGACGAGAACATGAAGAGGAGTGAGTAGAGGTATAGAGATGTTGGGTTTATCTCCTGCAAAACCAACTGTTCTTTCATAAGCTACAAGAAGGAAATGACCTCCAATCCTTTGATTTCTTATAAGAATTCATATAAACCATAGCAAAAGCCAGGCCAGTACATCTAAGTACATCTAAGTACAAGCGCTCATTGGAGATGAACAGCCCATTACATAGAACTCATGTTACGTATAACTTTTATGAGTGGTTGTGAATTGACAATACTTCTCTAAACTGAGAAAGATCAAGTATTGTTTACCATCTTCTGGATACCAAACCAGTGTCTCCTATACTGAAAAAACCATCAGGGTAGAATAAGAACTGACTCTAGCAATGGTTCTCCTGAACTACCTCTGGAGTTCAGAAATACAATTGTCTTCCTTTGGACACTCTTTCATGTAAAGAGTCCAAGTACAGACTTTAAAGAATGGAAAATACTTAGGTATCTTAAAGAAGTCCACGCAGCCAGTGATGGGTTGGAAAGGGACCGCTAAGAGACACTACGTCAAGATTGAGGCTGGATTTTGGCTTGCTCTGTTGTGATGAAGAGGCAATTAGCTGGCTAATTCTAACCTTAGAATACAAGTGTACCTAAGTAACTCAGGTATATCTGAGTTTAATATTCCAAACTTGAATAAGGTCAATTTGAATACAAAATGGTCAAAATGCTTGCTCGCTTGTCTCCATTTAGTATGTAAATAGGAAAATGAGTGTTCAAGGAGGTTCAAAATCTAATGAGGACTTTCTGTCGCCAGGCTGGAGTGCAGTGGCATGATCCTGGCTCAGTGCAACCACCAACTCCTTGATTCAAGTGATTCTCCTGTCTTAGCCTCCCGAGTAGCTGGGATTATAGGTGCCCACCACCACGCCTGGCTAATTTTTGTATTTTTGGTTTCACCATATTGATTTAGTACAATGAGTAAAATGTACAGTTTTTCACAAGAATAAGCATTTAACATCACAAAAGTGGCTACTTCTAAATCAGCCATTCAGATTTGTTTCTACTTCCTTTTTTAAAGATGTCATTTTATCACACTATATTAGATTCACTATTCCTTGAATTTCTTCTTTTTTTAAAACTGTTTTTTAAAACAAATATTCTTTTAAAACTGTACATTTGGAACCTCTAATGAATAGCTTCCCTAAAATAATATAGAATCTTGTCTGGCATACTGTTTCTCTTTTGATTTCGAAATGTCTTAAGATAGCCTCATTTTATCATCATTTTTGAGGAATTTTTTTTCTAGAGTTGCAGAGTTTTTTGCTTTTTGTATTCTTTCGGCAATTTAAAGATGTTATTCCATTATCTTTTTGCTTTCATAGTGTCCTTTATAGAGCAAAATAGTCAACTTTATGGTTTTATCCTTGAATGCAATATGCTTGTTTTGCTCCTTCTAAGATTGTTTTTCAGACATTTCACAATGATGTGCCTAGATGTTGTTTTGTACCATATTCAGAATTCATTGAGCTTCTTGGATCTTTGAGATGAAGAGTTTAAAGAGTGTTGGGAAATTCTTTACCAAAGCCAATTTAACCAGTGATGGATACACTAATAGCTCTGACTTCACCAAGATACAATATATCCATGCAACAGAATTATACTTGTATCCCATACATCTATACAAATGAAATAACATTAAAAAATAGCTATCTCTTCTTTTTCTGTTTGTTTCCTCTGGATCTTCAATTACATGTGTGTTATACTGTTTATTATTATCCTATATGTCTCTCCCACTTGGTTCTGGTATTTTTGTTTTTTGTTTATTTTTTATTCTTAATACATTTTCTCCCTATTTTCACCTTTGATCATTTTCTATTTACCCATTTTTAAGTTCACTGGTCCTTCTTATGCTGTATGTTGTCTGTTAAGTTTATTCTATAATGTTTAATTTAAGGATTATATTTTTCAGTTCTAGAGTTTTCACTTGATCTTTTTTATAAATGAATTTCTTTTCTCTATTGGACATTTCCAGCCATCCTTTCCTTCATTTTCTCTATTTTCTTTAACATACTAGTGCTAGTTATTTAATGCCTTGCCAGTATTAGCAATGTCTGACTGAGATTGCCACGTCTCAGTCAATGTCAGGCAGCATCTTTTCACTGTTTTTAAAAAATCTTTTTCTCATGGTCTTACAGGATAAGATGGAAATATCTGTATATCTTTCCAGTCCAACTCTAGGCTTGCCCTCCATATACGCCATAATGCACAAAAGTTCCATGGCTGAGATTTAGTGGGTAAAGGGAAGTAGCTTTGATTTCAAGGCTTCCAAAGTTCCAGCAGGTCATGGCAGTCTGCATGGCTGTTGAAATATCTATTGTTCTCTCCTTGATCTAGCAGACATCCTTTGCCTTTGTCAGGCCCAGTAGTCTAGCAGTATTTACCCAGTTCTTGGACAATGGCTTCACGTGGGTGAGCAGCTTTTGATCTTTGTTTATCCTGGAAGAGAGCTTCCAGTAATATTTGGTTCCTTCACATTTCTGTGCATGTACAGAGAGAAGACACCTGTAGTTTATAGTGGTGTTGTTGTTGTTGTTGTTATTGTTTTGGCAGGAGAAAAGCTCGTGTAATTCTCTATACCAGCAGTTGTCAAATTCCTGCCCAATCAGGGCCAAATCTAGTCTGTAACGTATTTGTTTATAGCCAGTAATCTAAAAACAGTTTTACCTTTTTAAAGGATTGTAAAGACAAGCAAACCACTAAACAAAGAATATATAACAGATGAAATATGTCTCATAAACTCTGATATATTTAGTATCTGGTCCTTTACAGAAAAGGTTTACTGGCCTCAGTCTATGTCTTCATTGAAATGCTAACATTCTCTGTGTCATTATTTTTCATTCTGAAATTCCCACTATCTAGCAGCTGGAACTATAGACTATTGCTATAACTTTATTTACTTCATTCTTGTATTATTCAGCACTTGTATTTTCTACTTTCTGGTTGCTTTCTTCAATTTTGTTGTCTATTAAAGTTTTCACTATGTAACCATATTTTTAATTCACAGAAGACGTCTTTGCTTTCTGAAAATTTAACACCACATTTGTCTTGCATACATTCCACATGTTTTCTCGAAAGAACTGCCCAGCTGACCCACAGAATCATAAGTAAAATACAATGACTGTTCTAACCAACTACATTTTGGGTCATTTGCTATGTAGCTGAATTTGACTGATGTTGCCAGAATTCTGGAAGTAGAGTAGAAATCTGGGAATCTAAACATTCACGTCACAAACATGTAATCAATGCCTGTTTTCCACATGATACTCTCATTGCTAACTATTAGCTTTTCCTGTTGTTTCCTAGGCTAGAGGCCATTTGGTTTACTGTCTCCAGCAAATGCATCTCTAATACTCAGCTGAAATACTGACTCCACAATCTCTAGGCTGTGCATACTAGCAAGAGGATCTGGTTAACAAACTATTTCTTCCTTTTCAAACGGTTGACCAATTCCCCTGTGATAATATTTTCTTTACCCTCTTCTCCAGAATTTTTTTGTTTCCAGTTTCAGATTTGAGGAGAAGTTCTGCAATGAACATGAGATTACTTCATAGCTTTTCCCAGTAGCAAACTAAAAGTCAGCTTTTTTTATCTTGCTAAGTCATTTATCACTACTCTATCTTACTTTTATGCCCTGACATTCTATCTCTGTTGTCTACTGACCCATTCTCTTTATTCTTGTGGGTTTCGTTTTTTTTTCTCCTCTATTCCCTTAAATTATTGTACTGGGACTTCTGGAAGACAGTAGCCGCCTGTGAATGTGTTCTTCCATCTTTAATAGACTTAGCCTCCATTTTTCACAGTTTCATCCAAAGGAAGCTTACACAGATGAAAATATTTGGAATCTGAACAAACATAGGCCATAGCAGGGCAGCAATAGCTGTGTGTAAATATTTCTTGTGCAGACATTTGTATAGGCAGTCCTAAGTGAATTAAGAAAGCTGTAAACAAAATGCCCCCTGACAAAACAATAATGCAAACCACATTTTCGTCAAAATTAAATGACAGCAGTAATTATGTATTTCTTTGCTATGTTGATTTTATCCCAAATTGTGAATGATAGCTAAAATGAAGTCAAATTAAATGTTGGCGTTCATTCAGAAGCAATGTAACCATATAAAACAAACATTGATCTACTGTTTCTGCCCTAACTGCCCCTCTGTGATATGAGGCAAGACACGTAACTTTCTGAGGCTCACTTAATAGAAAAAAAATAAAGTCTTTTATTTCATTAACTTCAAGGGCAACCGCAGTTTTATAAATTTACCATTTGTCAAAAGAAAATGCAAGCTTGTTTCATATCTATCAGTATGAGGAAATCACCTTCCATCTTTGCTAATAGACACTATGACCTTTATATCTTTGTAAGTATAAAAAATGATTTGGGGCATATATGAATCCCCTTTAGCAGTTAAGTAGAAAAAGAAATGTGAATCTGCCAATTATATCAACTCAGGCAAATCATAAGTGAAATCAGTAAGAATCACAGAGATTCACAGTATCAGTGATTCAAATCCTATGATAATCCTCTGATGGCAGTATAATCAGGTGTTTTTTTTAAAAAAAATAATTGTTACAGTTGAAATCATGGGATAATCTTAGCAAACAAATCTACAAATCCTACTACAGAGCTTTTCATGCACAATTCTAAATAAGAGATGCCTGATTACATTTTGTCCAACGGAGCAAAGTTGATTGGTAGTAGATTTGCAAGGTTTTGAAATAAGAGAATAGAGGGAGGAAGGAAGTGATTTAAGGACATGATTTCTAATTTGTAACATCCATTTATAATATTCTTTGGGGTAATTTGCTGATGACAGTACAGCTTAGGAGATAGATCAAGCTAATTCATTAACTGCTCTATCTTCTTGGAGAGGATTAGAGATGGGGGAGAAATTGGTCTGTAGAATTTCAAGTACCAAGGGATTTATTCAGACTCAGTCTGCAGACAAAACTAACAAGCCCAGATGATGGATCATTTGGCTAAATCTTACTTTTCTGTCCCAGTAGGGTAATCACAGACACCATCCCAGGAACAGAATTTGTAAAATGCCTTAATAATAATAATAGTAATAATAATAACTACACACATGCATTAATCACTTGCCATGCGTTAGTTAATTTTGTAAGTGTTTTAGAGGTTTAACTTCATTTCATCACAGTCTATGAGGTTTTGTCACTGCCTTACATTTTATGAGAAAATTGGGGCACAGAGAAGTTAAGTAATTTGATCACACATTAGGAGGTAAAGTCATAATCCCAACTTCATCAATCTGACCTCAGAATGTGATTATATTTTAATTTATTAGCATCTTGTCCAGTTAAAATCTTTGTTTACTGTATTCCTATTTTTTAGAGAAACTGAAAATAATTTGTTCTCTCTAAAAACAAAAGAGTTAATTTCTAAAACCAAGTTACATTATTCAAGGGAAATAGGGGAGGAAGGTAACAAATAAAAGGGGAACTGGAGTATAAATTTAAAATATTTTAAGACATGGATTCTTATTACTATAACAATAATTATGCAAACCATGTTTATTTTTTGTTAGTTTGATCCACTGTTTAACCTCTTTAAAGCCCACTTTGTTCATCTAGATAAATGAAATGCCATAGCACCTAGTAAGTTGTCAGGAAAATTATGGTGATTGCTTTATCCGTATTAGGATTAAAACATTCTCTCAATGTAATTGGATATAACTTATGAAAAATATATGTGTGTTATTCTTTTGAAAATTGCTCTCAACATCTTACAAAGTATTTTGGAGGCATCTGTCTTTCTTTCATCCCCACCGCAAGGGTGAAATGTAGAGTAGTAGTGTCTGCAGTGCTTGGGAACGTCTTAGAAATGCAGCAACACGGCCACACTTCAGACCAAGCAAATCAGGATCTGCTTTCCAGCAAAATCTCCAACTAAATCAAAAGCACTTTGAACTTTAAAAAGCACTGGTTTATAGAACTGGAAAAATAATGATGTGGATAAAGAAGCACAAGAATCCAGTGACAACGCTAGATTTTTAGCTGGATCGGGGACTGAAAGCGTAAAAAGGTAGGGGGAAAGAGCTTGGTTTCATTATTTCGGTGTTTTGTTTTTGTTTTTAAGCTAATAGAGGCCAAAAGGCTAAGGAAGGAGAGGGAGCATGCAGGAATGAGATACTTTACTAAAGAAACCCAGTTTCTGAGTTTTGTTTCTGATTCAGAAAGGAATGGAATGGAAAGCAAATGTGGATGTATCAGTCTAATTTTGCAGAAAGGAACTGACTTCTTCCAAGAGGGAGGAGGAGGGGCACAGAGCAATTCATTCTGGTGATGAGTCGGGCAGGAAGCTGAAGAGGTGACTGAGCAAAGGGCAAGGTACCTGGTGAGAGAAAGGGGTGGAGTTTTCTCAGGGAAGGTGGTGGAAGTTTGGAGGAGTTGGTGCGGAGGACGGGAGGGAAAGGCAACTGCAGAAATACAGATGGGCTGAAGAAGGTAGTGAGGGCTAGGACATTTGCCATAGTGCTTCTCAGTCCCGTGGCGTGTGAGGCCTGAAAGAATGAGTAGCCTTCACAAAAAAGGACAATCAAAGAGAAGTGATGTTGCTACTATTATGTAAGTTAAGGAGTGGAGACTGGACATGGTGGCTCGTGCCTGTAATCCTAGCACTTGGGGAGGTCAAAGTAAGAGGATCACTTGGGGCTAGGAGTACAAGACAAGCCTGGTCAACAAAGTGAGATCTTCTCTCTATGGAAATAAATAAATAAATGGGAAATGTAAAATGTAGAGCACTCTTTCTTTAGAATTTTGAAGGTGCAGGGCAATTGTAGATGATGGAATGAGGTTTCCAAGGGTGCAGTGTAATGGTTAGAAGGTGCAGCAGCCAGGGTGAGTGGGATAGAAATGGAGCCTGCTGGAAGGAATTATGCACATGAGAATAAGTAAACAGCTAAAGGAGAGCAGAAATAACCAAAAGCAGAGTGCGTCCGGCTCATGACTCAAAGCAGTAGCCATGAAAGTTGTTCGGTTGAATTCCCAGATGCTGTGGAGATTCAAATTGTCATCTGCATTTGGTATAAACTAATTTTGAGACTAGGAATTGGAGCAGAATTCTGAAAAGACAGGAAAATGATTTGCTTTCTGCAATGATACTTTTAAGTCTAAGGTCAGGAAAGTGCGTCCTAAAACATTACACGAAGTTTTTTTTGTTTTGTTTTGTTTTTTTTTGTTGTTGTTGTTGCCCCGTCTGGAGTGCAGTGGCACAATCTCAGCTCACTGCAATCTCCGCCTCCCAGGTTCAAGCAACTCTCCTGCCTCAGCCTCCCGAGCAGCTGGGATAGTTAGACATCTATGTTCTCATTACAGAGAAACTTGCTCAATTGACTCTTGCTAGCCATCCAGTGGACACAGTCTTCATGAAAAACAGTGGTATTTATGGGAGGTTGGCCCTTCTTTTTTCAAAGTTCTCTTGTTCCCTTTTTATAATGAAGCAGGATGATTATGCTCACTGGGTCAAAGTAAAAACTAACAGAACAGGATAAATAGATCTGTGGTTAAATCCTCTTTCTTAATAGGAAAAGAGCTGGAGGGAGGGAGGAAGGAAGGAAGAAATCAAAATCAATAGCAAAAAATAAAAACAAGTGAGAATCAAAACGTCTATTTCTTTACCATCATGATTTTTAGAGGCAAGCAGCAGAATAGAGCAAGTGCAGAAATTCCCCTCTTACCAAGAAGATACATCATTTCCTATAACTTAAGTTTCTACCAATTAGAGACTAATTTGCTCTTAGATGTAAATTTCTTACCAACCAGATTTGAGAGAATAGGAAATTGCCCAGTTATTGGTCATCAGGATCTCATGGTAACTCTTTTTGATCGGATTCCTTTCTTCCTAAACTTTAGGTGAATTGTACGTAGATAAATTGTATGCCAGTACAGTTTCTCCAAATTTTTCTTAGTACTGAGCACTGTAGAAAAGGGAATTTTAAAATGATCATTTCAACAGGCAAGGATCTGTGTCAAGCACAGACCCTTATAGAAACATAAAGATATTTTGAATTTTGAAAAACAATATGACTGCATCATTAGACAGAATGTAACATACGTAAGGGGGCACAAACTCAGAGGGCACCATACACTTAGATAAACTGGGTGACATGTGACTTGTTGTCTGGAACACACCAGCCCCGTTCCCTCCAAATTCTTGGTTGGCCTCTGTTGAGCCAGCCTCATTTTAGCCTGCACCTCCTGATTTTAGGAGAGTACTTATTTCCAGTGATGCTTACAAAACGGGGCATACAAGCATTAATTGTGAACAATGATTTCAGTCTTCATCTAGCTTAACTGCAAAACATGAAAAGACTTTCACAAATTTTTCTCCAACTACAGTTTCTGAGAATGCTTAAATGAAGCCACCACATTTGTAACTTTATCAGGTTACTGCTTGTCATCTCTACCACCATGTGACTGAATTTCTGGTCTTTGTCCTGCCGATTGAATTCTGTTCTCTTAAGAGCTACTGTAGCTGAAAGGTATTTCCACATGCTTCTGATTCTCTTCCCTGTATCACGTTATTCCCAGCATGAATCAGACACTTTGTGATACCTTCAAATGACACCGTGGAAAAGGCTGAGAGTGTTTTATTTTACATGTATTTTAATAATTGCATATTATCCTATAAATTTATAATAAATATGCACTATATTAATATATAAAATTTAAAAAATATTCATTGTACATGTATATTTCAATTTTTTGAAAGGTTACATGAATACATGCAAAAGTGAAAATTTTAAAGACAACAAATAAGTATTCAGTGAAAATTATATTTTCTACCAATGACTTCTGGCCCCTTGCTTCTGCACCCAAGATGTAGTCAAACTTACCAAGTTTTTGTGTAAACATCCATTGGATAATATGGGCATATGCTAAAATCGGTAATAACTTTCCTTTTTAATGCAACTTGAATCTTATACACACTATTCTCTATTTTGCATTTTTTACCTTATCGTGGAAGTCAGATTGTCTTGGTACGTACAGAGCCTCCTTATTCTTTTTGACAGCTGTAACTGCATACTATTTCATTCAATGGAGTTACCATTATTTATTTATAAATCCCCTATTGCTGGATGTTCAGGTTGTTTCTTAGCCTTTTAAACTCATAAGCAATAATACATATACATTCTCGTACATATGTTTCCATGCACATCTAATCTATAGCCAAGTGGAATTCTCTACCAAAATATGTCTATTTAAATTTTTATAACTTTTGACAAATTGTACCTCATAAGAGTTTCTACTCCCTGCAACAGGTGAGTATAGTTCTACACCTTCTAACACTACACTTTCTGATCCTTACTAATTTATAAGAAAATAAAAATTTATACTTTTAATTTTGATTTGGGACATTTTCCTCTTTGAGTTCAATTTATCTTTAAATCCATGGGAGCCATCTGTTCCTGTGCCTTGACCATATTTCTACTGGATGATTTTGTTTTATTTCAGTGACTTGTATGAGATTTTTAAATTAAGAAAATTAGCTCTTTCCCTCCCGTAAGTGTTGCAATATCTATTGCCTGTCATTTGACCGTGTTCATATATTTATAATTTTTTCAGGCTCAACCCAAGGGAGGCAAAAGTAAGAGAATAATTTACAACTATTACTACAGGGGACACTGTGGGAGAACCACTGTCTCTAACATTACACCTCTATTTCCAGCTCTGTGCTGCCGACATCTTTTGAGGGCCCACAAACCCTTTCATCATGGGAGAGCCCTATCATCTCAGACTCTCACTTGCCATAGTGTTTATCTATATAGATATATGGCTTAAGTCTTCATTCAGCTGAATTGCAAACAAGAGACTTGTACCATGATGCTCTCTAACAAGAGTCTTCAAGAATGTTTAAATAAATATACCATATGTAATGTTGATTAAGCCCCTGATTATGAAGACCTGACCTGGAATGAAACCAGAGAGAATAGAAATGAGAGGCATTATTCATAAATAATTGACAATGCCCAGGGACTGACCAGGTAAACCCACAGGGATAATGTGAAGAGTCAGGGATGGCTCCATTGCCGGGCTCTGAGATAATGCCATGGCAGAGCTATTTCTCGTAGAGAGTTAAGGCTCACAGTGAGAAAGGAAGAACCAAAATTTTTACGTAAAATTTATTTGATGCTTATTTATGTGGTCAGTTTTGTAATAGTTTACTTAAGGCATATGTTGAAAAAACAACTAAAAGATAACCCTGTAGGCGAAGTGAGGCCAGTTAGCCTGAACTGTAAAGACCTATTGTATTGCAAACATCATAGTAACCATGTTTCAATAGTGTTGAGATTTCTTATCTAATTAGATCACTTCGTGAGGCCAAATGATTGTGCCCTGATGATTTGAAAGCCAGATATCATTCTGTTGCCTCTGCCAAGTAGTTTGCACCAGATGTTGAGACCTGACTGCACAGAGAAAGCGACCTAACGTCTGTGGCAAACCCATATTGTACCAGCTTCGTGTGAGATCTTACTAGCTTGAGCCCTTCTTTATTTCTGTGGAATTGTTGTGTGGCTGGAAGAAATGCCTCCTCAGCCTCAGCCATGCTCTGAGAAGTCTGTGATGTTAACAGAGTTGCTAGAGAATGAATGGAAAGCTAAGAACAGTAATCCATATATTTTTTCTAAAATAAAAGAATTTTGACACAGAGCATTTCTGAAGGCAATATGCTATTCACTAGGACATGCAGCAAAGCACCTGGTACTGAGCCATCTGCCAGTAAAAACTAATGAATAATGAGTGGGGATGAACACAGTAATGAGGAGAGAGAGAGGCTTGTCTATGATAGGATCTGGCTAATGAGTTAGCACTCATGAAATTTCCATGAATAATTGGGGGTTTCAAATATTTACCGGTTACCCATCCTCTTCTTGACCTCTATAATAAGAAATACGTCAGAATCTAGTCTATATACGTTTGTTAACCACAAGACTCCAAAATGGTCATTAATCTCTAATAGATGGTGGGCCTAATTTTGTCTCCATGCTTATTTACTATGGTTAACAAATGTATTTACAAGATCCCATACCAGAGTGAATAAGAGTGTCAGGGTCTATTCAAGAACCATCTCTCAACCAGACGCAGTGGCTCACTGCTGTTAATCCCAGCACTTTGGGAGGCCAAGGCAGGCAGATTACGAGGTGAGGAGATCGAGACCATCCTGGCAAACACAGTGAAACCCTGCCTCTACTAAAAATACAAAAAATTTAGGGGTACGCACCTATAGTTCCAGCTACTGCGGAGGCTGAGACAGGAGAATCACTTGAACCCAGGAAGCAGACATTGCAGTAAGCCGAGATCTCACCACTGTACTCCAGCCTGGGCAACAAAGGGAAATTCTGTCTCAAAATAAAAATAAAAATAAATTAAAAGAACCATCTCTCAGTCACCTATCTCAGTTGAATTTAATTAAAATTATCTGAGTCTTAGCTCCTTGAATTTAATTAAAATTATCTGAGTCTTAGCTCCAAAGTGAGTCCGTTTATAAAAAATATCATTTTTTGCAAGCTAACTAATTTTATTGCCCTTCAAAATTAATGTTGGTGAATTTCTTGGTTTAGAAAGTAAAAGTGAACTCCTCATCCAACTAATCACTTGGCTCCTTTAGCCATGGTTTCACTATTTAATGTTATCCAAAGACACATCACAAAATTATCTACTTACCTATTTCATCTGACATGGTGTCTGCAGCTGTTTATTATTAAATTATAAATGAAATCAGAGTTATACCTCTAAAAAATATGGACAGTATTCTCTGTTGAGCTCATCTATCCCTAAAACCCCCAGTCCCTCAGTACATACAATGGAATTCCCATTTTACTCTGAGTGCCATGCTCCATTAATCCGCAAATCTCAAAGTGTATCTGACAGGAGTGATGTTGCACATTATAAAATAAGATTTCTCAAATGCTGCCCATCTGTTAGTGATACAGGCAATCTATGTGTCCTATATATAGAACATACATACACTTCCTGCATTGCATATTCTTTCAAATATTTGCTCTTGGCATTGCTAGGTGTCCTACTGTCATAACAGACAAGTCATTCATTAAGCTGTCAGCACCTTGCTACCCTGCTCCCAAAGAAGGTCCATTTCTGTGTTTTCTGTTTCTTGCTGGATGACCTATTCACTCATCATGAGCTGAGCAGTTACTCTCATAACGGGTGCAACTGAGTTGTTCACGTCAACATATGTAAACCAAAGCTCTACTTCTTCATTTCCTGCGGTCCAACACTTGACTTGTGGAGGGCACTAATGGATTGGAAAGCCAGCCTGCAGTCATGAGTTAAGTTGGTGTCAATGTGATACACTTCTTGGCTGAGACATCTAAGGAAGGGACATTAAAAGCAAAAAAGTGGAACAAACAAGTAACAAGAAAAATATGATTAATTGTAAACACTGTTTGAAAATCTGAAAGGGAATCAAGAAAGGTAATTAGCTACACAGACCTATACGTTGGAACTATTTGGAACCGAGTATATGGGAAATTACAAAATTATATTAAAATCTAAAGCATCTAGTATAGCACATATTTGTAAAATGAAAAATAATAAAAATTAATTTTTAGAAAATTAGAGCTAAGCCCTACTGATTTTTACCTTTGATTTTGTTGTTTATATTTTAAGAGGTCTTGTGTTTATGAGAAATTTAGTATTCACTAGAAAAGTAGAAAGATAATCAATTTTTAACTAATTGAAAGAAATTAAAATATAGTTTCCTAAATATCCAAGCCCTTATCTTTCTTCTTGACCTCTTGCCTAATCCGTGATTATTTTTTTTCTAGAGAGTAGAAAATGGAAAGAAAGAAAGAGAGAGAGAGAGAAACGGAAGGAAGGAAGGAAGGAAGGAGGGAAGGCAAGGTAAGATTGATTTAAATTGGCCAATTTGGCTTATAATTAACAACTTTGATTTGTGCTTGACAGAAAGAAGATTAAAATCATTAATTTTGGCCAGGTGTGGTGGTTCATGCCCCTAATCTCAGCCCTTTGGGAGGTTGAGGCAGATGGATTTCTTGAAGCCAGGAGTTTGAGACCAGTCTGAGCAACATAGATGAACTGATAATCTATATATCCCAGTTAAATATGAATCCCATATTATTAACTCTAATAGAGATGAAGCGGTTGATGATAAAATATGGTAACAGGAAAACACTCTCTCAACCATCTTTCTACTGTATAAATGCTTGGTTTTACCACAGAAAACCAAAATAAAGTTTGTGATGCATGATGTTACATAGGATTTATTATTCTGAATATATATTGGCACAGGACTAGGAAAGACCACCTCACTAATCAGTTAAGTCATTGCATATTTTATGACATATACTTTATCCTACTTGCTTCAAGTTTGGTTGTAAAGAAAGTGAAACATCCTAGAGGAATGGAGACAAAAAGCTAATTTATATCAGGGACAGCCATCCAAATCCCACAAACACAAATGAAAAAAAGTGAGAGACTCAAAGAAAATCATATTAATTCATCTAAGTAGTATTGCTTTTCTGTAGCACAATGCATGTAGAACATCATGGTCCATGTAATTTTAAATTACATTTTCTTCTTCATCCTTTCCAAATGAGACCATTTTATTTTTTGAGAAAAACGGGACAAAATCATTGTTCCATTGTGTTATTATCTATTGCCTCCATTTGTTAAGGTATAGAAACTTAGTTTCACACAATCATTGACCACCAAAATGACACCCCACCTTGATTTAAAGATTTAGTCATAGAAATGTAAGTGACAGACCCCAAAGCCCCAAGAAAGGAGTCAGTCACAGCAAGTTTTTGCTGTATGTGTGTGTGCATGTGTATATGTAACAATATCATGTATCAGGTTAAGTTGCATTTCTTATTTTGTGATGAAATGTATATGCATCTGATCATATATGTTAATATAATTATCTGTTGATTAAAATGCTGGTCAGAAATTCTATATGGCATCTGATCATATATGTTAATATAATTATCTGTTGATTAAAATGCTGGTCAGAAATTCTATATGTAGACAGCATTTGGTTGAGCTAAGACCTTGAAATCATTTTCTCCATAAAGATGGTATTGTCTTCTGTCATATAGCTAATATAGCTAATGGTTTCTGGAGTTTAGATAAGAATATGAACAAACGTAAGAAAGGCATTAAAATTGTTTAAGAAATATTAGTTTCAAAATGACCATTTAAATAACAATGATTAAAATAAAGTACTTGAAAAATTACATGTTTGGGATAGAATTAAAAAATCAAATGAGGGATGAAAAGGAAGAGTGGAGAAAGCTAGCCACAAACTTTACCTGTCTGGTTTCAGGTAATCCTTACAAGTGCCAATAGAATGGAGAGGGATTGCTATTTCTAGAAAAAAAAAAAAAAGAGACTCAGAAACAATCTATGGTTGATCTTGTCTATTATCCAAGTAATAGTTGATGTAGCATTTTTCTGTTTTATTGAATTTCTGATATATTATTTATATGTCGTGGGGTTTTTTTAGATTTATGGTACTATTTTAAGTCTGTTAGAATTATATATACTTTTAAACATATGTGTTATTTCTGATGTAAATCGTTAAGTTCCAAACATTATCTTCTACAACTTGTCTTTCTCACTTCCAATAAATTATTCTAAAACTACCCACTCTTAGACATAATTTCATGATAAGTATGGAATTCAGAGATTTTCTTTTCTTCCATTTTTTTCTATAAAGAAATTCAAGACCAAAGAATTTTAATGATGCGTGGTAAGTTAGTGCCTTCTTTAGGGAAGGGATATCTGTTTTCTCCATCATCAAATCTCCAGTACCCAGCAAATTACATAGAACATGGTAAGTGCCCAAAAACTATTTGATTAGATGAGTAAAAATAGGAAGGGCAAGAGTTTGAAATATTTCTACAGCTCAATAATTACCCATAAAAATTTACTTTTTGTTCTAAGATAAACTCCACATTGAAAATTAGTTCTTCCAGGAGTTGTAGCCTCGCTCACCAGATTCCGAACAGTAACCAACACAAATAATATGAAGGTTTAAAAGCTTTTTGGCCAGTCGGTCTCTTTGGTCTGTTTGACCAAACCCCATAATTACATGAGTACATGGTATAGATTTCCCAACACATTCCAATCTCAGATATCTATCTCCCTTATTGTTCCCAGAAATACACATATGGTTTCCAAACTATGTAAATGCATTTTTTACAGAAAATATGAATACTGTCAAAAAAATTTTCCATGGCAAAATATAATCTAAAATAAACTTTCAAAGCTATGCCGTAATTCATGGAAATTAGAATAATTCCTGGAAAATGTGATAACACTAAGCAATAATAATTTAAGTAGCAATGTAGTAAAGGTAATTAATGAGAGTGAAATTTCAAATAATTATTATAAAAGAGAGAGAGACAAAGACAATTCTATTTGAGAAGAATAGAAACTTTGAATGTACATAAAGATGGATTAACAATTTTTCTGTTGAAACGAGAAATAATAGTAGCAAATTAACCCCATGTAATAGAGACCTGACTGAAGAATACAGTCTAGTGAGCATAGTTCTCACCCAGAAAAATATTCATGGGATGAATAAATAAATAAGTGGGCTTTTCCGAACTCCAAAACTACTTTAATCATTTTCATTACCAGTAAATGTACACAAGTATATCCTTTAAGAAAATAAAACTGTTAGATCCTGTCCAATTATGTTTCAGAGATAGAGTTCTATTAAGCTGCCTGTGTCAGGGAATTTTTATAATGTTGAACCAAGTCATAAAGAGTTAAAATTTATTTTACCATCAGGTTACTTTTCATTGATGGTGGTCGTGGTTTCATTGGTGGTGATGGTATTGTTTCTAGTCAATTTTATATGTAGTTGATTTTCTAAGTATGACTAAAGAGCTCTCTGAATTTAGTTGGACTCATTCCATTGGCATTTGTTTGTGTACATGAAAATGAGTGGGTTTCTAAGAGTCAGAATTAACAAATATATATCCCTCAATAAATCTATTTTTTCACGTTTATCAGTTTTCAACAAGGAAATATTGGTAGCCAGGACCACCAAATAGATTTCTTAATAGGCAAGAATCTATACGGTATTATTCATTTAAATGCAAACGTTAGAATTAACTTTGGCTCTAATTTCTTTAAGGGTTAAGCAACTTATGCACATTTTTTGCAGATGTATTTCTTTCTATAAAGTTACCTCTTCCTGTGTAGTTTAATAAGTACAGAGTCAGCATAAACAGTATTCCAAAGAAATCTGTCAAATAACATTTCTAAAAATCAACATTTCATAAAATACAACTTTTTCATAAATAACAGCCAGCCACACACAAAAATGATTCCCGTATTAGTGACAGATTTAGAAACTAAAAACTGCACAAGTTAAAAATATCCATTTTAGAATTTTTCTTTTCAACCAGAAAGATATATTTCTTTACCTCTTGTTTGAATCAACCCCCAACTCCCCCCGAAAAAAGGGGGGAAAAAACCATAATTCGGAGACGTGCAAATATTTAATATTACTTGTGCTACAAGAGTCTTATACCTACAATATTTAAAATTCTTAAACAAAAATAATACCCAACTATCACCACTGACATCTTAGAGTTTGTTTTCATTAGGGGGTCACAAGTCACTTACCCCTAAAAGAAAACTCCATGAGAGGGTAACCTGTTTTCTGGAAACCTTAGAATTCTTAGTTTAAAATTCTGTGTGCTTCTTATTCAATAACATACTATATTTACTTAAGAAGGAGTTATTCCTGGGTAATGTTCACATCCAAATTTTTAGGTTGAATAAAAACAAGAGCCAAATAAACTTGACAATTAGGTGAACAAAGTTTCTGGTTTAAAAATGGCCTCTGTCTAGAAGCCTTGGACAAAGCCTCTCCCAAACTCTCACTAAAAGAACTATGTAAGGGCAGAAAAGATGTAAATTTATGACCCCATAAACTAAGATTGACAGACAACCCAAGGCCTGAATCTGGAAGGAATTTTCAATAATTGGAAGTCAGACAGGGCTGAGTGTATTAACCAATAGGTGCCCTGTGTGCATGCCATCTTGTGACATGGAACAACCTTGACAGAATGAGAGATGCTAGAAGGCCACCAAACCTGATCCACATTCCCCTGGCAGAGAAGCAGGACCTGCTTCTGATCAAGGATCTCTGTAGGTGATGCTCTTCCCCCTTGCTCCTCTTTGATGCCCTCATCCTGTGTGTTCTAGTATCTGAAAGTCCCAAAGCAATTTGCGTAAAAGAGAACCAGGGCAAGAGAGACCCGCATTCAAGGTGAAATGCTGCAGCCTTGACAGTGTAGACCCAGTAACAAAACTCCCAAGAAGACACAGCCCAAGGTGAATGGGAATTGATCATAAAAAGACGCTAGGATCTCTGCACAGTATCTAGCTCAGCAGTCCCCAGCCTTTTTGGCACCAGGGACCAATTTCGTGGGAGACAATTTCTCCAGGAGCCGGGGGTGGACGGATGGTTTCGCGATGATTCCAGTGCATTATATTTACTATGTGCACTTTACTTCTATAATTGTTACATTGTACTAGAGAATGAAATAATTATACAACTCACCATAATGCAGAATCAGTGGGAGCCCTGAGCTTGTTTTCCTACATGTAGATGGTCCCATCTGTGGGTGATGGGAGGCAGTGACAGATCATCAGGCGTTAGATTCTCATAAGGAACGTACAACCTAGTTTCCTCACATGCGCAGTTCACAATAGGGTTTGTGCGCCTATCAGAATCTAATGTGGCTGCTGATCTAACAGCAGGCAGAGCTCAGGCAGTAATGTGAGCGACAGGGAGGGCTGTAAATACAGATGAAGTTTCGCCACCTCTCACCTTCCCACCACTCACCTCCTGCTGTGCAGCCTGGTTCCTAAAACAGACTGGTACCAGTCTGTGGCCCTGGAGTTTAGACCCCCGATCTAGTTCTTCAGCTCTGTAGATCTGAGAAGTTTGCTCAGTTAAAAAAAAAAAAGGCAAGCCAAAGGCCAATCTGCTCAATCAAAGCACTGAGTCTGGAAACATTCTTGTTCATTTAAAGATTGATAAAATAATAATGACAACAATCATAATAACAGTTACTGAAAATTACTATGTGACAGGTACTATTTTTAGTGCTTATAAATAATCATTTCACCTTCAAAAACATGATGAGGTGGTTATTATTTCCATCTTACTGATGAGGAGACTGAGACAAAGAGAATTTAAGTCAAAGTAATTTGCTGAAAGTGACACAGGTAGTAAACGGTGAAGGTATGATTTGAACACAGGCAGTTTAATTCTAATTAAACTCTACTCTTCGCCTGGATCAGTGGCTCAAGGCTGTTATCCCAGCACTTTGGGAGGCCGAGGCGGGCGAATCACGAGGTCAGGAGTTTGAGACCAGCCTGCTCAACACGGTGAGACCCCGTCTCTACTAAAAGTACAAAAAATTAGCCGGGCGTGGTGACAGGTGCCTGTAGTCCCAGCTACTCGGGAGGCTGAGGCAGGAGAATGGCGTGAACCCGGGAGGCAGAGCTTGCAGTGAGCCGAG
>NW_012098097.1:3310637-3315354 GCF_000951045.1 Mandrillus leucophaeus
CCCAGCTACTCGGGAGGCTGAGGCAGGAGAATGGCGTGAACCCGGGAGGCAGAGCTTGCAGTGAGCCGAGATCGCGCCACTGCACTCCAGCCTGGGAGACAGAGCAAGACTCTGTCAAAAAAAAAAAGGTACAAAAAATGAGCTGGGCATGGTGCTGGGTGCCTGTAATCCTGCCTGCTCAGCAGACCAAAGTAAGAGAATTGCCTGAACCTGGGAGGCAGAGGTTGCAGTGAGCGGAGATTATGCCACTACACTCCAGCCTGGGCAACAGTGAGAAACTGTCTCAAAATAAACAAATACATACATACATACTACTCTTAACCAATATTATAAACGAACAAAAAAAGAGTATATTTAAAGAAGTAATAAAGACGAAGTGTAAACATTGTGGGATAAAATAAAAGAAACATCATCCTGAAGATATTAGCAGGTGTACGTATCTTAAAAAGATTTATCATAAAAAAGAAAAATACCTGGAAAACTTTTAGCTTCCTGGAGAGAATCCGAGAAGACATAGCCCCTCTGAAAGAAGAAGAGAAAGATAAAAAGAGATAATAGCTTGGGGTTTAATGATAAATGGATGAGGTAAATAAAGATGCAAGTGTTATAGATTATTGCATTGGTGACACAAATTAATGACCTCCCTCTAGCCACAACACCCTTTGCGATGTCATTTTACAGCCCCTCCCATGAAGAAATGGAATCTATTTCTCCAAGCTGGAATTAGGGCTGGCCTGGAGATGGGTTTGACCAATGAAATGCTCGAATTAGAGCTGGCCTGGGGATATGTTTTGACCAATGAATGCTCGAATTGGAGCTGGACAGGAGATCCACTTTGACCAATGAAATGCTCAAATTAGAGCTGGCCTGGAGATACGCTTTGGCCGATGAAATGCTCTGAAACATTATCACGCCAGTTCTGAAACTAGGCCTCAAGAGGCTGTGCTTTGTTTTACTCTCTCTTTGTGTGCCTTCTGCCATGAGTGTAAGCTGAGGTAGTCTGCTGAAGAATGAGGGGCCACATGAGTAGAAAATGAGTGGATCCACCGTGAGGGTATCCTAGACCTGCAAGTCCCCAGTCAACTGGCCAACTAGCAGCAGCTTCATGAATGAGCCCAAGCAAGATCGGCCAAGCCTGGCCCAGAACAGCAAAACTGCCCTGGCTGACCCATGGACACAGGAAAAATAAACACTTGTAGTTTTATGCTATATGTTTTGGAGCTGTGTATTACTCAGCAAAAGCTATGGTAATGAAACACGTAGCTAGAAAAAGATGAAATGCACCAGAAATATCAGTTATTTCCTCCACAAATTATATTTTTTTCCTACTCTATGTTACCTTTAGAAAAATATCTACCCAAAGTTCTTCATCTGACCATCTGCCTTCCCACTGAAGGGGCATCAGGTCATGTGGCCCTATTCCCCCATAACCACATCTATGGGGACCAAGAGTAGAAATCTGGCTCAAGTTGGATCCATCAGAATCTCATTTATGAGAATTTAAAATTAGCTTCCAAAGGCTCTAATCAGCATTTAAGAGGAGGTAAGGCTCTTTTGAGGAGATAAATAAAACCAGTGTACAAAATGAAGCAGAGAAGAGAGTATGTAAGGCCTCAGAGACAGAAATAGAGAAAATTGACTCTTTGTGCTACAGGTTACTTCCTAAGAGCCCATGAGATACCCGTGTCCGTATTGTTTTCTTTTTCCCATTGTAGAATATGTTTCCATTTTGCATGCCTCAGAGGGTCACCTGCTCATTCTTCAAGACAAGACAACTCAAAAGGATAGAATGACCAAGTTTTCACTTACTGAAACCAAATTTAGTAAAGATACAGAAATACTATAATATACAAAGGATTTTTGGCTTTTCTAACTTCTACTATCGTATCTCCTTTATATAGTTACTTTTTAGGAAGGGCAAGAAGAAAAGGTAGATTTTCATGAGAAAATTTCAAAATTAGATCTCCCTCTTCAATTTTTTAAAATGTCAAATGTTTACACATGGAGAGTAAAATGGAGCACGGACGCACTTCTCTAGAAACATCAGGCTTCCAATATTAATTAGGAAATAATGTGAATTCCACTTTCATTTTAATTTCCATACAGTGGTTTCTGCTGTGAAGATCCTAACTCTGTTTCTTCCAGGGTGCTGGACTCTTCTTCCCATCAGATAAAGATGTGCACAGCAGGAACCACTAGATGGAGATGGAGATGAAAATGAAATTCACGTTATTTCCCGGTATTCTTTGCCTGAATAGTCTCTGCAATGGTCCAAAGTGTTAAATAGAGAGATCTTGGAGCCATTACCTCCTCTGTGTGTGTGTGTGTGTGTGTGTGTGCGCATGTGTGTGTGTGTATGTGTGTGTGCACAAATTACAGAGAAAATGCAGTGCAGTGTTGAAGAGCCTTAGTATTCAAATCAAAATCCACTGGAGGATTGTGTAAGTCTCCACTTCACTTTGTCTTAAATTCCAAGTCCGAAGTGGATTTCCTAAAAGGGTTGTCAGTTCGCAATATTTTCTTTTCTGTGCCTTTTGAAAAATGATACGTGTGACTTTCCTGAATCTGAGTGAGCATAACAACAGATGCAAAGAGATTGAGATGGTGCTACAAAGCTGCCGGAAAGATTTTTTCTTTTCTTTAACAAAAAAGAGAAGAGGGACCAAAAAAAAAAAAAAAAAAGAAAGAAAGAAAGAAGTAATGCCCCCTTGACAGTTTACATTCCTTCTTCTTTCCTCCTTTGTTATTTATGTTCACTGAGTTGTCCCGTCCCTGGCCTCCTCATTGATCACCTGTTCTCTTTTCCTCTCCTACTCAAGCAGAAGCTGCCAGTGCTGGTCCCACAAGTAGCAACCCAGATCCTGAAGACATCTTTCCTGGAAGTTTTACTAAAAGATGATCCAAACACCTAACTATTCTGATTTAAAACAGCACCACCAATAACAACAACAAACCTAAGGCCCAGAGGTCAGAACTATTACAAATATAATGTCATATCCATAAACTCCTAAATCTTAATGCCTCATGCTTCACTTATATAATCAGTGGGGTGGGGGGAAAGGGGAAAAATGATGAAGAGGAAAAACAGTACACAGATATTCAACTCTGAGTTTTCTGGGTTAAGGATGAGAAATAAACATTAATTGAAAACTATGCATGCATCATAAGGAAGGGTTTATAATTTTGACATACGGAGGAGGCAAAAGTAGGTAAAGAGTGAGTTGGAAAACTGAGACCAAAATGGACATTATACTGAAGTGCTATATTTCACTGTCTGACATTTGCATGTGCTTAGTAAATATTTATTTCTTCTGGTCAACTGCTTTCCTCATTTTCTTCCTTTATAATCCAAGAGACTTTTATAATTTTCTCTAGGGAAAGTGGAGCGAACTCAGACTGAGTATAGATAAGCCCACATTTATAGCCTACTTCTTAGTGTTTCTAAATCTCATATCCTTGGGTTTAAACATAATATGTATTTTATGAAGTTGTTGAATAAAGCTAATGCATGAAAAGAAATTGGCACATAAAAGGCAATGAGGAAAGGTTGCTGTTTCATAGTAGGAGGAGGAAGAAGGGGAGGAACAAGAGGAATAATGGTAGTAGATGGGCTCAGATGAAAATTTCTTAGAGCAGCAGAGTGTTAACACCTACAGATTTGAGCAAAAAGAGTCACGGTGAAGTGATGGAAAGGATTCAAGAATAAGAAGTGAATTTGTACTAGATATCACCTTATTACCTTCACTGTCCTAAAACTCTATAATCTTACATATGTGAATGATATGTTGAAGTCAATCAATCAGGAAATTATTTTCATTTTCAAAATTAATCAGGGCCAGTTGTGTCACTGGTCTAGAATCTCAGTTAATTTTTAAAAGTAATATTTCAAAAAGTTAACTAAGCCAGGGGTGGTGGCTTATGCCCGTAATCTCGGCACTTTGGGAGGTGAGGCGGGTAGATTGCTGGAGCTCAGGAGTTTGAGACCACCCTGGGCAACATGGCAAAATTCCGTATCTACAAACAATACAGAAATTAGCCAGGCATAGTAATGGTGTGCACCGGTAGTCCCAGCTACTTGGGAGGTATTGGTGGGAGGATGGCTTGAGCTCAGGAGGTGGAAGTTGCAGTAAGCCAGGATCAAGCCACTATACTCCAGCCCGGGTGACAGCTAGAACCTGTCTCAAAAAAAAAAAAAAAAAAAAAAAAAAAAAACTAAAAATGGATCATAGACATAAATGTAAAATACTCTATAAAACTCCTAGAGGTTAGCATAGGAAAAAGCCTAGATGACCTTAGATAGGGTGGTGACTTTTTAGATACAACACAAAAGACACAACCCATGAAAGAAATAATTGATAAGCTTGACTTCATTAAAATTAAAACCTCCTCTGCAAAAGGCAATGTCAAGGGAAGGAGAAGACAAGCCACAGACTGGGAAAAAAATATCTACAAAAGACACATCTGATAAAGGACTGCTATTCAAAATATACAAAGAATTCTTACCAACTCAACAATAAAAAAACAAACGACTCAATTAAAAACTGGGCCACAGGTTTTAACAGACACCTCACCAAGAAAATGAGACACCTCTCATTTTATACAGATGGCAAAAAAAAAAAAAGTATATTAAAAGATGTTCTTGGGAGGCCGAGACGGGCGGATCACGAGGTCAGGAGATCGAGACCATCCTGGCTAACACAGTGAAACCCCGTCTCTA